>NW_028277177.1:17057500-17425833 GCF_051122295.1 Plectrocnemia conspersa
ATACTGATTATATAATGCGGTTATTGCTGACTTTTGTAAGAAGGAGCGTCGAATAAAATTAATTTTCAATAAAAATAAATACATAATATGTTTATAAAATAAAGAAAATAAATTTCAAAATATAGTTTTGTTCAGCCCCCCCCCCCTAACCCCCATATTATCAATATGTAATAAAAGTATATATTTTTAATTATTTTCAACGAAAGAACGTCATTTGAAAATGTCGTAAATTTGGCACATATAAATTAGATTTAAGTAATATAAAACTTGAAATCATCGACATTATACTTTTAGAAGGTCAACAAGTAAACAACAAAGGTGACCATCGTGTCACTCTCGCATTAAAATAAATCGAACGAGAGATACATATTTAAAAATAAACAAACAACTTGCATTAAAATAATTCTAATTAGAGATAAATATTTTAAAAATAGACAAAGAGGTGAATGACATTTGTTATTTTTAATGAAGCATAACCTTGAATTGTCTGGATGCATCTAGAAATATTTAAAAAAAATACCAGTAGCTATGCGACCACGGTCGTAAACGGCCAAATAAATTCTTTTGTTACATTTTTCTCGAATAAGTGTTCTCGTTCATATTTTTTATAATAATATCCGTTTCGATGTTTTTAATTATAAAGTGATAGTGTAATTTAGTGTATGTGTTAGAATTAAGCAGTGTATAATTCAAATTAGTGTTTATAATATTGTTACTATGCAAGGCAACCGACGCGATGCGACGCGTCCCTTCCCCCGCCGGCCTCGCGGGGGAAGGGACGCCGATTGACGCCGAAAGTGCGATATTTACAATTCTAGGCATCATGCGGTTGACAAGGTAATGTCCTTGGAATTTTCTGTGTCATATAGTTAACCCTTTGTACTAGTAACTCAACATCGTATTCCAAGCGTTGCACTCAAAACTTTCAATGCATTTATTGGCTTTGTGTTCGAGCTAATTTTGCCAATTTCAATTTATTAATGGTAAAAAAGCTTCTGGTAGACACAGTTAAGTAATATTGAATTCTAAACTTATGCAAATAAGTCAATAATGTTAAATTTACGAGTCTAAGTTTATTGTAAAATTTTTCATCGGAATATGGCCGAATCGAGCTGTGTTAAGACCGCATAACGCTTACTTGACAACTTTTAAGTTATTAATTATTCCTCTTAAACTGATTTTTTCCTTCAAAGGTATCTATATTTTTATGATATGGGATGAAACGGGATTATATGCTCTAATTGTGCATAATTGTTACTTAATATTGTGTGTCTGTTATGAAATAAAAGGATTAGAAAAAATCTATTTCGCTCGCACTATTAAAATGAGCGATTGACAACTATTGATCTGGGTATCGACATTTTTAGTGGCAACTCAAATAATAATATTAGTCTTTTCGAGCTATTAAATTACTAAGTCGCGTAAAACAGAATTAGTAATCTGTGTTTTAATTATTTATAAATACATATATTGATTTATTTTTACAAATTATCCATATAATTACGAATGGCGATATAATAATGAACGTTTAAGAAAGTGACGATGAATTTGATATTAACTGTGTGATTATTACTGTGATAGTAATAGTAGTAGGAATTATATCTAACTACTGAGGGGCCGTATACCTGCGCTATTATACGCATTCATTGAAAGTCAAGTCGATAAATAATAATATTTTATTAATAATTTAAAAAAAATATTTATAATTTATTATTTAATTAATAATATTAATATTTGTCAATTTAATGAAACATTATAAAACAAACGTAATGATAAATTTTAAATCAGCGTTTCATTTTAGTACAAAATATATAAGTATATCGTACGTATGGGAATGGGGAGTCATACTTTCGTATGTACGTAATAATTCATAAATAATAATGTTTTCATTGACAAATCATTTTAATCGTTAATACGCTCTGGCACATAAAATATTAATTTTACCGCCTATGTTTCGTGAATTTTTATTCCTTGTAAATTTTTCACAATTTACCTATATTTTGTATACCTCATTCCTAAAATATATATTATTTAATTTTCTTCAAGTATTTTTGCGCTCTTATGATGTGCTTTCTTTTGTCAAACGCTTATATGACTGTCTGCGCATTTGACGCGCGCTATTTTGTTACAGCGCTACTTTGGTAAGCGCTTATAATGGAGCGCTCTTTTGACACACGCTCATTTGTCTGCGCTTATTTGTGACGTTGCCATGGTGGGTCGATAGACTTATAACACTAAACGTGTTTTATAAAAAAAAACTATTTTTTTTAATTTTTAATTTTTTTAACGGTATCGTAAGTATATTCAAAGCTATATTTTGTGTCAAAAATTCAAGTCCATATCTTTAAAAGGAACCAAATACAAGCGTTAACTATATGCCAAGTCGCATAAAAAAAACTTTCTTTTTTCCCTTTATTATTTATTTATTAATTATTAGTTATTATTGTCGTTAGAATGTACAAGTAATTTGTATATAAAATGACATGTTTGTATATTGAAAATTTCCATATCTATGAATTATAAAAAAAGAAAAGACGCTAAAGTTTTGTTTTTTACGTAGAAACATCCACTATATTTTGCTTTTCTTATTCTGTATGACTTTCATTGCCTTTCAAAAGGGCAGATCTGAATCAGCACGAAAAGCTTGTAGATAAATTTATCCAGTTTTTGGGCAGTCCACAACCACGGCAAATAAAATTCACCTATCTTAATAGTTGTAGTGTTCAAATTCGATAATTGCTAATGGCACGAAATCGAATCAGAGAACGACTGGTATTGCCAATTACTTTATAACAAGATCATAGTGCGGGTTCAAACGTTTCTGCGAATCTGACTCCGTCGCCTCGCCATTACGGCAAACTTCAAATTTCAATATTTAACTGACCGTAATGATCCTATTACGAGGGGCCGTAATCTCGCTAGGAACACCGAACGAATTCCTTTTGCTTGCCTCACATAATGAGCACCTATTTTGTTATAATTTTTTAGGTCTTCCCAAATCTCACTCATCTGTTATCTATGTTTTTTCGTTAAAGCATTCAATTGTACTGTACAACACTCTACGCTCTTTAGAACTTATTATAAGTTGGCTCTGAGCTTCTTTTGGTAGTCTTTTTCTTCAATACTATAAAACGTATGTGTATGTTGAAAGTGAATTGCTACTGCCTAGGAGGACTGCAAGTATATTAAAACTTTTGAAAGGGAAAGAAAATGTTTGCCTAAGTCGTCTGCATATTTAAAATAAAACAGCTTCAGCTGTAATTTAATATCTACTAAATATGCTTAAATAAATTTCGTTAATACCATGTTCGTATTTATTGTTATTATCTTGAATTATTTCAAGATTTAACACATGTATGTTATATAAGGACTAATGCTTTCATCACAATAATATGCCGAATGCAAACTAAATATTGGTATAGAAATAAGGGTTCTTGGACAAATAT
This sequence comes from Plectrocnemia conspersa, assembly GCF_051122295.1. Lineage (NCBI taxonomy): Eukaryota > Metazoa > Arthropoda > Insecta > Trichoptera > Polycentropodidae > Plectrocnemia > Plectrocnemia conspersa. Next base: position 17,060,947 of record NW_028277177.1, read on the forward strand.
TTAAAAGTGTAATAAATTTGCCTTTCCGTTTCTTGAAAATCCTACTTTTAATAAATGCTAAATAAAAAAAACAGATAATAAATTGTGTGTATTAATATAATGGTATTGTACCGATGGCCACGTATAACATTTACTAAAACTTTATAAAAAGTAATACTAAAAACGATTTTATATATTTATATTTTTAATTTCATTCGAGCGTGTCTCTTAATTTCTCCAATTTGACTTCAATTTGCCGCTGAAAGACCCATTTTTATTTATCGGTCACGTTAAATTAGGGGGGTTTCAAATTTAATTGAATTGCCGTAAAAATGTGTATTGATTTTAAAAATATTGCCTAATATATTGTTTAGCATGTTGACGCAACGTTATCGCGTATACGTGGTAAGTGGACCACTACATTTAGATAAAAAGTTTTTAGCTCACACTAATTTTATTATCGTCTTTAAATTATAAAATAGGAGTAGTGACATAGGAAAGTTCTTTCATTACATTATCAATAATTTATTTGTAGAAAGCTTAAGGTCGTATTAGTTTGTTATTATAAAGTATTATAGTTTGTAACTTTCTTATATAAAGTATTATTAATCCTTCATTATATTATACAACTGCAAAATTAATGAAACTTGTACTATGTTCTATACTATTTATATGTAGATCTTGAGTAATAAATGCAAACTAAAATAGCGACTTTAATTGTGCGTTTATTTACTCGTTTTCTAAAAAGATCAATTTTTTAAGTTGTACTTTTCCTCGAACCTATTGAATTACTAAAAGCCTTTCGTCTATACTATACGATATGTACTGGCTTATCGCACACTTCGTTAGAAAACCACTAAAACTTTAGACAGTTTTGCTTTAGAGATAAATCACTTCCGTGATTAATGATGTAGTAGACGTTTATGTTATTAATGTTTTGTGTAACCAAAAAGAATACATAAAACATACGTATAATTCAGAAATAATTACAATGAAACTGCGTAATATATTTTAATGTAATGTTTGAAATTTATCTAGTGCACTCTGGTGGCTTTCTTATCATGCTAAACGAAATGTAACATTGAACGTTAATACAACGTAAAATTGCTATGATTGCAGTTATGATTTATATATAGCAACTGTCTGTGAAAGGCATTTAATTGTAATTATTAAACGTAAATATTATATGAAAATATTCGAATTGAGAGAATGGCTTATTGTTTTTTTGGTTTAGCCTTTAATTTTATTCAATCCACACGTTATTAATTACCTGGTAGGTACCTGAATGGAGCGGCGTATTTGGCGTCTTTCCATATTTATATTGCGCCATAAAGCGCTTAATCCCCGGAATACAGTTTGCTCATAAATCCGCAAGCACAAATGAGACCGTTCACTAATTGAATAAATCTCCTGTGCTTTAATATCAGGAGCATTCCGCGTTCCGCTCTTGCCTCGTCTATGTAAGAATATTTTACATTCATCTCCCATTACTTTTAGAGCGACAGATTTGAAATCGTTTAATGCAGGCGTCCGTAAAAGGTGAGCGTTGCACTAATTACTTTTGAGTAGGCGAGTTTTGCAATGTCGTTTGGTGTTAACGCTGTCAAAACACTTAAGCAAACATCATATGATATGATGAATATAAAAAGATAATAATACAACATATTCAGTAAATTAAAAAAATATTTTCTGCAAATACAATATTGCTTTCCATTTATATTTCCCTTATATGAGTTGTCTCAATTTAAACATAAATAGTAGGATATGTTTTATTACGTTATTTTTATTTATATAAAGAAATTTGTGCTAAAAATTTAAGCAAAATTGTTAAAGTGCATTCTTATTCATGTTATAGGGTACATGACAAAGATTAAAAATTAATGACAAGAAACAACCAAAGAGAAAAACTTGGCATACAAAATAATGCAACAAAGAAACCACAGAATACGTTCTATTAAAAAGTATAAACTATTAGGTAGAGAAAAGCGCCAAAGGGAAAAATACACGCTAAATGAGATCGAAAGATTCAAAGAGAACGATAAAAAAGACATGTGTGTATAAAAAGGGGCTATAATAATTGAACTAGATGCAGGGTTGAACCATTTTAATGCATTTTTAAATGACATAGTCTTAGAATATGAAAATGGCAACTATGTACAGGCACAATTAGATAACTTAAACCACAATGAACCATCCCTAGATCAGGTAAAGAAAGCAGTAAAACGTCTTATAAATATTAAATCACCGGGTACTGGCGGTATACCGGCAGAGATAGATGTTCAGAAAGGGCGGAGTATTCACAAAGCGACAAAAATCATCTGGCAAAAAAACACTTTGCCATCAGAATGGAATAAATGTATATTTTTTTTGCTCTATAAATATGTATCATTTTCTTGCTCTATGTCAGGTGAAAATACAGAATGATCTTTTATTGCTCCTAAATACATTTAATGGTATTCGACAGGGCGAAGCTCTAGTATGTTCTCTATTTAAAATTTTCTTCGAAAAAGTCAATAGTTGATATATTAAAACAAGCATTAATACAAGCCTTTAACGGCATTGAATTATCAACTAGAAAAATGAGACTAAAGATTAACAGACATCTAAATAAACGAGTACATATATGTATATTCAAGTGCGTCAAAGATTTCATATACTTTGGAACCCTTGTAACAGCTTCAATTGATGAGAAATGAGATTAAGAAATGAATAGCGTTAGCAAATAAGAGATATTTTAGCGTGATAAAACAAATAATATAACGAACGCCATCTTGTCGCTCAAAAATAATAATCTATAAAACATTAATCAGCCTTATGCTAATATTTGCTTTTGAGAGCTGGACTGACGAACGGCTACTTAATACATTCAAGAGTAAGATGCTCCGCAGGATATATGGAGCCATAAAGGAGAGAAATGATATGTCTCTCAGAAACAACCAAGAGCTGTTCAACCTGAACAAAGGAGAGTATCTCCACCTTAAGGCTTTGGTAGGTAGGCCACGTTGTTAGAATCATCCAACTGCCGAGATAACTGCTGGATAATATACCAGATAGCCGAAAATTCGCGGGAAAACCAAGTGTTTGGATGACGTAACGAGAGACAGTGCAGTCTTGGAGGAGGTGAAAACTAAAGACGAAGACTAAAAAAATTAATTAATAACGAAAAACTTATTGGCGATGAATTTCAGAAGCAGTTATTTTCGCACAGAAAAAACGAATGCTGAAGGAATCTCGCATTTGACACGGATATTTTAAACACACACTCAAGCACATGTTGCCTGATAAACTCTGTTACTTCACGTGGATCATAGTGGAAACAATAATGTTGCCAAAAGAATATAAAAAAATTCTCCAACAAAAAAACATATATTAAAACTTCCCTAAAAGTAAAATATAATCTCTACATCAACAAGTATTTTAAATATACATTTTCAAGTTATTCTAGCTACATATATTTATGTATATACTATAAATAAAAAAAGAGGAATGTGTGTGAAATTTCCCTTGATGTAATTACACGGCAGCCGAATTAGTTTGTGTACGCCACACCTGGTGCCCGAAAGCTTTCAGAGGTGCACAATATTTATTGCAGTTTACGTTTTTTACATGGGAAATTAATTTACACTTTGAAACTGAAAAAATGTTACAAAACATTAAGCGCGCTTTTCGTGCTCTGAAATTTTAATTGCTATATATCGGTGTCGTTTTTAATGACTGTCGTTAGATTCGAAAACTCGAGCGTTTAAATTATACTCTTTAGATTTAATTATAAACGTTTGAAATGACACAGTATATGTCTTTTATGTATTATGTATAACACTGCATAAATAAGCAAACCTTAATTATTAACACAATTTTATTGCCTTTATTTTCTTGCTGTTACATCTCAATGGTCTATCTTACACTGTACCTTAACGATTTTTTCTTTAATATAATTAAGCGAAGCAGTAGCTAAGATATTTAATTACTGTACCGTAAACGAGCTATATTTTATAAGCGTTATGTATATTTTATCTTTTAGATATTGAAGTTTTTAACGTTATGTATATTTAATTTAAAGTGCTATGTATATATTATAATGTAAATATTGATGTGATTTGAGTATTAAGTGACAAATTTACATATAGAATATTTTGCTACAAAACCAGCGAACTCTAATTTATTATTCAGGGTCAGAATAAATAATAAATGGGTAAAATAAAAATAGCATACAGTCAGAATAATCAGGACGAACACGTGAATTAAAAAAATATTATAGCTTATATAAATATAAATGAGCAATAAATTATTTATTTTAGAAATATCTTATAAAATATCTCGTTTGCACCTAAAGTGTTGAATAGGTTAAGTGCGAGCGATCGTTGGTCAGAACATTGAACACCCCATGAATAACTCTCAATAAATCTACAACAAATCTATTTAATTTTATGTAGAACGTGAAAGTATTCAGAGCGACAAACGTCACAGCGGTGACGGAGAGCACGCTTGGCTTGTTGAGTTGACATCTGACAATGTTGCGAGCGCAACTAAACAAGTTAACTATAACACATTGATAATGATAATAATAATAAACTAACGACATGCGAATGACAGATCGACAGTTGTACCAATCTTTACCGTTACAGCAACTACACTGTACGAAAACACTATTGCGAACTAAAATAAACGATTTTGACCATCAGTCTAAATAATTCTAACCAATTAATATAAATGTTGAATAGTCCAATTTAAATTATAACTATCTAATATAAATTCTGACTCATGAAATACAAATTATGACCACAAACGTATTTAAATACTGACTTTTTATTTACGTAGTCCAAATAAATTGTGTGACCTTACATTGTCACGATTAAATAATTTATACTCTTGAGGGTATTTTGTGATCCTAAATGGTGTATTTTATTGATGAAAAGGAATCACAAAAAAGTTTAAATGAATAAATTGGCAAGTGAATTTCGTATTTAGTTATTAAAGTTTTGATAACTTGATATATTTAACTTAATTTATATTTAATTAAAATAACGAAGTTTGTGCTAGTCGTCTTCCTGCATAGTAGAAATTTGCTATTATCGAAGCTTTATCTCGTTTACATCGTTACTTGTTTGTGTGCGATTAATGAAAACGTTACTACATTATCATGGATAGAAGCGTGTGTCTAGTTTCCATGAAATCTGCTATGTAATATGGTTCTATCCGGGACTAGAGCTTTTAACTTGCAGCTTCCCATTTCTCACGCCTTTCATCATCTCTAGATAGGAGAATGGAGGGAATTTTTATTATTCGCTTTCACGGAATTGTGACACGAAATGTTTTTTATGCATACAATAAACTCAAGATAGCATTTAACGTACATACACATGATAATAAATAAATATATTGAATAAGTATATATATTTTTTATTAATATTCATATAAATGTAAGTTTATAATATATTTAAATTTTCTATCAAAAATAAATCATAAAAATATAATTTTATGACTAAAAAATCCATTCAAATATATGCCTCGAATCCTTGAAATAAGTTAAATCCAGGTTTAACTTTTGTAAGTTGTTAAATTCGGCAATAAATGTGTCCTTTGTATTTAAATAGGAATAAGAAACTTGTAACTCTTTGTTAACAATTTGTACATATAAATTGCGAATCAATCGAATTTTAATACCTATAAATTTATTTTTAAGCCATTATAATGGTATACATAATTATTATTACATTAAATGAGTATTATATTTCATCGCTTATGATGTCACTTAAATTCACATAGATACGAAATGAATCGACATGATATCGATATGTCAATTTAGCGACAAATCGCTGTGTTGTGTTAATACACTAAGGTGAAATTCTCTCTATCACACATTGTGTCTCTATTGAAAGCTATTTGACAGTATGCTCTTTTCTCTCAGTCCACTTAGAAAAAAGAAAACCTTTGACACCTTTTTCTGCCATAAAATTGTTTTGTCGTCGGCTCACATATCGAATTTCAGAGTTCACTTCGTCCGTTTTATATATATCGATGTGTACATTAATAATTGACCGCGAAGATGCCTAATATAACTTAATTAACAACCTTATTCCAGTACATTTTGATTTTAATCAAGTTAAACCTACATAAACTCGACCGGAAATAATTTGAAGGGAGAGACAACTTTGCTGTTCAAATATTTAAAAAATCGATTTTAACTTAATATATTTCCACTCCGACTTCGGATTCTTTTATCCAGAGATTTATATTGACGTTTATAAGGCTTGGCTCTTTAATAAAGTGGAACGATTTTTTCTTTATTTTTGCGAGAATCAAATACATCGCGAATATGGCTATGCGAATGTAATTCCAGATTCAGTTTGCATGCCAAGATAATTCCGGTGTTAAAATCAGTTCGTATTATTTGCCAATTTATGGTCCGATTCAGGTTTGTCTGGTCGTGAAGTAAATGCAAACTCTTGCTGTTTCACTTATTCAACCAAAAACTTTATTTGAATAGGAGTCTGCATTTAATTGCACTTGCAGTTTGGGTTACTAACTAAAAATGCATATACATTCTATAATATAAGTTATATGACTAATTGCAGATGTATTTATATTAATATTATTTAAAGTTAATATTTAATGTATTATAATAAATTTGAGTATTTTCTAATTATTTTTATCTAGCAGTGCCGATAGCTAACATTGTGACATAATGTCGGAATGTCTTAGTTCATAAAATATAGATTAGTAATTCAAAGCCCATGGGTTTGAACTACGGTAGCAGATTAGAATTTGTATTTATAAAAATGCGCTATTATTAAAAAACCAGACCCAGTTGTAGGGTCTATTTAGTATAAATTATAATACACATGATAATTTAAAATTAATTATGTTACCGATTATCAGCTTTCAGTCTGACATTCATTGTCTGATTGACTTATGCAGATCAAATTTACCCTGTTAAAACGCACTGTGATCACACATGTAAAGTTACAACGGAAGATAATAAAAATTATCAATAATGTATAGTGAATGCCGCAGTCTAAAGGGCCTTGGTGGGGGCGGCCGGTCAAGGACAATTTTTGGTAAATGACTAGCTCAATACAGACATGGAGAGGGGGGCAAGTTAAGTGCTAAAAATTTCCAACCAAGAAAAAATGAAGTAGCTCTGCTCTGATTGACAACTTAAAATCAACTGTCTGGCATGGCTCTAAATAATAGATATCTCTGGCGCTTAGCGAATAAAGGGTTATTTTTCCGCACCTAAAAACGCGTGACTAATCGAAATTTTTATTGATAAGCCAACACTTTTTATATATTTTAGAAAAAAATATCATCTTTCTCGAAAAGCGGTTTCGAGAACCGTTAGGTAGCAGCTTAAAACGTAGGTTTCAAGAAACGTCGTGTATATTATAGCGAACAGTTATTGTAAATCAGGAAATTCAGGATTTAAAAAATATATATTTTTTTAAAAGTTGTTGGCAGAACAAATAAACTCTTGAGAATTATGGTTATTGAATATATATTTTTTGTCTACTTAGAAATATAATCTTACCCACCGTGAGCCGCGGTTACTATAGGTGCTAAATTAATTATTTTTATTTCGGTCAAGAAGTTTTAGTAGCGAATTAGGTACTTTGATAATCAAATAAGGCGAAAGTCTCCGGGCTTAAAATAAACACAAAGGAAATAGTTCTACGAGGAAAGTGCGAGTCCTTCGCCAACGATGCTTATTTGTAAAACCAACAAGAGTCCTGAATGAAAATCATGAAGTGTTTACACTGTAATTAATGCTCAATATTTGTCGTCGTTAACGCACTCAGCAATTTCAGACGCATATTCTGTAAACAGTGATAATTTGGATTGTAAATAAACGTATATCAAATATCATTAGTGTTTGTGCGGGCTTATATAACTATAAGTTTTTTATTTATTTATCAAACTTATTTAATCTAAGATTAGATTTATACCCACTTAGAAATAGCTTATTAGATTTTTTAAATCCAATTAGTTGGCTACAAACTACCGGAAAAATTTCATTTCTGGTCTTGAGTGCAACTATTTCTCGAAGCGATGGTTTATTATTAAAACATTTCGCTAGTAAATAATTGTTTTGTTCAACGCTTCATATATATTATCGGGGTTTAGGGAAAAGGCGCAACAAAAGTATTTTTCAATGTGCTTAAATATATTATTCCATTTGCCTAATGCTGTGGGCCAATGGGCACAGATACTCCCATAGGTAAAATATATTTGTTTACTCACACAAATGGCGTTCGCCTTATTTTTATTTCATACCCATTCTAGTCTTCGAATCATTGTACGCACGTGTTTGAAATTCAATAATATCTAATATTTGTTTACAAAATTCAATATACGTCAACGAGCAGGCACTGAAAACAAATATATTTTATCTAGTGGAATTGCAATCGTCACGAAAGGAAATTGAAATGGTATATTTTATTATATTGTATTTAAACATAATAAGAGATCGTTTTTTTTGAGATAATTTAATAATTATGTTATATGTATATGCATACTTGCTTCGCATACTTAGCAAACTATTAACTTCCAAATTTACTAATCGATTAGCTACAAGTCAAGTGTGGTATATGTGGGGAAAGTAGGTAGCCAATTCATTAAGCTTTGAGACAATATCGAATCGTTTAGATATATAAGAAGCTAGTGGATCCTTCGATGAAGTTTAAGCATAATTGTGTCACAAGCTTTGAGTTGAAATTTGTTCTTTGTCATATAATAAAGGACTTCTATTTAACTTTGGTGTTTATAAAAAGTTTTGGGACTTCAGAACGATCAATTAATTATAGGTTAATAATATTTTTCGTAAGAATACACTAATTTAAGAGAAATAATATATTTAAAAATTAATTTTTCCTGTTATTGTTTTCCCATGATGTATAAAGTATTTTAATTTTAATAATAAAATAAAACAATTCTTTGTCATTTTTTATTGTAAAGAAATATCAACGACGTCAATTAGGTTCTTAATGTTGAAAATAAGAATTTAGTGGTGTCATTACGTGCTCTTGCATCCTGTTCAGTAATCAACCGAACAAACACACGTGATAGGTAAACACTGATTGAATGTTCTGTCACTTCGAGAACGACATCAACGTAATTGCTTCCTAACAGTTTACCAGCGGATTTGTATTCGAACTCACGTACATGATTGTGCGATAACGACATCACGTAAACGTATATTATAATATTTTAAACCACAATATACGACCTTACAAAAGCATGTGGTGGCGAAAATTGTATATTTGGCTACTAGTTATTTTATTAAATTGCAAGAGCCTGATTGTAGTTATTCTATTTTTTTTATTATATTACAATAAAAACTCAAAAATATTTTATATTTATAATGCACACATGTGTTGATGTTATGTATAAATATATCTTATGTTACTTGAAGTGCAAATTGTTTTGTTTAGTGTCAACAAAAGATTTACGAATCCTTTTATTTGCACATGTCGAAAGATATGTTTTTGGGAAGGTATTGCTAGAAATTTCGTTGGAGTCACATAAACATCGACTATTAATTAAAAGGAAACATACAATTCTTGCTAATTGAAAAAAATGGAACTCTTCGGACATTCATATCTTTGCTAAAAAAAAACAGTTGACTGAGGCAAATCTGTACTGTTTCTTTAACGATTTTCGTATCCTAAACTAAAACGAATTGAGATTACAAATATTATTTTACTCTCCATATTCTTCTGCCTTTTTCGCCGCAAATTACTTTTGTACCAAACATTAATGCTTATCTTTAACCTATTCAATGTCTCTAAAAAAAGATTACTGTAAAAAATTGACGTGCTTATTGTTTTACTGTTGGTAGAAAACAATTGTGGTTATAAACCTTATTTGATTAAATAATATTGGCATTTAAAAATCACCTCATTCTATTTCTGATTATCAAAAGCGACCACTTCACATAAAACAACCTCGAATAATATTGGAATCAAACCCCACACAATCTTATTTTATTTTCTGTCGTGTCTAAGGGATGAATAATTATGTTTATAAAAAGGGATATTGTCTTACAAAACGGAGAATGTAATTTTATTTCGATTTTTTACAATTTGACTTTCGTGGCGTGTTAAAAAATATATGTCCCTTAAGATTTGATGATTTGATCTATGTCAAAGCATTTTGCAATAAAATTAGGAAATTGTTGATTTACATCAAACCCTACATGTATTTGTTAAAAATTTCACGTCTTGTAAAAAACTATTGCTTTTTATTATAGAAAAAATAGTTTTTATATGATAGCAAATATATTTTCTCATAAACATACATGTTTACCCTATATTTTGTGACCTCACGATCAAGTTATTAGAGGCAGAAATATATGATTTATAAATATATCTACCATTTGCTTTGCTATTTTATAAAAATCCAGAGTACATCGTAGTTTTATATTTTAGCGTACACAAATGTTGCTTTTATTTTATTTTTACGTATATACTAAGCATCACTTATTTATAACATGTTATCGAAAAAGACGACAGAAAATTATTTTCTTAACAAAACAAAATAATCATTTATAAAAATCAATCGATGGTTCAATCAGTCAGTTTGTTTGTTTTTAAAAATTCGTTTAATACTAGAAGTGAATATGTATAAATGTATGTATTAATTACTTAATAACGTCACGTAACATTTTTAAATCATTAGAGCATTTGCTTCGGAATAAGAAAATACACAAGAAAAACCGCCTGAGTTTTACATAAGAGGAATTGATAAATTACATAAACTGTTAAGAAAGGTTATACACAACATTAAAAAATGATTTTCATTGTTATACCATTAACGTTTGTCGGGTTTTTTAAACAAATTTGTGAATATGTTTACTAAAATATTAAAATTGTGCCTTAAAATCGCCTCGGGTATAATATAAGTATTTATTATAAAAATAAATTTGTTTTACGTATGTATTTTTAGACCAAACCTTACTAATTTAAATCTTAATATCTAGAATTTGCATTTTGACAAGTACATTAACCATTTTGCCATATTTGCAGAATCCTTAAAGATTACAATAAATAAATTATTGCATGAAAACAGCCACTGTAGTTGAAATAATGTTTTTAGATTGACACAGCACATATTTTTAAAGCTTGAATAAAACCTAGTTTTCTTATTTCACATTTTTTATAATAAAAATATAGTCATTGAATGATTTATTTTTAATGTAAGTTATATATGTAATATGCTTATATTACAAATTATACTACTGCTCTGTCGCAATAGCAATACATCTCATAATCTAATCCTAGTATTGTTTTTATTACTTTATCATAAAATTAGTATCTTTAAAAATTTTATTGGTTTTTTTGTATGTCAGTGTTTAAAAATATATTAATAAATGTAACACAATCAATGTAATTTAATAATAATTTACTTATATAATAGATGTATTAGTAAATGTATTTGTACGTAGTCATCGAAGCAGCTCGTTATAAAATTAAAGACATTTAAGAGATATATTGTTTCTGAATAAATACATATCACTGCATGTATATTTTATTAGACGGCAAAGTTACACATTTTGTACTTTATTCAGTCTATATTTGTCTACTCTTTATTTAATTATTTTTTAACGCGCAGATGGTCAACCACCCACATCAAAACATCCAATTTTTTTTCTCCACGAAGCACTCAAACATATTTTGTTATCACTCCTGGCAATTATCTCGTTTCAGATTTTTTCCTTTCATCCAGTTCATACTCTTGTAATCCATTGTGTCCATTATAAAGGATCTGGTGTGTCCGGTTAGGCAGAAGTATTGTTTCGCGTATTAGTCGTAAGCGTCGCGGTCCTCTCTATCAGGGGTTGGGTTAGGACCGACCCCAAATAGGGGTGGTTTTTGGGGGGCGGTTGGCGACGCGCCGTCTCTCAGATCGCATCTCGCTCAGTGCACCCTTGACTCGCGAAGGGCTCGCGCGTCGCGCTTGGCGTCCCCTGCTTCCACACAGAACGCTTGTTGCTTCGTATTCCGTTAAGAGTTATAAATTAAATAAAAACACGCACAAAATCTACATGGATTCATTCATGAACAAGTAATCACATATAAAGTTCATTTCATTAAAAACAATTATATGGTGATTAAAATAGAAAAAAAGTTACGTTAAAGCTATGCGTGTGTTATTTTTATCAGAGCTTGTAAATATTATATTTTTTCGAATGCAAATGATGAACGACTTGTGCGTTTTAATTTATTTGTATTAAGCTTATAACGTGACTTTTATTTTAAACTTATGTAAGTACTATATTATATAATGTATAATAAAGCATACATGTCCATGAAAAAGAGAGCTTTTACTATTTGTTAGTGTATATATTTATATAAAATTATTACATATATATTTTTAATTTTAAAGTAATAATAATAAAGGGCAGTTATATGTTGTCAGATGAAAATTGTAAATTATACAAAAGCTTACTTTATTATTATATATATTAAATTTAAAATCGAACTTGTTTCAAAAAAATATTTATAGTCTTTATATATTTTTCTTTGAGTATTAATATATTTATTATTTCTGTTATAATTATAAATCGATTTTTGCACTGATTAAAAACACGAAATACTTAATGCAGAAAATTAATTTTGAAATTTTGAAAAATCTAATAATGAAACTAATTTATAAAAAACAACTATTAGTATACTTTCATAGATATATTCTTTTTTTAATTTAAATGGTTCATCTTTTTTACGTACGTATATCATATTGCAATTTATTGCAAAACCTACCATTTAATCACTTTGATCTGAGTGAAAAAAATAAAATATAAATTAATTGGTGAATTATGTATTATGCAACATTTTGATGTTGGTTGTTGTAATAAATAATGAGCTATTTAAATAGTATGTTTTATCAAAAACATTTAAAAAATACACCTTAATTAAAAAAAAAATTACATTAATGTATGCAGCGCAGTATTTATTGTTATTTTAAATTTGGCTTTTTAATATTTAGACGTCTATTTAAATCAATGCCATTAAATTAAACCTTGCGACTAAATAGTCGCAAATTTATATCTTAATTGCTTGAATCGCGTCGCAGCTTGGAATTCCTTACTTGCGCATTTTATACCAGCTCGCTTAAAAACGTTTTTAATCTTTACTCGAAAAATTAGATTGGAAATTCCAATGATCCAAAGTTGCTAAGATCGACGGAAAATTGAATTCTGAACTCTCGGGGGAATGAAAACTTTACTTAGTCACACCGAAAGGAGTTACTGTTATAATTTTGAAGTCTGTTCACTTCGTTAAAAAAACACCTTAAACATTCAAAATATTATTTTCTCACAACACTTATATAAATTATAATTTATTGTGCAAAGTTTTTAATTAATTTTGGGTAGTTATTATTTATGAGAAATTATCGCGAGTATCAAAATCAATTATATTGAAAAGGATGAGAGTGCTTTGAATTTATAAATTTTCCTCAAAAACGACAAACTCGGTGAGCTTGATAAAAAATTCACACTTGCTTTAAACAATTCATTGTAAAGTTCTCTCCTTGTATATTATGGTATAAATTTTAAAAGGCCCAATGTATTAGATAGAAGACTACGCAAAAGTTCACGTAGGTTCGTTTATAACTTTGCGATATTCTCAGTAACTTATTTTGATAACGACTTTGTTTACCCTTTGCCTCTTAATGGTATTACACACTTCTACTCCTACGTTTAACGAAAATCTTATTACCGTAATATGAATATGGATGAAAAGTCAGCACCGCATTTGTGACCTTTTGCTTTTTCAGTGAAGAGTAATATAATTTCCATAACGTATAAATAAATAGGACTCTTGCTAATATGTTATATTTAAAAAAACAATCAATAATCAATTAGTGTAATGATTAAATTTATTGGTTACTTATATGTAAGTATTATATTACATATACAATCAAAAAATTGGATAAATTTTCGCAGACCCAAAGCATTTACACGAACATACAGTTCACACTTGTGATGGGTTGTCATGAATCGAAATACCGCCGGTAAATACAGTAAAATGTCGGTTGGATTGAAGTAACCCAAAGATGGCATATTCAAATATACGCAACGCAAAAGTGGCATTTTCTATTCGGCAAGGCAGAAAAGAGATATTCCTATTTGCTTCCACAAAGGGCTTTTTATCACCGAAATATTGTAAACATCTGAAAATATTTACTATAGAACAGACCAACAATTCTGTTTTTGAAGGCTGAATTTAGAGGCAGTACTTATCGAATAAAGTCGTACGATAACTATTACATTCTATCGAAAGAGTTGAATTAAAATATAGTACGCTTATGTAGTAATCCTCGTTATATTGGATATTGATTTATGTGCTCTATATTTTATAAAAATAATTTGATGAATATGAATGGTATTTGATTGTCAATAAGGAAATTTTAAATATCGCTGCTAAATATTTAATTAATTCCAACAAATCAATGTCAATGTCGATGTCAGTAATAAATCAATCACGAAAACGATAATTAATTCGTACTTAAAGTTAAACAATGTTCAATTTATCTTGTAACTATTTATAGCTAGTAACGGTATAATATTAATAATTCGACTTAAAAATATTGTTGTTTTTTATAGAAAAACACACATAGATCTAAATTTGTATATATGTAAAAAATCATGTACAATTTTTAGATACATGTATATATATTAAATGGTTAATAAGCTGAAAACCAGTAATAAAATATTATTTAATTTCATATGCAACACACTTAGTTTTATTGTAAAGTAAAATAAAATAATATTTATATTATCTATTTATACATTACATAATATCAAGAGTCAGAGGTCTTTCTCATCGGATTTTTTTAAATTAAAATATTTTTAAGCCTTTCAATAAAAAAATTCTACAGAACAATCGACTCATTTAAGACACAAAGTAAAAAATTGAGAATGAATTCCTGTGACCCTATTATATTACCCTTCACCCGTCCCTTGGGTATTTTTTGACAAATATTCATTTATCAATTTATAACAGGAAAAATGAATAATTATTCGAATTTATTTTATTTTACTAACATATTAAAAACTAATTTATTATGTATTTTATATATTATTTCAGAGACGGTTCAAGCTTAAGTATTATTTAATTAGATATAAAATAGTTATAGGAGTAGTGATCCGATGATCTCAAAGTGTAATGTCTATCGAATTTAGTTATCTAGAATATATCACAAGAAGGGTGACACATTCTAATAAATCTGACTTTACACCTCAGAGATAAACGCTCTATGTGCATACGTATACATATTTATTTATCTAACGCAGCGAATGCTTTACGATAATAGGCACACATCAAACGTTACGGTGTGCTTACGACGCGCTTTTTACGTTATAGTTTACACCTCTATGTAAATTGGAGATTTTTATCTGTTAAAATGTTTTTGATGAAAATTTTCAATGGAAAACCTTCGCGCTAAAGACCGTCCCAAACTGAATTGGCCGAAACCAAACGGAATGTCGTGTTCAGATTCGGCAAAATGAAGCCGAAGCTTCGTTGAAATATAATACAAAATAATTTGAATATATGAAGGTCTGTATTAAATTGTACAGCTGCAGTTGATGCTGATTATCAAATATGTCAGTAGCATGTTCCAATACATGTAGGCTATATACATTATATATATACCAGAGCTTAATGCTAACTAATATCCCAAAGAACTGTATTTGAATCCCATATGTACCTTAGTGTTTTCTTGAATTTATATCGTACATGATTATCACAGATTCAGCTTTCCTAGATTTTTATAATCTCAAGGATTAATATTTAAGTCATGCGTAGTGAGCGAGGCATGACTTTGCTCGATCAATCAATTGTTGGCTGAAATAATAGTTAATAATTATTTTAATATGTATCGTTGTATTGTATATAGACTATCAGTTGCTTCTGGATCTTGAAGTTGAGTCGAATTTTCCTGGTCATTTGATAACCAGAGATGAGAAATAGGAGTTGTACTACAACAATCGTTGTAGAAGACAACGTTTATCCAAAGATTAAATAGAAAAATCTATATAGGAGTCCGGGCTCACTGTAAAAAGTTATTTTGTGTATATGGTGGGATTGAAAAGTAAATTTAGTTTACACAAGTAAATAAAAAATAGGCCTGCAGTTGTTAACAGAAGTCGAATAGCTCTACAACACGGTAATACGCGTCTTTATGTAGCGAAATTGACTCTTGATAAAATTAAAGAACTTGGCTGGAATGTTTTATCTCTTCTATCTTATTATTCAGACGTCGCTCCTTCTGATTACAATATATTTTTATCGACGCAACACTTTAAAAATACGGATAAAAATACAGAATGCAGACGTTGTGAAAAGGGGGTAATAGGAATATTTTAAATCAAAGCTTTCAAGATTTTATGCTATTAGAATTAAAAATAAATCGTGTGGTAGGAAAAATTATATCTTTATAAAGAAATTATATATTTATAAATATGAGCTTTTAGATTCATTAAAAAATTATTTTCATTTCGGATAAATAATTGTATACAAGTATACTTTCTTTGGTATTCAGCTCTAAAACGATAGCTGCAGAGCTATCTTAAAAATCGTTGAGAAAATATAAAAAAATGTTGAGGCTAGAAATTGCTAAAGATAGTCACAAAGTTTTCTTATTTAAGTATAAATAATATTTATATATTTTTATTCATAGTTTTAATCTTATACGTATTTAAATCATGCAAATATTTATATATAAAACAGGGATCTAAAATAGTTTAAGATTTTTTTTATGCAAAATTCTCGTATCTTCTTTTTATTATACATCATTTATGTGACATTTATAATTTTATAAAGCTTATTATTAATATCGTTATAAGTAAAATAATTAGGGAATTATTCGCATCGTCAGCAGACATATCTAATGTGATTTACTAAATCCCACTCTAGATTATCTACCCGTTCAATCTCACAAACGTAAAATCATGAGGTACATACTACTCCATCGTGATTTAATATTTGTTTTATTATTCCGTTTAATATTTTTATATTAGAATAAATATTTTCTTCAACGAAAACCAGTTGCAAGGGTATATCCCACATAATCCATAGTAGTAAAGTCACTTCAATAAGCATCTTTAATAATTCAGCTTTATGTAGCATTTTCCAATTTGATCTTAAATTTAAGAATAAAACCCTAAGATTTTTTCATATGTGATATGGCTTGGGAGTTGTATATCGATAATTTTAAAGGACAAGGCCTCACAGGTGATCTGGTTTTCACATATGTTATGGCTATGTGTCTATGTCTGAAGAAATTACAGTTGTAATTTATTTCTTTTGCTTAACTTCCCAACTAATAGTTAAATTTTAATGACTGTAAAAAGTTTCGCTATCTTAAAATAAACATACATTTTTGTTTTCTGGAACCGAAAGTATAGGTTGTCTTCATTTTACGGTGAAACTATCTTTGGATGCACAAATGTATGAGTATTTGTGACTGGATTCAATATTGACACCAACACGTTATATTGCAGCGTCAGAGGCGAAATTGTAAGTGGACCATGCTCTGGGCGATCCATTTCGAACTTATCAAACACAGCAAGTCACGCCAGAGAGAACAGGAAAATTAAACTGCTATATTTGCATCACGCAACCCCTTCAACACTGGCCGGAAAACGAGGCGAATCCGCCCCAGTTAAACAACAATACCCCTTACATAACGATTTGCAGTGGGACCCTTTCGGCAGCGAGAGAAAAAATAAATGGGACTATAAAATAATTGTCCAATTGGGACATGGTTTCGAAGCCCGAACTCAATTTTTATTTATACGCAGTGAAAATCTCTTTTTAATGTAATCGATTTTATACGTAATACAAGATAATACATGGCACGTGTGCATTCGAAATTGAAAATTTATAGGATTTTGAACATGTTCTGAATCTTGTACGGAACTAACAGAACTGTAAATAAATCCATCGATTATTTGCAAGACTATTATAAATCAATATTTGTTTAAAACGTTGTACAGAAAACTATCATGCACATACAAATAAATATAACATATCGATGACCTCAATTTAATTTTTTTAATAAATACTAACAGTGATATAGTATTTAGTAATTTCATAAATCATCCATTAAAAGTTATGCTTATCTACATAAATATACTAAATAAGACACGGATTTATTTTGGATTGGATTCTCTATTTTGATACTCGTTCACGTGAGATTTTATGTGTAAATTTACATCAAAGAAAATACCAATACCTCAATTTCAATATATAAATACCAATACCTGGAATTTATATATTGAAAATAGTTCCATTTAGTATGTGTATAATGCAGAATAATAACTGCGGAAGCTGCATACTATGTACGACATTAGATTAAAACCATTATGTTTGTTGCTCGATTGATTTTTCTTTAAAAATCAATCGAGCTCGATTGATTTTTCTTTAAAAATCAATAAAATTTTCTTTAAAAATCGATTGATTTTTAAAGAAAAATCAATCGAGCAATACTAAAATTTGATTCAATAGTCAAAGTGGATCATAGTAATAAAAAAATATTTTTTAATGATTTAAAATCGGCGTTTATAATTTTATATTTAAATCTTATATATTTTTTGGGAAAAAATATACAATGATATAACATATTATAAAACATGAGGATTTTTAAATATATAATTAGTTATTAGTTAATCTATTATTTTATTAGACACTGATGGAGTTAAATTGGTTTCTTCGTTTTAAGTAACAATTTAAAGCCAAATTAGCCGTTAAAACCGTAACCGATTTGAGACTTTTGATGACCACGCTTAACCCAACTTTAGATCCTATACAAATTTATCTACAGCATTGACCTGTCCAAGTTTCACATTTAATATCGTTGTACTCCAAGACCTTAATTTCTATCGATACCGCATAATAAATATAGACCGAGCTAATTCTATGACTCGATTCTTGTATTTAAACAATCTGAGGATGTATCGTTAGATTCTTAAAAAGTAAACTTTTTGGTCGATAGTCGGTCAGTGTTATGGGGCGAGATAAGCTCGGGGAACTTTACGTTTCGGGGTTAAATTGTCTGCTCGACTCCATAAACTCACAAACAGATTTTACCTTTATCTTCACACTAGTGCTTTTATTGTTTAGATTTATATACGAACGAACACAATAGAAGGCTATTTATATCTTTTTTCAGCTCGTTATCGCTCGCGTTGTGTATGTGCTTCATTATAATAACAACTTATATATATTTATTTAATCTTTCAGAGTTTCAGTTATAAAGTAGCGCTTTTTATAAGTTGATCGGCTTATCTTTCTGAATTCATTGTTATTTCGGATTTTAAATAGACGTTTAATACGCATTGTTGTGCCCCTGACAGAGAGAGGAACTCACCAATTAAATTTATATTTAGAACCAATTTCCGAAAGTGTCGAAAATTTTCCGCGTTGCATAATCTCATCCAAGGATGAAATTAATTTGTTTTTTCTCTTGTTTGTCTAACCATTTTTATGTTTTTTCATTGTTCTCGTGCATTTTGCGTTAAATTCGTTTAAAGGAAACGGCGTTTGATACGTTAATTACGTAACGTCTATGCGGACATTTCGAGTTTCGTGAAGGATTACGTTGCGGTTTTAGACTTGAGGTGCGTTGAAAGCCGCACTGTACAACTAAACATTGTAGAACTAGTGATTGAAAATTTGCGCTACCCTCATTATTTAATGCCAGCTGAACAAAATTATCAGGTGTGCTATTTATAGATTTAAATTCAATTTAAAAAAACTTCGTAGCTTAATTAAAGTAATTGTTAGTTTACCCGATAAATGGTGAAAATTTCAGCCGAAAATAAATGTTTTCTCTTTCGACTGGAGAAAAACACGTATATTATTATACATATTTTGCTGTATGTGGTTTGGTATATTAGCATGTTTTTTTGGTGCGTGGCATTTTCCTTATGTACCGTATAGGTTCAACGCTTGTATAATTTCTCAATATGATTCATATGTTATGTAATATTCAGCAATTTCGTATATATTTATTTACAAACCTATGTAGCAAAGTATATTTTTTGTATGGAAACTAAAAAAAATATTTATATTTAATAGATTATATATTTTTGTCTGCTAAATAATGCTTTTTTCATGCAATAAATATGGTGTTTTGAATACCATTATGTGATTTTTTTTGAAACGAAAATGAGGTATATGTAGTGTTTTCACGTTGTCTTTTATATAATCAGAATAGCGTAGTCCGTAAGGTATAGGCTGGTAACCCAGAGGTCGCGGGTTCGATTTGCTGCAGCATACTCAAATTTTTATTTATGAAAATTCGATAATTATGAAAACCGAAAACCTATTAATTATAAATTATAATTATTTATATAGATGTCATTGATTTATAGAATTTCAGTCTGATGGTTAAATTGTTACAGATTTACTCTGTTGTGATGCATTTGATTTATGCTTGTCAGGTTATTACGGAAGATTAAAATAAAAAAATAAAATATTGTGGTGTAGGCAATGCACCTGTGAATTAATACCTAAACCAACGATAATGATTCCAAATATGTATATATTTTTTTTAATATTAAAATATTTATTTAAAAAAAGTTAACAATTTTTACAATTTAAAATAAACGTATGTTTAAAAATATTAACTTGGCTATTTACTATGTTTGTTTTCTTTTAAACTAAACTCTTAAGTTTCAGACTAAGCTGAGTAATTTAATACTTAATAACCTCATAATTACGAAATATTAAATTGTAGCGGTTTGCTAAATAAAATTGTGGTTTGAAATCATGTTACTTCATGCAAAACCATGGGAAAATAAAAATATAAATACAAAATAATATAATTCACAAACATGAAGTGGTGTAAGTGTTTCTTAACCCTTTTGAGCCTCGACCTAGATAAGAATAATATTTTGCGACCCAAATAGAGTTATGAAAATATATTTTAACAATACAAAATTTAATACATATTATTTATCTTTGACTTTCGATAAATTAAAAAAAAATTAAAAAATATTTTTTATTTTAGTTAAAAGCTTTTAAAGAGCTGGAAACTCTAATTTGTTCTTGCATTTTATTGTAAATCAGAATGCAAACACAAAGACTATTTTAATTTTAATGAAGTTGTTATTAATGGTAAATATTATTTACAAAATTAAATGGCATCTAACCCCAATTATATTTAAAGATACTTTTGAAAATATATTTATTTGACTGTACGAGTTATCTATAACATTTCATAAGTCGGCAACATCAAAGTTGTTTTTATTTTCAATAGGTTGATTAAGGATTGTGAAAAAGGAAGTCACTTTTTATTCCATAATAGCTTACCTTTGAAGCTTGTTATCGTTTCAGCTAATTTAATGAGAGTATTATTAGCCCTTTTCATAGATTAAGTTGTTAATTTAAGAAAAAAAATATCTGAAAGATAACTACGTAAAGAAACAACTTTGAATCAAATCATTTTTATACAAGATTGATTTTCTTGCAGTTTTCTTATCAATTGTATTGCGTAACAATTGTAACGACCTATTATCTTAATATTGGATCGTGCTCCATATATTATTAAATTATGAGTTAAATGTTTTAATTTTGCCGTGTAAATATTATATTTTTGTTGATGATTTTTGTTAGACATAAAATTAAAATATGAAATTAATTAGCTAATCGCCACCGGTTTTGACTACAATGGCGAAGTTAATAATAGTTGATCGTGAAGTTTCGCCATACAAGTTCAGAAACTCGTAAAATATAATGCCGAAAGTGGAAAACTGTTCGTCCTAAATGAAAACTGAGTGCGAAAAGTTCCACAACCACATACCCATCTGATTTCCACTCTGGCGCGTCACTCACGTGCGAAAAAGCGCGCTATGATTAATATTTATGAAAGTTTACTCCGTTTTTCCTTTATTTTCTCTTATTCAGAGTAAAAGCCACCTTCACTCTTACTTTGCATTATTGAGATGCAAGGGGAAAAAGGCATTCGCCATTGAGTTATCCGTTTTGTTCGCCATAGGTTAGGCGTATATTTCACTTCAATTCGCTTTAACCATCAGTTACTTTTATGGAGCTTCTTATTTCTTTTTTTACATTTTTTATGGATCGTTTATACTGCGTTTTTATTGCGATCGCGCTTTCGAGACGGAAACATAATTTTTTCGATAAAATTTCACTCAACGTGAATCGATTTCGTCGAATATAATAATAAAAGTATTATTTATTAATATTAAATATTATGTAATTGCTCACCTAACACTAACGACTAAATCAGTACATAACTAATTGTAAGCTATAAGAAAAAAAAAACTCAAACCAAATATAAAATATTATATTATATAATCCAAAAAATTAAAGCAAAAGGTTTCTTTATTCCCATTTGAAAATTGGTTAAATTTGTACCTATTTAGATTTTGCCCTTAAAAACAATATTTTGTAAACCGACAACTTAAGTACTTTCAACGACACAATGAATTGCAATTTTTAAATTAAATCCATGGTCCTTATTATGTGCATTAAAAATAATTCGTTTACCTAGCTACTGAAATTTCGATGAATAATATGTTATTTTGATCTAAAGGCTTCTACAAATACAGAACAATTATTGATTTCCACAATACTCGAAAAAATAATTAAACATAAAACAATTAACTATTTATTTTTAATTAAGTATTTTGATGCAATTAGCGACCGATCGTAAAGGTATCAGCAGCGTACAAAAGTAGACTTACACAGAAATCCACTCAACATCCTATTTGTGACAAACGAGTGGTTTGGTACATTTATTATACATTTTTCGGCGTAACCTTATATCTGTATATTTTTGATTGAATTTCGCATATGGCGCACATGACGCGAATAATAAAATGTCAATTATTTCTAGTGAGGAATTGTATACGGGTTTTATATTGCTTTTGCGACGAAGAGTCACAAGTATCATAATTATTTAGGCTTTATTGTTTATTTCCGTAGCTTTTGACCTATAAATATATATAATATTATATATAGTATCGTTATATAGTAAGTTCTCATAATAACATAACATCATCTCACTCGAGTTATGAATGTACATATGTTACGAATTCATTGTTAAGAATTTTACAAATATGATATCATTATCTACATATGCTCGTTGACTTTTGAGGTTATCGATTTTAATATTCGACGACTGTTTGATTCGATGCGGCTTGGGTTTGCGTTATATCTATATTAGATGTATCTGACTGGATTTGACGCTAATGCCCTCCATTAACCCATATCGTATTTTGCAGATGCGTTCATTACCAGTCGTGTTCACATATGAAATTTTATCATATTATACGTAAATTGACAATTCACTGAAGCACCTAATATATAAATATAGGCAATATTTTTACACATAGCATGAACTGCTAATGATATATGTATTATATAAGCAAATATATAAAGACATCAAACATTATATGAATATTTTTATGGCACTTACTATGTCCAAAAAAAAGTGTTATAAAATTATTTTTTATTTTCTAATCACATTTGTGAACAAATTTATCAGTGCGGTCAACCAACTAGACACTTTCGAGAAACTGTCGACAGACTAATGATAGTCGGCTGTCTCTTCGGTTGGAATCAGCCAGCAAAACAAAAAAAAAATTACGCCACCTCTTTCATGCATATCGGTGCAAAAAATATAGTCCTTCTGCTTAATATGAGGGCAAACATGTTTAAAGTTGTTTGCAGAAGACATATTAACTTTTATCAGCTTGGAAAACCCTGCTGTAGAAAAATAAGTAAAAGCTCTCTTTATTTTGTATATGAAAGGCATTTAAAACACTATAAGAATTGTAATGCATAAACTAAGTAGGTCAATGAATATTTAAGAATAATAATGGTATATGGATAAAATGTTATTACATCAAGATTATGTAGATATACGTTAAAATTAAAAAAAATGTTATTATAATTTGGGATATGCTATGTTTTACTAGTTGTAAAATATTTTGATGAACTATGGTTTATCAATGTATGAATAAAATAATGTTAAAAAATAATCTTAGTGTCTTTTACAATTTAAATCCATCGTTTCAAAGTTTTACTATTGAAAACTATTGTCCACTATATGACTTCTACTATCAAATAATACCATTACACGAATCATACTATTTTATACATGTATTCATTCATAGTGTTTTTAACGAACATTGTTTATAGTGCGGACTTGTAAAAATACATAATTGATCTCATTTTTATATTAAACATAGAAAAGCAATGTGATAGTGTTTTTATAGCAGTGCTAATAAACAATTTTAAGTGTTGTGTTATATTGTGGTGACCCGAAGCTGGCGTCGGAGATTTCTTTTGCGGCGTGATGCGCCTTCTGGTACTGAACTCGTTGATCATGTTCGACATAGTGTTCATGTTCTTCCTGTTCTTGGTCGGCGTGACGTGTTTCGTTTACTACATGCCGGGAGCCGTGAGGAGGCCCGCTCCTCAATTCGTCGAAAGTGCAGACTCTGACCTCATACCTCCGCCGCCTCCCTTTGATTGTGTCGATAGTCCGAAGCACAGCAAGTCTTCGTCAATGTTCAAAAGTTGTAGGACGGCGTACATTTGCATGCCCACGACGATCGAAAAGGACCGAAAGGAGCAAGGACCCATTCACGACGTTTAGCTACAGTGGTAACATATCTTTCTATTTTTCTTTGCCTTGTGGGTATGTTTCAAAGTGCAAAGTGTGTTGATATGTACTTTGAGAATCTGATAGCACTCCGTAGATTACTCGTTGAACTTAGTCTTTGTTCGTATCGTACTTTTATGCAACTAAAAGCAGCTCTTACGGAAATGTTATTTTTATGTTTTATAATGTTTTAAAATTTAATATAGGTTTATGGAGTAGTGACAATTCAATTTGATTAAAAACACACCATAAACACGAATAATAGTATTTCAAAATTTAATTTAACCTAATATTTTCCCTTAACATAATCCAGATTTAAATTGGACCCAATTAGTAATATATTATTCTTATATAGAGTTGATTATCGTCAAATTTATTAAGCGTAAAATAAATTTTATAATTAACGTAATTTATAGCTAGCGCGGGGTAATGGAAATTTTCATAAAGGAGCTCGCTTTTTTTTGACAAAAGGCGTAAGATTTACAAAAAATCGAATCGAAAACGATGCAGTCAAAAAATCTGTACCGGAGAAGATAATGTTAAGATTTTCATGTATTCCAAATGATGATTCTAACATATTAAATAAATTGTAAGAAACTTTTTAGTTGTATATTTTAGTCGTAGATCTTAGAGCAAATCAATCGTTACATTAAACTGTACGATGCATATTAAGTTTGAACTAGTGTACTATACAGTATTTTATTTAAAACATTAATCACATGCTATTTCAGTAAAATTTGTTAATCTAAATACATACGTACACCAAAATTAATATTGTCTCTCGCATGCGCACGTCTCTAAGTATATTTTATGATATACGGATACATATTGTATCTATATGTATTCCTTGCGATAAATTTGCAATCACGAATTTCACGAGAGGCAAACATTTTCACATGTTATGAGTAAATCTTGTACTTTTTAATTTATGCATTTCGTAATGTAGGAATTGTAAACTTATTAGCATTTAGTGTGCCCCGTCATTGACTTTTACCTTCATTAAATTATCTTATTCAATAACAATAATCTTCCGCGCCGGGTGGCAGTAATTCTTATTTAGCGATAATTGAATTCTTTCGCCGCAAACTCGTTAAGACTCCACTGTGTAGTTGTGGGCCGAGCTTTTATTATCTGAGAGCAATTACCTACCACCCGCTGCTTTGCGGAAGTTCATCCTCTTTGCTGAATCTGCCGAAGCTCTTCCGGGAGTTATCCCACAATCAAGTTCAATTTCTTAATTAATCTTGATGATTATAAATTATTTAAAACATTCACTTACATTTGAATACTTCTAATAATAGTATTGTATTACGTGTGGATTAAATATTTAAATACAGTATCTAATATGTATTGAAGTTCCTAAATTACGGTATCTTACTTGCTTATCTAGTTTTAGTTGATGTATGTATTAATATTATTTTTTATATTTAAATATTAATTTATATATCAGATTCATTAATTAAAACACTTTCATTCAACAATTGAACCACAGCTCTAAAAACGGTCAAAAAGATTTTAGCAAAATGACAGGTGTGAAAATCCAAATATAATTTATATTATATTTGTATTATTATATTTATTATATTAATATTATAAATAATTTATAATAAATCTTTACCATCGATGACAAAGCAAATTTCGGCATGTCACACAGTGTACGATTTGACCAATCTAGCTGGACAAAACTCAGAATCAGACGTATAGGATTTTAAATGGTCTCAAATTACAATTTAGAGATGTGGCAGCAAATAAAACACAATTTTGTTAATCCTACTAAATTTATTTGGATTTTAACAAAGTTTTTATGTGAGCAAAATGTTTTATGCTGCTTTTCTTAGGCAGTTTCCGTAACAAATAAATGTAGGGATCAGACGACATTATTAAATATTTAAATAAATCATAATTTGTGTGAACACGAGAAGTTTTTAATGTGTGACCTAATCTGACCTTTCTAATTTCTTTGTTTTTGCCCTTTGAAGCCTCTTCAGACATTTGTCCTATTATTTCTGCTCCGTGTATCAGGATCTTATGCAATGTAGCTGGCATGTTATACCACGGGTATAGAATGATATATAAGTCTCGTGTTTCCAAACAATATTGCTTAAATTTGTCTGGGTCCATTTTATAGCCAAACGCTATGACTGTAAAAATAGTAGATACATTAAATTTTCTTTGATACTGGTGATACGAGCCGTTGCTTTAAAATCGTGAAAAACGCCCTTGCGGTGTTCCCATCGTTGCTCGTACCAAAACCTGGTTTAACTTTGTCTACTATGAGACTGACTTCTTTGAATTTACCCTTTATTTTATCCTTCTTCTTCTTCAGCATACATTTGCACTGTGAAATTGTTTGCAATAAATAAATACAACGCTTCTTCCAGGATGTAAGGCCGTTGTTCTTTTTTCACGCTAATTCATCTCCGAGATTTTTTATAACCAGTAGCTCGTTTTGGTAAAACTGTAGATACTTCCTCCATTAAATTAGCAGCGTCTCATTTTCCACTAGCTCGCACACTTATATGCAGCAAAAGATAGCTGTGCATCGTTATATTTTTCCAATTGAACTTTGCGCTTTTTCGTTTTTGTACAACTATCTTCAAAACGCTTTTTCGGTCTACCAATACTGAAACTTGGTTTCGGTGACTATTCGTGGAACATATTAAACACTAATTCTTAATTTAACCATTTTTCATAGACACTTAAAAATAAGTCTAATCGTACGAAGCCATTTCACACGAATCTTCTCACATTATTTTTTCAGAAAGGTCCATAAGGGCTTCTCCTGATCTTGTGTAAGGAGCAAATCAACAAATCTTGACTTTACAAACATAATAATTTTTTTTAATCTGCCTTTGGAAGGGATAGAACGCCAAAAGTCAAATAATGACTTTCGTGAAATTTGGGCACTTATAATGAAACAAATTAAAAATCTTTAGAATCGCACATAATCGCACAAAATAATTATGTTCTTAAATAACTATAATGATGTGAGAATACGTTTAGAGCTTTGTCATGGCTTGACCCAACTTGACTACATACTTTAAGACCATCCAAAGTTAATTTTTGTGTTTTTTTTGTTGTTTTGAAAATGGTATATTTTAAGACAGTATTCCTAAGTATTCACGAATATTTTGGTGGATTAAAATGCAATGATAGATTGATAAGTACCTCTAGTTAAATAATCCATCACTAAAAAGTACTTAAATCACACAAAACACAGTAAGACAAGCACTAACGTCAATGTTCACAGCTGCACTAAGCGGCTAATCGCGGCTACCTAGATCCAAAACGGTAACTTTGCCCATTTGTATTGAAGGGATCGCAACTCAAAAACTGTTTTGAGTACGTTACCGGTTGTAGGGAACATTCAAGAGTATAGTAATATTAAAAAAAGCAATATCTGAACATTATAATTTTAGACTTTTGTCCACCTAGATTAGTCAAATCGTATGCTGTGTGTCAGTGTCAAAAACCTGAGAAGCCACACGAGCCGCAACTCTGATTATATTTTTATCTAAAATAAAATAATCTAATATTGAACCAAACATTTTATGCTGTTAATCATTTTATTGCATTTTATGAACTAATTTAAAAATATGAAAAATTTATAAACGAAAACTTATATAATTTTTATAAAAAAACAATACAAAAAAAAAATTAAAACATCAAAATATGATTAGCATTGTTTTTGATCAAAAATTTTTTAATATTCGCTGGTATCGAAGATTTTCCAACTCGTATGTAATTTTTAAGCCTTTCGTCACCAAGGCGATTTCAATGTACGTGTTTAATAATCTTTATTTTAGAAAATAGTTGCTCGCATAATTAGGTGCTTTCAAATAAATTTACCATTTGCTTAGCATGGTTAGTTACCAGTGGTTAGTTTACTGATAGAAAATAATATTTGTAAAAATCAAAAAGATCAAGGTTTGAAAATTTATTTTTAATTCGGTTTTGCATTGTAGATCAATTATATTCATTTGAAAATTTTCGGGGATTTTTTCAACATCTACTTTAAAAGGTAATTCTTTCTTTGAGAGAGTAAAGTTCATAGCTTTTGTATTTCTTCCGCATATTATCTTGTATTCGATGGATTTTCTGTTGTAAAATTTTTCTGTCAGAAAATATTCCATATTATTGAATTCCAGTTGACGATTCCACAGTGTAAGTTTAATTTTAAAAGCTCTTATATTATTAAATATTTGATTGATTAGTTTATTTTTCTTAAAGGTCTACATTTATATTATTTCAATGTTCTGTAATATCAACACAAAAAGTAAAAGCACACATCCATTATTTGTCATTAAATCCCGAAAAGGAGTATTGCTTTATCTCTTAAAGCAATTTATTTTAATTTTTTAAATTTAAATTGTATTGAAAATAACATCACCATATTCGCTTTGCATATGTATTGAAAAATCTTTAAATTTACCAAGATTTAGCCCTAGATATCTATAAAAATTGAAAATTTTGATAATCGGTGTGACAACATTTGACATTTTTAATATTTTACACACACATTTTTCTGATGTACAATGCAATCAGAAACGATGACTTCTCGTTCTATAGCCTCCTTCATCCTTGGTTAAAAGTCCCGACACTATTATTCATACTAGACATGGCTCCGTCTGTTGATATTCCCACGATCTATTTTATTGGGATATTAAATCGGAACAAAACACCTCAATTCTTCATAAATATGTACTCAGGTGGTATTTATTTTCAATGAAACCAAAGATGTTAGTTCTTCGATTAAATTAAATTTGACACCTTGGTGTGTCGCTAATATCGCAGCTTTCAAGCAAAGTTAAAGATATCCACTCCAGTTTTGAGATTCGCCCCTTTAAATTGAATTCTATATCATTTGAAAGATTGCCAATTTTTCTTGCAATTTTAAGCAGAGAAAAACTTATTTTTGAGATAACTTCTAAATGGTTTCATTATCCATCGGAAAATGGTTTCATTATTTTTGCTAAAAATTGACTAACAATATAGTTTGCACAACTGTTGTATCAAGCGATTATGAAGCCATTTTAAAAATATTTTACTGTTGCTTTATATTTTTGCAATTCATTTAATTAATGCAATTGTCCTTGTATTTCTTTTAATTTTAAAGTATATTTAGTTTCGTAATGGCGCTTGATATTATATTCTTTAAAAACAGATATTTATTCTGAACATACAGAATTGTCTTTTATAGTTGTATGTCCATATTTCGAGGATTAAACGATATGAGTTTCAGAGAACCATGAATAAATATAAGATATACCAATTGAAAGTCGAGCTCCATGAAAGTAATGTATAACGTCTAATTTTGCTACTGAAAGTAATGCATAACTGTTCATGTAGCTTCGAATGGCGATGAACACAAGATTATTAAGCGTCGTTGTAAAAATATAAAACAAGTCTGGAGTAGTATTTAGTAATTTATTCACTATGCATAGCTTAAAACTTAAAAAAACCCTGTCAATATTGTAGCATAGTATAACAATTATACATTGTTATTGTTTATATGTTGTATTAGGTAAATCGCATTTGATTTGAAAAAGTGCATTTTAATTGTATTTTTATATTTTTACTTTAGCTTTATTACCAGTCTTTTCCCGGGATAGATCTATATTAATTATAATTTATTTGTTATTACAAATTTATTGCAGTAGCACGTAATCAGTCGTAAGCATGTCGTTGTTCATTTTTTTCAGCCTTATCGCAATATAGCACGTAATCGCTGTTCAGCTCAACTTTCAACTTACAGATTTAAAGTTGAAAATAGCATAGTGGATGTAGAAATGGCAGGTAGAATGATAATTAAACAGATACATACATGTACAAATTTTCTGTTTTATAGTATAGATATAAACTGTAGAATGTCACATAGAACATGTTGAATTTAATTAAAGCTATGTTTAAGACCCAATCAACAATATATCGTTGTTCGTGATAACATCAAATAAACGCTAGTGACTATCTTTGTTGGCTTCATGATGCCCGAAATGGTAAATGAATTTGGTAACTTGGTGCTGCGTTAGTGTGTCAATGACATTATTAATTTTTTATATATTTACTTTAATTGTTTTGTAGCATGATCCAAGAAATATGTTACAAAAAAAGATTTAAAAAAAACACATTGTAGCAGTTGAAGATAATTTTTAAAGTTAATTTTAATGTGTATATGTATCTAATTAGTTTTTCTCAGTACGTATTCTTTTTTTTTGTTATAATCGTTTCATCATTCTATACGACTACGTGAGACGCGTAGCAATTTGAAGTATTTCATTGGGATTACACTTGATAATATTTTTTTGTCACTGAGAATTTATTTAAAAAAAATATTTGATATTACAATATAAATAAACGATTATTGTATAATATAAGTGGTGATGGTTTATAACCATATTAAAGATTAAGCAATCTATTTTATTTCATTTTAACCATCACTGTAATAACAAATATTATCACAATTTTATTCTAAAAATTCAGCTTTTTGCTGAATTAAATGTAATTTGTAAACTAATCAAAATATTTGCAAGAATGCTTCAGAATATATCGAAGGATTATTTATTGATCAACAGCGTTGTTTGAGTGTATCAAAATCAGTAGCAACAAGTCTGCTTTGTTTTTACAGTTTATTGATAAAAAAATCGATTTAGTCAAACAGGTACATGTTATCTACACAGATTTTGAAATGGTTTTTGATAAAGTTTTTCATGCCTCAATAAAAAAAATGGATAGCTTTGAGTTTGCACTAAAAAAACGAGCTTCATGGCCAAAAGCGTTAAATTTTTATACACTCAAGTAAATAGTATCATTATATATATTGATATATGCTATATTTAAATTAAGAGTAATCTAAAGGTGCTAGAAATCGCGGATATTAATTGATATTAATAATTCATGCTCCAATCTGCTTTTGCAAGTATGTATATTTACGGATTTATAAATCAACTTTACGTGTGTCAGAATTTACGTTTGTCGTATTTATTACCACTGTTGTTTCCTGTGTGCATGCATTTGTAAACTGTAATAATATTATGCCATAGGGCAAGATTTTCGCTCGAGGATTCACGGAAGCGTCATTTTGAAGTTTAATAACGCGGTTAGAGAGCACGTATATTATCGTGGTTCATTCTTGTAGAGGAAATTATATATTTTTCCTACAAAATTTTCTAATTATTCTCAAAACAAATTAAAATGATTGAAATATTATTAATTTACACTTAGATTTAGACTAAAAATAGTTTAGTGGTATCGTATTGTAATTCACCTATATTGTAATTATTCTTATTAAAAAAGTATTTTTAACTATTTTTGACCGTAACACTAAGTAATGTATATATTCAAAAATATCAATATCAACCATAGAACCCGTACCATTCAAGAAAGTTTTTTATATAATGTTATAATTTTGCTGCTTTTTAAACTAAACTTTATGAACCGCAATACATTAAAGTTTGCCATTATTATTAATAGCGTTAAACTTTTTATTAAAATATAAAAAGGTACAAAATTTATAATTTGACTACTATTTATTTATAATAATTTAATTTATGTATAAATTTGTTTATCTTTTATGCTGATTATATGTGTATATATATGTTATATGTCTGAATATTTACAAACATTTACAGATACAATATATTTTTATTACATTTTTTATACCATCATGTTAACCAAAAACTTTTATATGAAATTATAGATCTACTTAGTGGCGAGATTGTGGTGTTATGATCGTTTATCATACTATTAAAATTCCATCATGTGTAACAGGGGTGATGTTTTGTTAGCACCATAAGACCTTTCGAGGGTTACGTTTTGGTCGGTGGATAATCGATGATGTTATATTGAAAACGTTGTGTTACAAACACAATTTTGACTTAAAATAAAAAAAAATGAATAAACAATTTTTAATTTTAGTTCACCTATACCTATATAGAATTTTGGTAAATATGAGGATTTGTCATGTCGAGATAAACCTGTCACGCGATTCGGACGACACGTAGATCCCGTCACGTTGTTTGCGAAACGTTGTCCTTTTTTCGCCACTTGTAATTCATGTGTGATCAAGTTTTTGTGCAATTTTGGCATAGTGATTATTGTAAAAAGGATTTAAGCGACGATTTTCCGGTCTAAAGGTTGTATATACATCTATAATATATATTTCTCTTATTTATTTTTATCAAGTTGGAGAACCCGAAAAATTGGCCCACGTTCTAACCAACTATCAATAATTTGATTTTGTGTTGTACGTATATTTTTTTGGGTAACGTAACAAGTAGACCTTGAAGTGTATAAAGCCCGATATTGGAAGTTTTGCGAGGGAGAAAAATCGGATCAAATTTACGAGGGGAGTATCGAAATTTTGAGTGATAAGTTACTAGGGATGCTGTTATTTTATTTTTGTATAATTTTTGTATAATCTTTTGTATAATATAATACAGGCTTGTTACCTATAAAATGATGGGCTTTTATGAAGTGTATTTATTTATAAAATATAACGTTTAAATTAAGATTTTTATGAAACAGTCTGGAAGACGAATATTGTCTATTTAAAATTATATTGGTTAATATTTTTAAAGAAGATATATCGAAAATTTTATTTTCCTCTTTTTAAATTTTACTCTAATATAATAATGGGGTAAGGGTCTTATAATTTATTTTTTAATTGCCATCAATGCATCTTAAATATAAATCCAATAACTTAAATCTATAATATAATATAGTGATAATATACATATATATTTATTTACACATACATACAATTATTACATAGAAATGAAATAAAAATTATTTAAACGTTAAAACACGCAAAGAAAAAATAAATTTAAAATAGATGTACAGCTGAAAGTTATTAAACTTCTTGTACAAATTATAAAATATATTTACTTCTACATATAATTTAGAACTTTATTATGTAGCTTTGCATTTTTTTTATTATTTCAATCATTTTTTTAAATTATTATAAAAATTATCCAGTCTTCAAACCCGGTGAAATATTATATTTTAAGAGGTAATGTACACTTATATTATTTTAAACTATTTTTTATTAAATCATTCCGGATAGTTTATTATTAAACTTTTTGCATTACACTTTTCTTTCTCTCCCAGCATCTGTGAGCGTTTGACAATATTAAGTTATTAATTATATCGACCTTTGTTCTTCATAGAAATTTGTAAAGGGACTGTGTGTATAAATTGTAAATTTTATGTATATCTAGGTACGTGAGAGTAGCATTCATATTCCGCGAATGAATTCCTACAGCTCCCCGTAGACTTTCATTGTTATGTGGCCATTCGCTCGTCTCTGAATAATCCCAAGGAGGAATTGCGTGATTCGGCTTATGAAAAGTACCGCGGAAAACTTGTTACCACCTACGTAATCTTCAGCTGTTTGGGTGCTAAAGTGCGAGAATTTCAATTTGCGATTGCACAATTTTTCACTCGTACATATAATGAATGCGCCAGAGCTTTCAGACCAAATGCGCTTTAAACTTTTCTCTCTTTCTCTACAAGGGCTTGGGCGCCCGGGGGTTTTTTGAATTAATCTCACGGTCTGTATTCCTAGTGAATTATGTAAAATTCTCTTTTGCACATTTCAATGAGGGCTTCCTTTTAAGAATATGGATTGTGTAGACGCGTAAGCGATGTAAAAATAATTGCATGCACACATTGTTTTTTTTTAGTTTGTGAATAAAATATATTGCCGTGTGAATGTGAATGTTCGCCAAGGAAAAGCAATGATGAAAATGCATTTTTCCTCTCTCACTGTCGAGTTCCTTTGCGAGCTTGTCGAGACATAGTGAGAAATTCCGAAAGTTGATTCTACGGTTATTCGAATTCTTCGCCGATTTTTTTTCTTTTCAAATCACATATTTTATTTATTTAATAATAGTTTACAATAATTTTAAATGTAGTATATTTTTTGATTAGTATTTTGTAAAAATAACAATATAATGTTATTAAATTGTACGTAATTTAATTATATATAGCGTTAGTAGGTGTCAATAGAATGTAATATTGTATTAAATATTTTTTACTTCTGGCGATGTTAAAATATTTAATAAAAAATAATATATGAAAATATATAAATATATGTGTATGTATCAATTAAATCTCTATATTTTGGCTGTGATACTCTAGCCATGTTCATAAATTTTCAGTAACTGTAAAAGTGCAATTATTTCCGTCTTTCGTGACTATATATCTTAATTAAAATGTCTGTGTGATCAAATAAACCGTAAATATTAACAATATCAGTTTTATATAAAAGGGTTAATAAGTTGACTTTCTCGTCTGCTATTGCATTGTTACTTTTAATATAGTAAACCTGTAATTTGCTCGAGAGGGGAATTTTTTACATTTGAAAACATGTATCTGAAAGTCGTTCTTTAGAAAGATTAAACAAATATAACCTTACCATTTCATATATGTAATATACAATTCTACCAAATGGGAGGAAATGGTATTTTACGAAGGGGAGTAAATACATACGAACATTTTTCTTATTTAGATCAGTCATGGTTTAGGATTGTATAAATATACACAGACAATCTTATATTCAATTGTATATATTCTAGGTGTAGATAAGCATAATATAAAGAGTAAATACATAAAATTTTATTTATATAAGTTAAAAGGTGTAGGATAAAGGTGAGTATATGTATATGTTGTCTATAGATTATTCGGATAGAGAAAGGTTGAGCAACACTATTTTATGCTGTATTTTTTATTTAAACTTACGTACATAATTGTTTTTTTAACTATTCTACGAAAGATATCAAGGGGTATTGAAATCAGTAAAATTTGAAATGGTATACAACAATGTGAATACTTTTTTCGTAATATTAAATACTGTTTCAAATTAAATTTCCATTAACGTTCTAGTTTTGTACTCGTTATATATTTAGATTATAAAAAGCTCTTTCATGTATTATTGTACAAGGCAACAAATCATGTTTGAAAGGAAAAGCTTAAAATCTATTATATACATCCAAAGTGCGCCCAAACGAAAGAAGCTCGTGCCTTTTTAAGTAGCTAGGATTTTTAAAACGTATATAGCGCATGAATATAATATTAAATAAATTTTAAAAGTAAAAAATCTTGTTGAATTAAAATAACGCACGAAGAATATTTAAATTTAAAGATATAGGTAGTAGAAATTGAAGCGAATTTTTGTACTCTTGTTCATGAGGGATTGATGGTAGTAACGATGTGTTTATTGCGCGTGTTTTAAATAACGGTGTCAATTCATAACCCCCTGAAGTGCAAGGTTCACTCAGTGATTCGTTTATTCCGTGAAAATGGAAATAATATTGCTGAAATACATTGCTAGCTTATTGTAATAGTGTAGTTAGTGATGTTCATAATGAAGTGAAAGGAAGAAAAGCCATCCTTTGTCACTTATGAATTAATTTTAAAAAATCAAGAAATATTGATTTTTTGTTATAATAACTTATAAACATAGCGAAAGATTATTAACCGTTGAAGTATGTGAATTTTTAAAGCTGAAAATAATAACTACATAGGTGTAAAAGTAAATAAAGGTTTGAATTAAATTTCTAAGTCGATCATTAAATAAAATGCTTTAGAAATATTGTATTATCTTTTTTTCTTTCTGAATATACTTATAGTAATCTCATTTTCTTGAATTGGAATTTCAACTATAAGCGTTAAAAATAATATGAGCTACTCGAGAAAATTGTCACGGTCGTTTATGTATGATGTGTATTATATGCCACACATTGTTTTTATCATATAGTTTAACGTATGAATAGATGATATAGGTTCGATTTATGCTGCAAAATTCAGACCGCATACGAGCCTTTTCTGCACATTGTTTCCGAAATGTGTTTTTATGCAACATGTGTGCAAAATGAACCATTATACAGACATTAGTATGCCGCATGTGTGTGTGTTTCGGGCTTGTCGTCTGGATATATTTTTCATTCTGAAAATTTGTATTGCGGTTTTTGTCCGCACTTGAGGCTAAATTTATATTGGGCCGCTCCCATCGACGAGTGGCTTATAAAAATATTACGTGCATGCTAATTATGTATAACGTAACATGACAATAAAGGAGAAAAAATCTGTTGTTTGAGCAGAGGGGGAAATTTAACAACAACAGAAAAAAAGTTGTTGCAAATAAAATGTAAAGGTAAAAAGCTCCTGGTTTTGTACGAGTTTTATAAGTACGTAAATATTTGTAACAAAGCGAATGTATCAAAGTAGAATTGTTGCATCATTACAAACAAAATATGTTGATTTTTGTAACAAGGGTAAAGAAACTTTTGTAACGAGAGAATTGTAATTATGTTCCGATGTACCCATTGAGTTTAAAAATATATTTTTGTGATTGTTATTCACAATTACATTTTTGATCTGCTTTTGCGAAGTTATATGAGTTAATAAACGCTTAATATATAGCAGGAATATTTAAAGTGGTGTGGCAATTTAATTCCCGGATTGGCGTAATGTGATGAATCACGATTTATGTAACACGAATAATGTTTGATATTTATTCAAAGTAATCTCCATTTACTTTATTTAATACTCTTGATGCGAAGTTCTAAAAGTCTTTGAAACAACCGGCAAAGGCGTTCGAAGAAATTGCTTTAAATTTAGCATTTACATTTTTCTTAATACTTGGGTCATTTAAAAAGTTTTCAACGTGATAACAAAAAAATATACATATTTTTATAAATTACTTTTATTGGAAAAATAACCTTTAACACACCTTGTCTAGCGACATTTCAGTATTTTTATCTTACTTTATACAATAAATGCAATGATTCGTTTTCTTACGCTTATAATTCTTCAATAAGAAACAAGTATTATCACAGACGGATCTAATTTAGACGAATACAGCGAGTACGAGCTCCAATTTTTTGATTTTTGATATTGGAACGAACGTGTACTAATCTAATAATGAATTTTTTCCCCCTAAAATTAACCAGATGTTTTTTATTAATTTTTGGTTGAATTAGAATAGTAATTTATATTTATCCTTTGTATGATTGCAAGTTATAATGAGCAATATCTCCCTTTCATATTAAAAATACAAGTTACAACATTTATTGCAAGGAAAATAGACTTGACTTAATTTGTTGACGAAAATCATGTCTTGTTTTTAGTGTTTATTTTTAATGTTACCAAGTTTTATCAGTGGTTAGAAATTAAATATTACATCTATGATTTTCATATTTTTAATATATTAATTAATATCACGAACTTAAAAATACAGGAAAAAACCTACTTAAAAATTGAGTTGCTAAGTTGCTGGCTTATAACCATTTTATAATTTAAAAGAGAAAATAAAATAAAATTAGATTAATATTTATAAAAGATAAATTAAATTGAGAATACATTTAAAACCTTTGATTAAGTAAAAATAGAAATGAAATAATATAAATGTATTATTTAAACTACTAAGCATAAGATTATTTATAACTATTTACTTAACTACGGACCTGGAGTTACATACTTAAAATTAATTTTATATCTTTATAGTGAGACGTGTTAAGTCATTTTATGTTTGTACCTAAATTTTAGTTTGATCTTAAGTTTAATTGTCTTTTATTTTTAATTGCTGGTATTAAATGATGAAGGTTAGTGTAGAAAAGAGTAATATATATTTTTTTGTTGCTTAATCTTGTTTACAAAAAATAATATATTTAGTAAATTTAAGCTTGTAGTCTTGATGTATGCCCAGATATGTGACGCTCACCCTGCATTTAATGCAGTCTCCACCACGGAGATAATGGTTGTCTGCGAGTTGTAAAAATAATTGACCGTATAAAATAATAGTTATGACGGTCAGCTGTTAAATGCTGTTAAACTTCTAAAACGTTAGATATTAAAAAATATATAATAATTATTGTTTAAAGAAATACTTTTTGGATTTATTTTTTATAAGCATTAGCTGTTTAAATAACACATACAAATACCGAAATACGTTTTAATTTGCGATAACTTCATCAGTAAAAAAATTTAATACTATTTCAGGCATTATTATTATTTTTTAAATATACATACATATGTATCAGGAGCGGGTGGTGAAATACTTTCCCTCTCGATCGCTCGCGTGTTAAGTAACGAGAGTGAATGAGAGATACGAGCATGCTGACCGTATGCTCTTATTTCTCATTCACTCTCGTCACTTAGCACGAAATCATCTCCCCGACTTCGTATGAAATGTGTATGTAGCCGTTTAAAGAAAAAGGCCCGTGATCTGTTTATAAAGATTGCTGCAAGTGTCATGCTACTATATTGTTTGTCATCATTATGGTATTTTGACGTTCGTGTTAGTTTTGTTATGAAAATTGTTTAAAGTAGACGCCTGAATACGCTAAATATAAAAATAAATTTAATTGCCAGCCATTTACAATTATCGATATTTTTAATTATAAAAATACATTTTAATTTCAATTTAATTCAAAAGTATTTACTAGCACTCACTTTCTCTATTTTTTTGACCCATTTTAGAAGCTCCGTTATTAACGCAATGATAACAAAATAAACACGAGAGCAGCATTCATCTGCAAAATAAATTCCTACCACAATGAAATAATAATTTATCGGTATCAAAATAAGAATTAACGCAGTTTAATGAAAATTAATAAAATGTATAAAATTAAACATATCGTTGCCTCAATCCCACATTTCATCATGCCTTCATAGTCAACTAGTATACATTACAGTACACAATTTTGTAAATTAAAATTTTCCAGTAGCATATTAAAGCTAGCAATATTGATTCAGGTAAACAAATATTTCAATTATCTTGTCTATTATATAAATATATGCTATATTGTTGTAATTAAAATAGTTATCCATATACTTACTTTCATAATATTATTTTAAAATTAATGTTGGGTTCACTTAGATATTCGAAGCAGAACGTTCTAAGAAAATATTATTTCGCCTGTTTTAAAAGAATAGACAAACTTTGAGAATTAAATTATACTCGTAGATTATGTATTATTTTAAAATAAACATTTAAATCAATTTGCTTACAGCTATTTTTCACACTTTTTCTTCACTTTTAATAGGTGAGAGTTTATAATGAGTATTATTTTATTTAGTTGCCAAAATTGTAATTTTAAATATAATGTTTATCTAGCTTGCTTTAAGCAATATATATTTTCAGAGGAAAATTTTTTGAATAGTTAACTTACTATATTTATAGATTACAATAAGCCAAAGCTCGCGGTCATTAGCGCGTTTCACCTTTCGAACCAAGCGTGTCAATACATTTTTTTGCACTTTGCTTCGCTTGCTTTTTTTTCCTTTTCGCAAACGAACCTATTATATTGCGGGAGTGAAAGAAAATAAATATAAAACATGGATAATTATTTCTGATTCGTAATTCGTTTTCTTTAAGTCGACTTTGGCGGAGCTTTTTTGGCCTTTTTGTCCGCAGCTGACGGTAATATCGCTGTTGTCGAAAACACTTCATGGCTCGGTAGAAGGCTCTCACGTAGAAAAACAATTAATTTCGTCGTGCGTTTTTTATTAGCTTTCGTGTTTTTTTAATTAACGCTGAAATTCTGTCTGCAATCCACCTACAAACCTAGCTACGATACCAGTGGCAGCTCGTTAAAAGTTAAACGAAAATTAGCTGTAGTTTTTACGGCAAAATATTAATTCTTAATTACCATAAGCATCATTCGGTCTATTGTATCTAATAAAATATTAACATTAATCTAATATTATATCACTGTTATGTTGTTTTAAATTACATAATGAAATAATTATGAAACTTGTAATGAATCTTCTATATGTATTCATAATTAAAAATACATATTTATTTAACCGCTATTGACATTTATTATCCTCAGACCGTGGAACGGGAAAATTCACACGAAAGTTGCCCATGCAAAACGAAAATATCGCAAATAAAAGTTGAAAAATCCGAATATTTTCACTTTACGTGACACAGTTTGAATTGAACTTTTTTAAAATTTAATTAAATTTTAAATCGCAATCCACTGTCAGCTCTGCGATTTCATTGGCCAAAATAGTTTATGTGTGTAAGGTTCTATATACATTTTAATTGAATGTGTACACCTATGTGTTTTAATACCAGTATAACAAATACCACAACCGGTAATTTTCGTCCAATAAAATTAATCAAAATCCATGTAGAATAACATAAATGCAGATTTGTTATATTATATATAATACAGATTAAATTTTATCAATGGTCAGAATCATAATTTGAATTAAAACTATTGTTTTGATAATAACAAGCAAAAAAATTAACACTTGCTATATAAAATAGTACTGTGAACGTTAACAATAAATATTTTATTAAAACGATTGTATAATATCAATCATACAATTATAGTGCTGATAATTTATTAATAAAAAATATTTTAATTTTATTAAACTAGTATTCAACAATTGCTATACTATAAAAAAGATAATTTTTTTTATTTATGTATAAAATCTGATGTATTTTTAATATTAGTCTCCCACTCATGTTGTAACTGATCATAAATCCTTTTTAGTGCCTCTTCGATCGGTCTGCTAATAATACGTCGAACCATTTACTGTGTGAATGGACCATAAACTGTCGCTTTCTAGCACTTGGAAAATTTTAATCTTATTTACATATTTGCAAAATAAATAATTTATTTTATATATTATTTTCGTTAATATAATTTACATATATAGCAAAGAAATTGAACATTCATACTGAAATACATCTGTTATACTTTAATCGATACACGTACATATGAACATAAGTATATGTTACAATTAATATGTGTTTATAGTAACATATATCAGAATACTTCCATATATGGAAAGAAGCCTTAAATGTCTAATGTCTAGACACACTAGAAGCGAGCTTCCATCAAAAGTTCTCGATAGTTGCTATCTGGTTATGAAATATGATTTACAGGAAGTTTAACACTGTTGGTTCAAGCCGGCTGTATTTTCATCCAACGATACTCTGCTTAGACTCCTTGTAGATTGACTCAGTGCTAATAATCAAACGGTATTAATGTATTTTTGACTTTGCTTTGTTTTTAATTATAATATATTTAAGATTCACTTAACACTTGGTTTTGGATTCGAACAAAAACCCATATCAGGTAATGTGCGGTAAGATTGAGATTATTCTCTAGCTTCCTCACGATGACATGTATAACTTTTGCGTCTTGTGAGTCGAGTCTCCAATTACTCGAACCATCAACTACTCGAGTATCGAATATTAAAATTTTAAAATACTCGAGTACTCGAGTACTTTCGAGTATTTACCAAATGTACCAAAATAGCTATTATTCAAATTCGTGCACATATAAATAAATAAATAAAATACTTAGTATGTTAATTTTTACAATTATTTTAACTTCACGAACATACTTTTTAAAAACAATAATGCAAAAAGTGTCTCGAATTTAATATTACTGCTAACCTTTGGTTTTATTATTCCCGTTATGGAAAAAACCCTATCCGTTGCTGTTGATGTTGGTCTTATTGTCATTTACGCGTTGGATAAGGCTTCTAATTTATATCTCTTCGCTTTTTATAGATATAAAATTTTTTGAACTCTCTTTTTATGTTCTCTTCTTTCATTCCCTTCTCTGCTTTTCTCTTATTTCCTTCGACTATTGACAAAATAGCATTTTGTAATTCTTCTTGAATAGATTTTTTTTCTTAACAATATACAATATTCTACTCCTTCTGATTAATGCGAAGAATTTAAATCTATATCCTTCGAAGATGTATTTGGGTGAATCCCTTTCACTCTAGAGCTAAACGGTTCGCAAAGAACTGACTTTACTTTAAATGCCTTTAAAACACACAATTGTTTTGATTTATATTTTAAGCTGAGGGATCAGTATAAACAATTTACAACACTTTACGCTACAACTGCATAGTCATAAAACCTAAAAAAATTTTTGTTGATATTTCATATTGTTCATTGCCATAAATTAGATAAGTGGGGACTGTCTAACAGAAAACACAAAAGAAATTTCTCCGTCGTACCCACTAACATAGCCGACGACCGGAACTATGGAACTATGAAAAAATTATACCTGATAGTAACCGCTCTAACTCGAGACTTCGGGCATAAACGCCAAATAAAAGCAAGACGTTAACCTTTACCGGACCGAGTTAAAGTTATTTTTGTTTCTGAAATATTTCAAATTTTTTTAATTTCGAGTATTAATCGAGTAATTTTCAAAATACTCGATTATTAAGTACTTGGAAAATAGACAAAAATACTCGAGTATCGAGTACTCGATTACTCGAATTGGAGACTCTACTTGTGAGTAACATTCTCTGGCTACGCAAACCGATCGTTTCTGAAGCTTATTTATAACAAAAGCAGAAATTTAATACGAGATTGAAAATTCACCTAGAAATCCGAGACAGTGTTATTAAGTAAGAAGCGCTACAAGCATTCCTGATTTCAGTGTTATGGGCTGTGTAACACGCATGTGATTGTGATAAAAAATTGAATCATTCAGTAATATCGTAGGGTATTTTAAAAATTCATTAAGCGTGAATAAGTACAAAAGATCTAAGGCCGGTTTCACACGTGCCGGGTGGATTTGCCCGGCACCGGGCCGGCGCCGTGTAGTGGGGATGGTGTTGTATGGGCTAGTACTATCATTTCAGACGTGCCGGACAAATCTACCCGGCGCCGGCTCGGCGCTGACTGCCGGGTTGTCGCCGGCCGCGCTCACTAAACTGTCCGGCGCCGGGTACCGAATTGAGTGTGGTGGGAGTAAAACTCAAACATGAACCGGGCCGTTGACAGTGATTGTGGTATCTTGTAATAAAATATAATATATATATTCCTCGTGTTTAGGCAATAGCGGAAGAAATAGACCTCGAAATTTTAATTATATTAATGTAATCTCTTTTAATTATCTTAGTAGAATACATACAAAAATAAAAAATAACGCGAAATGTGTGGAAGGACTTATGTGAAGCCGTTAATCCTAAATTACTGGCACCAGTTGACGGGGTATAGGTCGGGTTGGGAAGAAACCGGCCAGAAACCGGCCAGAGACCGGCTACGTGTGAAAGCTTTGTAAACGGCGCCGGCCCGGTGCCGGGTGAATCCATCCGGCACGTGTGAAACCGGCCTAAGGGCTCAGATACTAAATATTTACTAATGCATTTCCTAAATGTGATAAAATAGTGCTACAATATTTACTTAAGCAAAGAAATAATATAAATCTCTCCTGCATTGGATAGAATCGTAAAAATCATTTCTATGCAGCAAATCATAAATATCATAAAGTTCATAGAATTATTTTATCGCCATACTTCAATAATGAAAAATACATATACTATTTAAGAAGAAATCTTAATTTTTAGTGTTCTGTTTTATTTAAAATATTTTTAGTCTGTGATTTTTTATATTTATATACGTCGACTAATTTTTTATGTTCATAACTTACTTACTTGAACTTAAAAAAAATAATGTATTGGTCGATTTCTATAATATATGCTCGAAATTTAATTGTTGACTGTGTTTTCTCTAGTATATACAATGAATAATTTCACTAAGTAAATGTTACTAATTTCTAATTATACTTCAGTGTAAATTTGTTATTATTATTAATGACTGGCTAATTTAAATATAATTGTTATTCATATCTTTATTGTAAATTGCAGACGTCATTTGTAATATTGCTTGTTTGTATACGACAGGATCCAAATTAATATTAACGGGTCTTAACGTGTTCCTAAATGAGGTTTTAGCTTGTATTACATGCCTAAATAGCCCTTGTCGAAAGTTTGAGTCAGAAATTTGGTGAGCATGTTGCGGTTGCGAAACTGCGAGGCGCACTTTCCTACATAGTCCAAGAAGTCGGACGCCTTAGTCGTTTTGACGAATAGTCTTACTTTAAGCGCAATTCTAAACACGCAACGATACTTTAGAAACGACGTTTTGTGTCATAGTTGTAACTAATAATGGAATACGGAAGTTCAAAGCTCACACCGTGATGTAGGGGTGGATTAGCGTCAATCTTGCTTGAAGTTTTACCTTTT
Source organism: Plectrocnemia conspersa (assembly GCF_051122295.1). NCBI lineage: Eukaryota > Metazoa > Arthropoda > Insecta > Trichoptera > Polycentropodidae > Plectrocnemia > Plectrocnemia conspersa. The sequence goes on from NW_028277177.1 coordinate 17,105,578, forward strand.
GTTTTGTTGACAGTAAGTTTAATAAAAAGGGTTATTAAACTAAGTAAATTGTTAATGCAAAAACAAAATCCTATATCATAATGAACCGTATTTTTTATTTATATGTTTTTCTTTTGAGTTTCGTTTAGGGTTTTTTGTATTATACAATATTATGCATATAAACGGATCGATGAAAAGCGTTTTTGAAAAGAAATAAAAAGTGATGCATATTCTATTATATTCTTAAAAGAAAATGGCACGGAAACAACGATCAAACGTCTTTTAAAACGCAAAGTTAACGATCGTTTACATTCAAGATTAAAACCTTTCACGACCTACTTTTTATGTATATAAAATAAATTTTCAATTTATTTTTTTAAAATATATAATGGTACTGCATCACTTGACATATTAAATGTTTGAACATACCCACTTTATTATAAATTTCTTATACTTGTGAATTATTTAAATGCTATATATCCTAACCCTTTTCTAAATTCTAACAAAAGCCAAGACAATAGAATAATATATTAAGGGTGTTTAGAAATAGGTTTGACTAAATTAAATAAATAACCCTTCGTTTCTTGTTAACAAATAGTTTTTCTATAAATATTTTATTTTTATATTAGGGGGACCAAAAAGTAATCAAAATTTTTGTTTGCTTGCAGATAACATTTTGATTTACATTTATAAACTATTTGATATTTTTGTCAAGAAAATAAATATTAAATTAGGATTACGTAATTATTAGTATGCTAAAATATTACAAAGAGATTTTAATAATGAGCTTGCAACTAATTTGAATAATTAAATAGTATTCCATATAATAACAATTCAAATATATATTGTTAATAAAAATATATATTTAATATAATAGTAATATATTATATAATATATAGTAATAATATATTATACAGCATATTTTTATATTATTATTATGTTGTGTGCAATCTATCTTTTATATTTTTTATATTCTTTAAATTTAATCTTAAAGACACAATTTTAATTTATTAGTGTCGTAAATGTACCATAGCATATTTTAATCAATGTATTTTAAACTTGCAAATAATAACAAAGTTTTATGTTTTAGTCCATTTTTACGAGCAGCTCGTCTTAGTCAAAATTCACGATTAAAGCAAATTTGCATCATTACAAAATTGGATGAAAAGGCTTGTAAAACATGATTTTATGCGCAAATTTTATTGTTATTGACGGTTCCTTTAAATTGCACTTAGCTATATTGATAAAGAGCGTACCTTTGGGATGCTTAAGCGATTTCGTTGTTTATATACTTTCTATGCTTTTCTTTTTATATTTTATTTATAATTTTTCACCACTTCAGCGTTTTGCAAACGTATATTTTGATTCGGATCTTTTCCTATTGTGGTTCGATTGATTTCGATGAATATTACATCTGAGCAGGTTGAATTTATTTGCGACGAATTTTCTTTGAAAACTCCATTCCAATTTTCACCTCCACATTTAATTGCATTCTTAGTTCCCTTTTCGCGTAATTCATGAATTTAATTACACGAAGAAAAAACTGTTACCAGAGACTTTCTATCCGGCAGTCAACATAAAATGCGTTAATGAAAGAAAAAGTAATTACAATGAAATCACACATGTGTAAATTTACTATTTACTCTAGTTTGAAGTTTTATAAAAAATATATTACCTAGAGTTTAATAATAAATATTATATTGCTTATTTTTTTCTTAATTTACGACTTTCTACTTTGCAAAGTCGACTATTAAATAACTGCCCTATTTAGCTGCTTATCTCATTATACCGTCCCTATATTACATACATATAGACCTATACTTGTAAAAGCAAAAAAAGCAAGTAAATTTCATAGAAATTATTTACATATCCGTTTGTCAAAATAAGGTTTGAATGCTTTTTGTTCACAACGGATAGTTATGTTTGAATTAGATAACGTTACGCCTCGGATCCACAAATTTTATCTTTGTTTTCAATTTGTATATGATATAAATATATACAAAATTACATCCAAACGCTTTGTAGTATTCACGAAGATAAATTGTTAATTAATAATATTTTCATTTTATCTTAAAACTCCTTGGGTAGCAATTATTGAATTTCCTCGGGAAAACTTCTTATTATACTTTGACTTTATCACTTATTCATAAATCTTATATATTTTATTCTAAACGCCTTAATTGCGGCATTAATATTGATACGTTATAAAAGGTATTATTCTGCGCTGGAATATTATATAAATTATTTATCAGATATAATTTATGTTTTAAGTGAGAAATTTACATATTGTAAAATATTTAACCAAATAGATAACTTATAATACTTTAACTTTTTAATTTAAATACACTACCTTTTTACTTTAATCTTCCGTCATCTCATTGAAGTGTTGATTTAACTTTATTTACCAAGACGATTGATTTCAGTTCAATGCTAGTCCCGGTATTTTCCAACAATCACATCTCGGGGCATATTTACCCTGTCTTAAATAAACTTATTTACTTAAAGTTTCAGCCACAATGCATTGTCTATATAAAGGGAATGCAATTAAATATCGATTATAACGTTAGCTATTCTTCATTGCCTGACATTCTTTAGCTTTCCTCTCGAATAAGTTTGTCTTATTCAACCAGACCTCAAAAAATAAATTATAAGCTTATCGTATTTGTGATAAACGGCGAGTTTTTTTTTATTCAAGATTAAATCATTTTTATTCAACACGATTCCAAGAATACGTATACATATAATGATTTTTAATTAATTTTGTCAGAACCATTCCGTATTTAAGTGGTCGTATATAAGAGAGCGATTTTCATTCGAGAGGTTCATAATAGCATAAGCCGCTTCCGTGGAACGAGTGAAATCACTCCTAATTAACCGTGAAACTTAATTAAAATAAACGCATAATTCCATCGAAGCAAACAATGTACCCTACGTAATTTTGCTTCTTGAGTTCCGAGGCGTCAGCTTTTGCTTATGTATAATTTACAGCAGTGGGTAGCAAGAGTTGACGTTTCGTTAAAGCTTTCGCACGTCGTAGATTTAACCGACGAGTTAGCCGTTTGCGGATATAAGTTAATTTGCTAACGTGTCTAAGGAGTTTTGGAACGTATTTCAACGCGGGGTTGATATTAGTCTTAAAAATTAGGTCTAAAGACTTCGACGTTTCAACCGACTTTATTATCAATTGAATTACATTAATGATTTAATTATACGGTCTATTGTTGGATATGGTATATGCGTGTGTAGTATATAATGAAATTAATTCAAGCATCGTTAAATTCTTGAAAGGCACGTTCGGAAAAGTTATATCCTCGTATGTCGCCTTCCTTCGCTTTTCTCTCTGTATAATATATAATCTATATTAGACGTCTGCTTTTCATTGGTGAAAGCTACCGACATCTATTTATATAGATTTGTACTGTATTTTCAATTATACTAAAATAATTTTGAATTACTTTGATTACTCTGTATTAAAGACTAAATATTCAAATTAATTTTAAACTTACAGCTCTAGAACACAATTATTAGTTCTTTGTACTGCAATTATAAAATACTGCAATTCTTTTTTGATAGCATGTATAGAAAGAACCTGATATAGTCAGCAAACTCATCATCCTATTTAATTCTCTTGCTTTACGAGTACAATTTTTCGTACACCGACTCTTTTGTAACATTAGCTGAAACTGAACACCATCATGGAAAAAAAAACATAGTTCGTAATTCAAACGTACTTTTTTATCTCTATATTTTTTCATGAGAATTTTAAACGTTACATTTGTGTATTATTTCTAAATAAACATATTCTGATATATATATATGTACACATGTACATATCTATAACAAGTAAGGCTCTCTTGAATATAGGTTTATTTTCGTTAAATTTTAATCCCGGACAACACTGGGTATAGACCACTAGTAAATATATATTGTCTTTACAAAATGTAAATTAATATCCCTGTAGTTACTTTATTACGTAAATTGTATAAATACACTTCAAATTGAGTGTATCATGCGTTTGCAAATTATAGGATTATATTTATAATACAAGCGAAACGAGAGACTGAACAATCAATATAATGGCTGTAATTTACTAAAATTAATTATCCGTCCAAATCACACTATTTTATTTAAGTTAAATAAATAATGTATGATGTTAGGCTATAAATGATCGTGGAAGCTTCCACGTGTAAATGAAGGTTTTATTCACTACATAACTTTTATTAAACTTCTCCGTTAGACCGGATATACTTTTACACTATAACTGTTAATCAACTCGAAAACCTCTTATCATCGCCATTATGTAATATATATATTTATTCAGAAATATGTTATTATTTAACTGGCGTGATCTATTAATTTGGTCTCTTCAAACTTTTTTGTGAATGAGATATTCTGAGAAGCGACATTAATACATTGAATGTTAATAAAAAGTAATTATATATTTGTTTCGCCGAATTTGTTATTAATTTATTTGTTCGAAAGAGCTGCGCGTTACACTAAAAATCCAATTTAATTAACTCGAAACAACCAAAAATTGTAAATTGTTGAATTTTCGCGAAATTGAGTTTGAAACTATGATTCGCGAGGTTAATTAAATCTAAGGGAGACTGAGGTTCGTTGCGTAATTCGCCTAATAACCTCGGTTCATGGCTGTGATATAAAACTTTAGAACGCTTTCGGTTTTCACAGTTAACTTTTGAGATGTACGGTAGGATTAAATTGTCAAGCAGATTGTTTATTAAACCGACTACGTTGATATTTGAAAAAATCTTAAAAGTTTAATTTATTTTATAAGCATACTTTGAAATGTAAATTTTATCTATATTTCATGTATCTTATTTGAAATTTTAATATACCCAGCTTCTTAATTGGTTTGTATTATGAATATGAATATTTTGAGAAGGCGCAGTTCATTACAATGGAAAACAGCTGAACTGTGATAAATCTCTGAAGTCAATCATAAAACCATACAAAACTCATTTATCTTATTATATGTTTGTACTATATTCATTTCAGGTATACATGTACTATAAATTATTATTTTATATATATATTTCGTAATTTATGGGTCATTTAACATATCGTTTAAATTAACTTTTTCCATATAAAATATATTGTGTACGTACTAAAAAAATACTGGAATTTTTAAAAGTAAATATAAAAGTCACGCGCTAAGAGCGATTACGCATTATGTCACTACCTTTATTAAAATTGACGTTGATTTGTTAAAATTCTTTTAAATTGTATTAGGATTTTGTTAAAATTTTATTGTAATACTGAAATAGAATGCATTAGCCTAATTAATTAAATAATATTAATAAATTAGCAAATAAAATCATCTAAATACGTGACTATGAAATTTGTATTCCATATTTTTTGATTCCATGAAATTGAATAATAAGTATTTTTGTAATATATCACGATCCATAATTAAAATGAAGGTTGTTTTTAAAGTATTTATTTTAATAAAAAAGTTTAAAAATGATACATTTTACTTAAAAATCGTTTTTTTTTTTTAAATACGTTTATTTTAATAATATAGATAATTTTACAAACATACTAATTATATATATTATACAATTTGATAAAAAAATAGAAATATGAAATAAAACATTTGTGGTTATAATTTAAGAGAAAAAATTAAAAAATCTTTTACAATTTAAGCGAAATTAATATAAAAATACAGGAATCAAAAAAAAAATGAATAAATTAAGTGATAATTTGAGAACATTTCATTGGAGAACTGGAACCATTGATATATTGTGTTTAGACTTTTAAGCGTTTTGGTTTGTATAATATTTAAATTTAAGATTTTTTTATCATTGTCACCGATACACGAGATAAGTTAGTGTGATTTCTCGAGATATTTTTATAATATTTTCTTGCATGAAAATGACAGTGTGTTGGTATTTGAAGGCTTATATGCATTATTTTATTTTTTTTATAAAAATGTGTATTGTATATTATTTTTAATGGATTCAATTAAATGTTTATAGATTACAATTTTATATCTAATAGATATTGGAATAATAGGCGCAATGGCAGCAAGTCATTTAGAGCATAGTTCCAAAATATGTTTTTTAAATTGAAGCTTGGAGACCCAGGTTGTTTTCCATTTTATGTTACTGGCCTCTTCGTTCAGGAGAGGTGATGGCAGAGAAAAGATTTGTTTCTGTTTTAATTCGGTTGATTTTGTATCGTCAAAGTACATAAATAGATAAACGCGTATATTTTATTTTTGGGATATCATTCGTATACAAGGTAAAGATAAATGGCCCGAGAAAACTACCCTGAGGAACTCCAGCTGGAATTTTACGCGAGATCGAGTGTTATTTGGTAAAACAACTTAGCTTCTACTTCTAAGGTATGAGCGTATTAAGCTTAGCAGATAGTCAGAGGCTCTGTATTTGTATAGTTTATGAAACAAACTGTCATTTAATACTGTGTTGAATGCTTTTTCTATATATAACATTAAAGGACTTGTACTCTTTTTCATATTAAAATTAGCGCATTTGTCACCCGTTACACTTTTAAGTTGATGTGTTGTCATGGGATTTTCGCGGAAATCAAACTGTTTGCTAATAATTTTATTCACTAGAGATTCTTTTAAACGCACGAAAATTATTTTTTAAAATATATTACCACATAATGGTTAAAAATCTGTCGTTTTATTTTTACATATACATACATATAATACATCAATGTGTAGAAAAAATGTTAAATAGTACATTATATTTTTTTGTTTATGTTACATATAAAAATAAAATTGACTATATGAATTCTACAGGAGGGCAATTTATTATAACACAATACGCTACGAGTTGAAGTTTGTTTGTTTTTCATCAAAATCATATATACGGCGTTTCTTTCATTTACACGATTTGTCATAATTATGAATAAATGCTCCAATAATTCCACGCGATATGTTCACATTTTATGTTTTTTCTCCGACTTGTTGTTTCGCGAAAATTTTAGTATTTACCGACTCAAATATGCTTGCCTTCCTTCCATGATAAACGTAAATTGATATATTTTTAAAATTACATGTTGATTTCAGTTGTATCATTAGTTTTTATCACAATAAAATACTGTCGCAATTGCTTTTTTAAATTTGGTTATAATGTACGGTATTGGTATTATAATCTGTATATATATATATATATATATATATACTTTATATGTATATTATACATAGTATAGAGATTTTTCTTTTAATACGAGAAAAAACAATATCTCGTAGATGCCTCTAGTTTGCCTATATTTATCTTTATAAATGGGTCATGAAAAATTCTTGCCTTTGCCAAGAGGCCAAAGACAACATTGTACTCAAACTATCACTGAATTTATTGCTTTTTTTCTTATTTGATTTTTTAGAATCCTGTATTTTTATTTTTCTTTCATCTAAATTGTAAAAGGTTTTTTAATTTTTTACGTTTTGTCTTATATTCTTATTTTTTATTAAATTGAGGTAATAACTAATTGTAATCACGAAAATGCTTATAAACCAGTAACATACATATATATTATATTTAATTAGAATGTCTATAAAATTATTTATATTTTGAAATAAACGTATTAAAAAAAATCTAATAAGAATGATTTTTAATAAGTTGTGAAAAGTTTTGAAATGTAGTGAATTTCATTAAAATGTATTAAATATAATTTTAATTTATCAAAAAAACATGTATGCAAAAATTAACAATAAAGTTATAAATTTTTAAATGTACATTATATTATATTTGTAGAAAAAAGAGTGGGAAATTTCTGTCCAGTATAAATTGTAAGGGTTGTTTTCAGGAATTGCGTTTGATACATACTATGTGTTCCCTGGTAATATTACGTTTTGGAATAAAAAATGTAGCAATACAAGAGAATTTTTTGTATCTGAAAGCTTTTAAACGACTCGTATATCTATTGTTATTTCAGATGATTTTTTACAACACAATTCTATTTCACACAATATTTTTCCAAAAGAGTTCCGTTTTTCAGATTTGTTTAATTAACAAAGTAAACAACGCGTTCGTTGGCGTTGTAAAAGCTTCATTTGCGTTTTAATTTTGGTCTTAGTTAATGTCTTATTGTAACAGCAATTATAATGTCAATTAAGATTTTCGCGGAAATTATTTTTTAGGAACAATACATACATAAGCGTCGTTGACTTTGTTCCGCTTAAATGTATAATAATACACACCTTGCGCTTTCAGTCACCTTGAATAAAAGTTTATGTATAAGGGTGCCCTTATTAAATGCCACCACACGTCTTATCCTGTAGAGATATTTTCTCACGTTCTACAAATATGTATGTATATACCCATGTTATGTAAGCGTGTGAGTTTACATTTCCTTATACGACCATTATGCTTGTATATATGTACATACGTGAACGAAAATGTATAGATTCGCCATGTTAGATATACACATTTTCCGTAAGAAAAAGTGAACATTTTTTGTTATAATATAACAATATATACACGAGAATCCTACCATTTTTCAACGTTGACGTTATATATTTTTAGAAAGACCTTTTACAATTTTGCAAATAGAAAAAGGACGTAAATAATAAATTTTTATTTTTATTCAAGAGACATAATCTGTAATTTCGATTGAATACATCTTAAATAAAAAATATACTTATAGTAATTTATTATATTATATGTCAATATTATTAAAACATATTTGGTAGTAGTCACCCATAAAAATGTCATCGGTTTAAATTTGCCTTGTGGGTATATTAAAAATTATTTCCAAAACACACGACACCGGTAAACACACAAAAGGGCCTTTTTGCGAAATTATTTGTAATTTATGAGCTATTTCGACAAAATTCGCTTTTACGTGCACATACTTTTGACCACAATATAGAAGGTCCAAGCTATTTCCTTTTTGCCAGTAAAGCATCAATTACACACAAAACCCTTGTATTTACAGTCGCATTGTAATTTGTTTCGCTTTTACGCTTTTTCAAACTATTTATCTCTTTAAAGTAGCGCATGCAAATAAATATACACAAGTTAACTCAGACACGTTTCGTTTAACTATACCACTTCTTTCCGACGTCGAACTTGTACGATATAAGAAGGGTGGAACTTTTCGGATCGATGAAGAGGGTTAAGCCGTGATTGTTTGAAATGACCTTTGTGCTTAAGAAAAAAGTTTTATATATAAAATAACTCCATTAAGTCTCCCACATTGATTAAACCATAGAGATTTTAAAATTAAACAATGCCAAGATTAATGAACTTTGTCTTTATTTCATATATAAATCCATTGTATAAATATAGAACGCGTTGGCTAATTAATTAATTTCGCAAAGTCAACACGTAAATGCGGTCGTAAATTGGATTTATAATTGTATTTTCCGATTTTTAACGCGCCCGTTAAAACGCACGGGTCTTATAATTGCGTATAAAAATAAAGGAAAAATGTATTTTATCGACGGAAAAAGAAAAAGCACCGCTAAGGACCGTTTTAGGAAGGATATTACTTTAATTTTTAATCATTAAATCCCGGCGACTTTCTTTAGCCGTCATCATAACCGACAATAATTAATTAAAGCTGGATAGCGTTTGAGCACTGGTGTATTTTTTATGATACCATTCAATTTTTAACGGAAAAACATTGCTGTATAATAAAGTTTATCTGGAGTTTTGCACAGACAGAATGGAAATATTCTGTACTCTAAACATATAGTAAAAAATGTGATAAAATTTAAATGAAAATTAAAAAAATTATTCACATCAGTATTTAAAAAAATACTTATCGTTAATTAAAACTCTATTAAGTTACAGGGTTTATATTATTAATATACATAATAAAATTGACTAACACTTAAAAAACCAAATAATTATGATATACATACATATGTATTAAATCTATAAATTTAATTTTTATTATTAAACCAGCAGTTAGCGACAACAAATCTGCTCGAGCATCATTTTTTATTGTCTTTTTCATTTTTAGACGAAGGGTTATATTATTATAAGTCATCTGTACACAATAAGTTATTCTTAAAATAAGACGCCTCAATACATATTGTGGCAGAGCCAGTGCGTTTATAAGTTTCTCGAACTCTGAATAGGTAATATATTACTTTGAAAAAGTCGTCAAAGTCGTGTGTAAAAAGTTAACATAACCTTAGTACTTCTTTATTATCGCTCTTATTTTGATTTAGAATCATATATTTAGAATATATATTACATAGATATACTTGTTGGTTAGGTAATGTTAAATGTGAAGCTTATTATATCCATGGTTTATTTCTGGTAATCATAGATTTCCATCGATTTTACAAGTACGACGGTTAATAACGAAATTTAAGTATTCGAGAATTTTTTAGATTTAAAATATTTTAGCATACGTTATTATTGTTGTTGTTGAATCTGTACTACAATTTCTTAGATACTTTTTGTGATCCCGGAATGAAAAATACCAGGGATTCTCGATTTTTATATTGTATATTAATCGGAATATTATTGAGTTGAGTTTCTTTGCAATTGATTTTGTGTTTTTTTTTTATTTATCCGTAATAATAAACAATAATAAATGCTTTTATATAACATTTTTGAGTTGGTTAGCAGTTGCCTTTTAATTACATAATATACTTATTTTACAAATCTTCTTCATCAATGAATGAATGACTGAATAAATTTATTCATTGATAGAAAAATCGTATCTTCCCACTTTGCAATTATTCTTAAGTATCTACACAAAAGGCGTCATCAGAGTTAAGCACTAAATTTTTTTAATATTATCTTTTGACACTATGTGTTTTAATTTTTGTTTCAAGCTTAATGCGTTGCAATTAATTATTAAAATTGTTGTAATTAACTAAAGTGCTACTTGGCTGCCAGAGCCCGATTATAAGTATAGTAGTCTAAATCACTTATTTTCTAAAGTGGTTTCTAAAGTCTTTTATTTCTAAAATATTTAATATTGAATTCTAAAATTATAAAATATGGTAGAGTTAAAAATCAAGACCCACCATATGTTTGTATATTTACAAGACTAATTTAATCTAATAGAATAATAATTCTAATCTAAAAAAAAGTAAAGGTGCTACGGCGCATTTTTGGGGCGGCGAAAGAACCAGGACTATAGTATTTAGAACATTGAAAATTATAGCGACGATAATCCTGATGCAACTTGGTGGTTTTGGAAAATAAAGGAACGCATCCCTAATTTTTCAACGTAAGCATTTTTATGCGGTATTCATCGAATTATTTTTAAAATATTGAAGAATCTATATTGTTTATATTTTTTTATGAACATCTAATAAAAACCTTGGTATATATCATCGTACCACCTATGCGACTTTTATTGAAGTTTGAAAAAGAGAGAGTGTGAGAAAGAGAATTTAAAATATTTAATTAAGTATAAATAATTTTTATAAATAATAGTTTCCGTCCATTTGTTCCCCAAATTAGGACCGCTTAAAGCTTTACTTTATCTCTAATTTATTGAATCGTTTGATCATTGAAATATAGGGCTATATTTAAATCAATTCGATATTTAACTTTGAAATACTACTTCAAACTTTTATACAATCACAGAATTTTTTTTAACAAAGTTTAATGTGAGATTCATTGTCATTATATTGTAATATATATTTATGACCAGTATAAACAACTTTATTATACATTGAATTGAATATTGCTTATCTTGTAGCTAACTTACAATTTTTAAATTTTGGAAGCTTTAATTAGTATTTTTTAAAAATAAAGTACGGGTAGTAATAATAGTAATTTAGATTTCAGTTAATTTAAATTCAACATAAAATATCTGATTTTGAAAGATTTTTTAAAAATGTCCTGCAGTTTGAGATTGAATTAACTCATGATTTTTAATAAGTCCATGCTCAAGAAATCACGGGACATAAGCTACAGTCATACCATAGTAAAAAACAATGGCACGTATTCCGCAATAACTATGACACAGTAAACAAAAAAAAACTAATCAACAATGAACCCTCGCTCAATCAACTGGCATTGAAGGGTTTCGTATTGTTCTGATATTTTTCTTTCAATGTTACATTTGGATCAGAAAAATGCGCTTTACGCTTAACTAATATATTACTATGCTATGCAAACGTTATACGTTTTCACATGAAATTAGTTCGCATTCCGAAACTTATAACATCGTTCAAGTTGCCGTGTTTGAATGCATTTTGAGGCATGCGGTTGACCCAAAATTTTCATATGGTGAATGCATTTACGATCGTTTAACCAGTCAGGGCGATAAAGTGCTACCAGCTCAAAGGCAGTTTTGGGTCGTTATAATTCCTATAACTCCCTTTGGAGGCCCGCTCGCCATATATTAAACATACCGAACTGCATTGTTCATAGATGCTAATAGCAAACTCGTGAATCGGAGCGCGCATTTCCTAAGTGATTAGCAAATTTTCTACGCGTTCGTAGTACTACATTTTACCCCGCGATTTTTGATCGTAGTAAATATCTGAAGTGCGTATTGATGTATGGATATACTATATATATATATATATATGTATTTAATACACTTTGAAAAATATTTTTTTCATTAATATTTATTTCACGATCGGTCATATTATTTATTTTACCGTTTTCGGATCAATTATTATCAGTGGCGCATACCTCGCATATATTTCTATTCATGCGTGAATTTTATTGAACGGTGAAAATTAATGGGTGAGGACGGAATGTAGCAGAACCCTCTACGCCTTTTCATTATTGGCCTTTAACTCGTATCAAATATGCGGATTATAATGTAATTTCAGAATATTGTCGAACAATTTATGTGTCGCTTTTGTGTTATTTGATGTAATGATATCAAGGGTATTCATAAAAGGAAATTTTATAATTATTAATGAAATATCCAAATTTTTTGTATAATAAATTTTTAATTATGCATTTATTTTATAGCTGTATACATGTATTTGAAATAAAAAAGTATTTAATTAATGTGAGCTCAAAATGTAATTTCCGAGTATCTGTAATATTAAATACATTACGTTGCACTTATGCATGTTTATATTTCATATCACGTAATTCTATTTTATTTTATATGTAAACTAAATGTTTTTTCTTTCTTCTTACAGGTAAGCTCATTTGCTGTGAAAATCTCGTAAGTTTAATAAATTATGTTTATTATATCAAAACATACAAATCGTGAAAAGTTTATTGCTTTTTACGAATTTACGCGTTCGGTAATTTCGTCAAATTTTCTTAATAATATAATATAAAGGCACGTCATAGTTATTATATATCCAATTATGTCGACTAGGGTTGACAGCACTAAACTTTCGTATTTTCCCCTTACTGAACGGTTTGAAACAACATCTAAACATAGCAATTGCAATTAATATAACATTGAGCAGCATTTCTGATTTTTTCTTCTATACATCTTCTTATAATTTGTTAGTTAATTTTCTCATAAAATTTATTTATGCACCACCATGAATTGTATTTTACGTTTTGTACATACAAAATAAATCATATTTCTTGAAAGGTGTACGTCTAAACATCTGGTATCCGCGGTCGTGCAATGTAAACAACCCTTCTGAAGCACGTAGACTGAAATTTGAGTTATTGAACCAGTTAAAATCTTTATGTTCGTGCATTTTCTTTAGAGGTTATTCAGAATTATTGCCGCTGCAAAACTTTGGCCGCTGGTGGCCTTTCTCCGTGAACGGTTATTGTTCGCTAGAATGATAATACAAAAGTTATTCGAATAAATACATTCAACTACATAACTTTTAATGTAGGCGTTACGAACGATTTAATATCGTTTATGCTTATGTAATTTAAGATTATTAGGATATTAGCAAGATTTTGAACAACAGATTGAAAGAGAAAAGACAATTTGTATATTGCATAAAAATTTTCTTCCAACAAACTATGAGACGTATTAGAAAAGTTAAATTAAAAGTAATATTGCACTGTTAAATTAAAGAAACCGAATAAGTCAAGGATCAGTCTCAGAAACGTTGTTTTTGCAGTGTGTGTTTTAAATGCTTGTGTCAGTTATTTTTTTTACTGATTTGTCTTTTCAATTCCAAGAAAACTGGCTGAAAACTCTTCCTTGTTAATGTCAATGATTTTATAAATAAATCAAATATTGGAAATTACTAAACAAAACACTTTGCGATGATCGATTTTATAAGACAATTCCCAAAAAGTTCGATTACCAAATTGAAGTATGTGACATTGAGAAATTAAAGGGGTAAAAAATAAAAGTAAATTATAATTCAATCTAAAAATAAAATGCCTTATAAATAATAATAAATATTTATTATGTTGTGAACTTAAAAAATGTATAAATTCGATTAAAATGACATACAAAATTTATGGCACTGATTTTATAAAAACTAAGTTTTATTTTAATTTTTGTAAATATAGACTATTTAGTAAATTTGTTAATAAAACTAATAAAAAATGCTACACATGATTACATTTTTAAGCTAAACATTTAAAAAATCTGTAATAAGCGATGGTCTACTTTTAGCATATACATCTTAACGTATTTCGTTATATGGGGCTAAAATCTGCTGTAATCCCCTCTTGAACTTCAAACTTATAAAATCATAGGATAATTTTATATAAAAAAATGTTCTAATTTATCAGCCAATCCCAAGCCGGTATTTATTGTTTTTATTGTGAAACATTTAGCTACTTCGCTGCAACTGTTTTCTGAGTCATTAACTATGATAGTTTCATCTAACATTTATTCTTCTAATTCTTTTTTGTTCAATGTACGATCTTCCAATATTTCTCTGATATCATGAATATCCATATCATGAAATCCTTCTACATTCCTGGTATTCATCTTCTATTTGTGGTACAACATTTTCTCCAGGGACTACTTCTGGTCATAGCTTTTTCCAGCAAGAATTTAAAGTCGATTGATTTATTTCTTTAATGAATGCAGAGACCATATCGATACAATTTCGAATAGAAAATATTTTTCAAGGTTGTGTAACAATTAAATTTTCATCTTGTCATCGCGCGATCCATATGCGTATAAATCAAACATGGTAATTAATTTTTTATTGTTGTTTTTTCTGAAACCGTGTTATATAAAACGTGTTGTACAAAAATATGCCACAATTCATCAACCGTGCTATATCAAAACAGTGCTATATAAAACCGTGTTTTACGAGGCTTTGGTGTATATTTAAAATAAATATAACCAAAATGAATTAACCTAATAAAATTTCTAAAAGTATAGATAGTTTTAAAACTTTTGTTAGGTCTAGTTGGGTTTGGTTGATTCGTTTAAATTAGGTTTGATTTAAACAACAAATGGACGTTTCCCATTTGTTAAATTGAGTTTTAACGACAGTTTAAAGCAGTATATAATTTCACCAGCTCCTATCAGTTACATTTTATCGATAGTAAAAATATATATCTACCAGTAAAAATGTATTCGAATATGATTTCACTGAAATGCCAGAAAAAATATAACTTCATTAGTAGTGTACATTCACTATAACATAGATATGTGCTGTGTCATATTTTTTGTAATGCATCGTCGTAGTAGTTTTCAATTAGTCTTGAAGATCGAATTAAACTCGTTGCAATTTAAGGTGACTGCTTGGCTTAAATAGATCTAACGATCAAAATGGTTGAAAGTGGCTGTATTCTCTGGATTTCAAAATTATCGCCTGTGTTTATTTGATGTGAGTTTGGCTGGATTCGATTTTAGGCTGAATTCTCTTGTATTTCAAGTCGAAAATTACAATAAAAGTTGCGTCCAATTGCCAGTGAATTACATCGGCAATTTTACGAAATTATAAATATATCATAACATACTATCAAAACGTCTTGAGGTTTTGTAGGTCACCTATGTAGGTTTTTATTAGCTACTAAATTGTACAAATTACGTGACAACGATTTATTTAAATTATTGGCCGTAATTCTGGAGAGAAGTTCACAGATAGTGCTGGATGGCCAAAATATCAGCTGTTCGGCTCGCGTTCCAAAAGGGTTGATCTTAGCTCGGTTCCTGCTGTGGTGGATGCCCTTTGCGGACGTCCAGGGGTTCTGCGACAGGATGAAGTTCCAGGCAGGCGTCTCGTAAGTCTTCGCTGGCGTAGGGTGGACTTCAGTGAGGCTGCTTGTTCCCGTGCCGATGGCAAGAGTGATGTGTCTTTGTCTGGAAACTCCAACCCCTTATATAGTAGACTTCCGTCAATATTATTGCGCAATATCGTCCTGTTTCCCACGGTTTTTGGTCCTCACGCAAGTGTAATTTTTCTCACGATCGTCTCCCTTGCAAGGTGCAATATTCGTCATCCTGGATTTTATTATAAAATAATCCGTGACATATTAAAATTAAGATGTCGTTTCCCTTTTTGCGTGGGATTGTCGGTTTCAAACTAGTTTGTTTATTTTTAATCCAGGAAGACGTAAAATGTTATTGCTCTGTTTGCAGATTCCCCTAATTTTGGTCGCACTTGATTAGCAGATCCGTGTGTGGGCGAGGGGTCGATTAGACATGGGAAACTGTTTCATCGCCTTGTCTGAAGAATATTTTAATTAAGACGACTTAAAATAACGGTTGTTAATTTTTATATCGCTGTTCCCGAAAGCTCCCCTATTTCTTTGTCGCGCTTGATTAGTACATCCGCGATGCGTCGGCGAGGGGTTGATTCGATATGGGAAGCTATTTTATTCTTCGATTCCATATCTGTATGTGACCGTAAATATGTGGTCCCCACAGTTTATTTATTTATAGTTGGCAACGAGTCAAAACGTATTTTATTCTTTTAATTCAACTATAACTGCATCTGACTATATTCCGACACAGACTCACAGCTCTATCACATTTTTGAAACCCTCCGTTCATGAAAACAAATATATACCACGCATTATTACTTTCTCTACAATATTGTATACTAGGAATAAGTAACTTTACAAATCCTTCAAAAGCGGATAACCCATAAAAAATAAAGGGACATTTAAAAAACTTTAGAAACTTTCGGTTCTTGGAATTGATAAATGCCCTACTTTGTCTGGTCAGCATTGCTACAAACTTACAACTTCTGTCTTGTAATACGGCACGTGTATTGAATAATTTTGTTCTCATTTAAATTCTGCGGTTTAGCGTAATGGAACTTTATCAAAGGGCAATCAAGTCTTTTATATTAGTCGAATACTTGAGACCTTTCGATGCACGTCGGATTTGATTAATGTACACAGAACGTTAATTTAATCCCGCACCCCTCCCCAAAAACTGTTTGTTACGGCTGAGCTTAACAAGGGCGAATGTTACGGCGACGTTATTAAATTCGACATTGGAATTTTATATTCGTTTTTTACGACATTATCGCCGAAGCGACGCAGAAATCGCATTATGCGGTTAATATAACATTACATAAGTATATTCTGAATACAAGGAATGAGTTAAGGAGCTCTCTCTCATATATTATAAATCAGATTTATTTTCTTCGAATACAATTTTGTAGCAGAGCTTCCGATTTGACCTTAAATTTATCTCGTAGTAATAATGTTGATGTACTCACACGAGTTGAATACGAATTGTTCTATGACATTTGGGCTTACCCAAAGCTATTGACTTCGATCAAAGCGAACTATAATATTATATATGTATGTATATATAATAGAATTCCTATATGTATTGTATCGAAAGCCTAGAAACAATGTCAAAAACTTATGGCGCTGGCATACAAATCAATCGCGGATGTGATGCTAGATTGTGTTTCATTAATATATGTGTAAAATATCTATATAAATATTCTGTTATTTAAAATTATTTATTTTAACTTTAATCACTTTGTTTTACCTCGTTTTTATCTTATATTTTTATTAGATGTTTATATAACCAATTGATTTACGCCGCTGAAATACGATTTACGTTCTTGGTGTAATTGCATAAACCAAGTGCGCTTTTCCTAATATAACCTTTTATTAATCATTTCCGTTCAATTTTGTTTTTCCTGCTTTCGACGCCTGCAAAGCGCCATTTTTTTATCAATCACTTTTCAAAGTTTCAATTTAGACTCGTTCGTATGAAAAGGAGATTGGCTTCGGAAAGTAGCTTAAAATAATTGGCTTTCACACGCGTTTTGATTTTTGTGAATTGAATTTGCACGATGTGCCACCAGCGCGTTTATTTCTATTTGTATGTAAATAAAATACGTGCCAAATATATATATGTATATACATATATATATATATATAATATTGGATGAAAGACAAAGAGATATTTTTATTTTAATAAAAAATATTAATAATATAAACTCTGACTCACAGTCGCAAATGTGATTTCTCGTATGTGTATCTTTGATATATAATTATTATAGTTTAATCATTTAAAATTAAACTTTAGAAATCTGAGCTTACATATTATATTAGTTTAAATTTAACTGTTAATTTTTTCACAAGACAAAAGTAACCACCGTCAGTGAAAAAATATTATAATATATTAAACTTTTTGTTCATAAATATTATTTGACTTCTATAAAAGTCTCAATGTCACCTTTCAACAACAGCTCAAATAAAGCAATTCGTAAGCCGCTTTTCGGCATCCGTAACCTTTTTTAGTATTGATATTAAACATATAAGCAGCTTCCTACGAACCGAGTAAATACTATTCACTATGGATTCGATCCTTATATATTAAGGTTTTTTTATTGAAGTGATTGGAAACGATTAAGAAATATATTGGTAATAAAATGATATCTTCTTAGGGTCCAGTCACCTGCCAGTAACATTAATATAGAAAACTTTATCAATAATAAATTGTGCAATAATAATATTTTATTTAACAACTAACATTAAAATAACAACAAGGAGTATATAAAAGTTGTATACACTTCACTAGGTTTTTTTTATGCAGTAAATGCGTTTCACAAGATACAGCAGGAACACGACCTACGTGAACAAATTAGGGATGCGTTTATTCATTTTCCAAAAACCGCATAGCTATAAAACTAAAAATTTAAATATATAATACTTACAAATCATATAAAAATATAAGGTCTAAAAATTTTTTTTTTTTTGTTACATATTTTCATCATAATTATCGTCGCTATATAACATCAGTAATGATTTGCTATTCGCTTCGAAATTGCTTATATTATTAGAATAGCATATATTATATATATATATATATATATATATTTGTTGAAGACAATGGTTCTTTACAATTAAAACTATCGTATTCCGTTAAATTTTTCCTTTAACAAAGTAATCAGTGATTACATTTTGTGATGATTTTCTTAATTCGATGATCATTTTTATATGCAATTCCTGTTATCCAGTTGACGTACAATTCTTAAGATCAAGTTTCAATTTGAATGTTCGTTCTGAATTCATGTAATAAAGAAGAACATAATTTTTAAACTCACTGCAAAGTTGAATACCTAGAATTATATGTGCAGTGAAGGGAAATTGGTTTTCTTTTGAACTCTTCGTAAAAAGTAATGATTTTTGTTTATATTTTCGATGCTTCAACGATTTCACTGACTGTAACACATCCAGCTTAAAAACATTTCACACTAAACACCAGATTTTAAGAAATGGTTTACCTTCAGAAATGAGAATATAATACGAGGATATTGCTTTGTGGTATGATAATGGGTATATGTAAATATTATGAAGAGCAAAATAAATTTATGCTTTTCATAATATTTTAGTATAATAGATTTAAAAAATACCACTTTTATTGAAATGCATTTAATTTACAACTTCCCCTAAATGCATTTAGTCTACATCTCTGTTTCGAAACACCCATGTGTATTGGTATTTGAAGATCAGCAACTATTAATTAGGTTATATATTTTGCGGGTTTCTTTATTCACTTGTAGAACTTTCAACATATAAAAGTCTCCCAGTAGAAATCAATATCCTAAGTCGGCTGACACCACTCAAGAATTAGCTCAACAATGAATTAGCCTTTCCTTGTATTTTGCAAAAATATTTTAGTAAGCTTTAAAGGAAAAGATCTTTAAAAACACAGTCACGAGTTGTTTGGTTGATGTCTCTGCATAATCAAGCATACTATAATAGAATACTGAAAAATTTATTAATAATATTTGTAAATAATAAGTCAAACTTTAGTGGCAAATAAAAACATTTAACGATTTATTTGTAGCTTCAATAGAAATTACTTCATGGAACTATAAAAAAATAATACTAGATAAAATAATTATTTCGATACAGTTATAACTTTCTTTCCTATAAAATATATAGTTAAAAATACTTGAAAAATAATTATAAATTTGTGAATTAAAAATAAATAAAAAAAAAATTGATTGAAGTTGTAAAAATATTATTAATAAAAGTACAGTATTAATATAATTTTAAAATCTGTGCATTTCTTAACATTTTCTTTGAAAAAAATTAACATTTTACTAATAATATTTCGTAAATCTTCGCACTGTGAACTCATCTTTTTTATTAAAAATCAGCTTTGCTTATAACTATATTGTAAATGTTTTCTAATGGTTGTGTTGTTATTTCATAAATGTATTATATATATATATATATATATATACATATTTAAATAGTAGTAAATTTATTAAATTAAATTATACAGAACATATACTTTGCATAGTTGTTTTAATTTAGATCCTGCTATATTTATATTTATTTATTATAATTTTTATTATATGTGCACTTATTCTTATTTTAATTAACTGAAAATGTTTTAATTTTCACAAATATTCTTGAAAATATTGAAAACATCTGATGGTCGCGTTCGCAGGTGTTTTTTACATCTAAAGATAAAAATGGTGGTTGTATATATATTATATAAAGCCATAAAAAAACTTTATAATCCTAGGCATTGAACTTATTCTCTCAAGTATACCCGATTGTGTATACCTATTTGCGTATATATTTTTATAGGCAGTATAAGTAACATCTTATATTCAACCTATAGGCGCTAGCGCGGTAAATACGATCAGATATCATCTGAGCATTGTAAGAGAAAATTATTTTTTCGTATATAAAAAATTCAGTCGAGTATACAATATGAGCAGATAAACGCCGTGTTTCTATTTCCTCCGAAATCTTGCGCTGAAGCTTTCATAACTCAAATCTCGGCTCACTTTAAATACATTTTTTATGCACAGACAAACAAAAATAAATCCATCGATAAATAAAATCGCGTTATCGTAGTTTCGTGGAAATTTTTCAGCAGCTTTCGCTTTTTGCTGTGGCGGAGCCGATTAAAAAGTTGAATAGGATTTATTTTTAATTTTGCCTCTTTATTATATTATAAAAGAGCATTGTGGACGTCGTTCGTTTAGAACAATTAATCCTGGGGTGAAAGTTTTCCTCCCACCATAGGTGGCGGCCCTATTGTGAATAACCCTTTTTCACGAAACTTGATATTGAAAGACTTTTAAGGGCATCGATTTTAATCTTTGAGCCTTAATACGCATTAGGGATGGCGACAAAACGCACAATGGTAACAAGGGATCGTTTGATAATATATTCGTTTGAATTAATTGATTAATATTTTAGACGCTCTTCTACGTTTAGCACTATTCGATGTTCTATAATTTAATTGCATATGTATTATTCATACATGATTTGGAATCAAATACTTAGATTGTGAGATATACTTATTCATAAACATGAAAGAAAATACTAGAAAAGTAATTTTAACAATATACACAAGATTAAATTCATATGACAAAATAAAATAATTTTAATGTTATATCATTTTCATTATTAAATTAAAAATAAAATGTGTTTCACGTAATATTTTATTTTATTTTAAAATATTGTTGTTTACAATCTTATTAAATTGTATTTTTTGTCAAACAATAAATACAAGCTCGTGTAACTAGAAACAATTCCTAATTTAAAACTTTACGAGCAGCGAATATTTATTTTATACCTATTTAAAAATATAATTTATACCTACATACATTATATATGTATATATAATACATACATATATATACAATATAATACATATATTCTGAGAAAATTAATATTTTTTAATACAAGGATTATTCGGAAAGTAAAGGCTCAAAGTCCATAAAATATGTTTAAAGCATTTTATTTATAATTGACCTTTAGAAAATACTAATTCATTTTTTAACATAATAATTTAATATAAATGCCATGGATGAGCTTAGTAACGAGTTTAAAGAATTTAACGTTATATAAGTCCTCCTTTTATGTCACTCAACATGTGCAGAGTTTCCGATAGTCTAACCCAGGGATTCACAACTATTTAAATTTTCCTATTTTATTTTATTTTAACGAGCTTTTGAAATACTTATTTAATACGTTTAATGATGTTTATAATGATGTTTAATGCTGACAATGTACCTAGCGCGTTTTTGCGCTAGGTACATTGTTATTAAGAATTCCAATACTTGAGTAATAAATTATACAATTTTATATTTTTTACATTATTTACTAATTATTTATATATAATATAGTGTTAGTGTATAATTTAAATAAACATATTAGAGACATGATTGTAATAATTATAAATATGTACAATACATCTGTATATTATTAAAATTAGTTGCTTGTTCAGATATGGAATTATATCATTCTTAGGTCTACAAATAGTTTACGATCTCTCGTATAATTCTATGTTTATATATTTCACACAGTGGACGAGTCCACTTCGGTATTCGTGATTTATGTGAGGGTAAGACTTATTTTTAGTCATTACATGAAAAGTAAAAAAAACAAATATGGCATTAAATTTTATATGTTAGGGCAATCAAATAGACTAGAATTGAAAATACTTATTTATAGTGATTTTTCCGATAAGAAGTTGGGTGGTAAAAACACCAATAAAGTTGTCTATAAACTAATATAGATTAGGATAAACGCGAACATCTACCTTAAATCATTTTAAAGTTATAAAACATTTTCCTAAATAGTTAACAAAAATAAAGTAGTAAAATACAATTAACAATAAGTCAAAATTAATAAATTGCAATAAAAATCTGTATTACGAAATATTGATTATTAAGCTGTTAAAACAATAAATATTAAAAATTTAAAAAATAGTTATAACAACATTATAATTATAAAACAATGTAAATTATATGAAATCTTTTTACAGCTGAAATAAATCATTTATCGAGCTCAATAACTGTGACCTATATAATCGCGCGGTGAAAGGTTTGTGGGTCCGATTGATTTTTTTATCATCGCGACCGCAAGGGATTTTAGTTTGAACCTTTTTTTATAAATTGAACTTTTAGTTAGGTTGAGCCCAGAGCTGTCTCGATAAGTGGTCCGGACCGAAGATAAAGCCTGTCGTTAGGATTTTAAGGGGGCGTATAGGGTATTGATTTTTTGTAAACAATTATATCCACATTTAATATTATGCTCTATATGTAGAAGTTATTTAAAATAATTTTAAAAGAATCTTACAGTAATAAACTCATTTTTTGAAAGCGGAAGTTTACACAGCGTCAGGTTGGAGCTTGTTGCTTCGCCGGCTGTGTTCCAGTGTTATTCGATTTTTTGTCGTTATGCCCGTATAATATACACAAGAGCGCAGATTTCAGCAAACTCGAATAGGTTATACACGGGGCCGAAATGGAAGGAAAAGCCATTGAGTATTATGCGAGAAAGCGTTATACACATTGTCAAAGCAAATTTTGCGTCGGTACTGCCGCAATTCTGCTGGCACATAAAAGCTGTTGTCATCGACAGTAAAGACTCAATCGGTGATTTTTTCTTTCCACTGAGAATTAATGTAAAAGTGGATTGATTTATCCCACGGGTATTTATATTGTGTGTGTACGAATGTTTGCTGATTTGTATATATTATATATATGTAAAATATACGCATATTTATAATATATCAAAATATCTTTCAATTGATTCCTTTTTGAGCGGTACTCAAAGCGGTTCGAATGTTTAACTGTATTGAGATAAACGCAGTAAAATTGAGTCTGGGAAAAGTCACGTATTTTTCATGAATTAATATCAGCGTTCCTCGATAAATATTGAATTATTATATATAATATAATTTTAAGATGAAAGTGCGACATTTTAATTTCTGGTTGGTACAATAAAATAAACAGCAATATATGTAACATATATTTACACTTTTTGAGCCATTGATACAACTGAATAAGCACTTTATTAATTTACACTATAATATATATAAGAAACACTAATTAAACACCCCACTGTGAAGAAGTTTTACGAATCACATTATCTAGCGGCGCACACCCTCGGTGACGCGCCATCTAAGGACAGTTGTCAACAGGGTCCGTTCTGGTGTCGTCATCCTCAGAAGGACAATATAGCACATAGTATTGGCTGACCCGTCAAGGAGGGCCTCGCTTCGTAGAGTCAACTCGAAAGTGCTGGTGGAAAGTACCGCTGTGGCCCTTTTTGGAGGATGCCTAAAATGAGGTTTGACTGACCAATCTCGAAAGCTTGGCGTCGGGACCTCTAAAGTGAATTTTTCAATTAGGATGACCGGCCAAGGACGGCACGCTGCGTATTTATTTCTTTAAAGTAGTTCTAAGAATCATCATTATCACATTTAGGTAGCAAAAAGGGTGAAAAACGGTCACCGCACTTAAATATTAAAATTTCATTTTTGTATTCAAGTGTGGTGTCAAGTCAATATACCATATTTTCTCAATTTGCCAAATTCTAGAAAAGACCAATAAAATGGAATTAAAAATCAAAACGCACCACATATGTATTTATTTTAAAGCTACACATGCCTCTAAAGCCAAATATAGGTAGATTATATACAGCCATAGAAGAATTGGTCATTCTGAAGAAGCTTATTTCTATGGTAAAACACGTGAAGAAATGTGTTTTAGTATTCTTTCGGGTGTGTTTTATATACTTAGAAAGTCAGGAGACAACTAAAACCTTCATCAGCGAGGAGATAAAAAAATTAGTAGTGTCAGTCAATAAATTTTATTTTGGTCTTATAAATCAGATCAAATCGCGGACACTATCTCGTCGCACAAAGATACTCATGTACAAAACATGGAGGATATATAACACAGTAAGAGAAGGCAATGAGGGGCGAATCAGGACCATCAACGAAACCCGATGGCCGAAGATCGGCCGGCAGACCAAAGCTTAGGTAGTTATACAATGTGCCAAAAGAGTCAACAACAGGACCAAAGGAGATAAAGAATATTTTTAGAAGAGCCGAAAACCCACCTTGGGTTGTCGGGCCAATAATGATGATGATGATGAAAACAGCAAGGTTGGAATCATGCGCAAGGGTCGAATGTGTAGTACAATACTTTATACTTTAATTATACTACCTTTTAGTTTCGTATGCACATACCTGAATTTGTTAAAGGAATCATTTTGCACAAGAATATATGTATATTTTAGTAAAAACATTATATTTTTCTTACTAGTGACTTATATATTATTATGTAGGGTAGAAACATGGTAGTTAATAAGCAGACAACATTCATAATGTCAAACATATTTTGCGTGTCAATGGATCAGGCCGAAAAGGTATCCAATTTCAGATAGGAAATTTTGACACTTTAATAATTTACAATTTCCCCATTATATACGCATCGGAGCTATCGCTTGTGTATTGTGTGGCAAATTCAACCCCAATATAGCCTGTGCCAGCCAACGCCGGCTTCCTATCACGGCGACATGGAAATTGGAAAATTATTCTAATCGCGACATCGGTATGGGTACCGCGATTTTGGACCTAGTACTTTTTTCTTTCACATTATAAAATTAATACCGGCAACCCTTGCTTCGTACGGGCGCAATGTATGTGCATAATTATAAAGTAATATATTGCCAAGACTAAAAATAAATAAACAAAACACAATGGCTTTTTGTTGGCGCAAACCATGTGTGCGATGGTAATTTATTTCTTTAAAATACGTGAGAAAATTCAGCAATTGAGTTAATCAAAATAGTCTATAATTATATAAATTTTGTATTATTTCCAACATTGGGTCTAGTGATGTTTTAAGGGCTTGTATTTTTTTTACATATTAACCTCTACCCATGATGATAAATCTTGTCTTTAAAAAGTGTTATTTTAGGAGCATTATAATATTTACACAGGGTTCTTCTAAATTAACTCTCTTTTATGCGAAATAATACCAATCAAACATTTAAACAATATGTTAATTTTATTAAACGTTATTCTATTATACTGTTTTTAAATTTTAAAAATCTGTTTCTGAATTTAAAATATAACTAAAATTAAGTGAACATATTGAGAAAAATTAAAACCAGGATCCTTATTGGCACATTTAAGGGGAAAATGTGATTATATTCAGCATTATATTCATTTGTACCATCTAACATATGATTATCTTAAAAGTTCACATAAGTTCATATTATAGTTTTTTTTAAACAAAAAATTAAAATCAGAATCACCGCACTTTTAGTTAGTGTAAAGTTTAATTTGTGCAAACATTGAAATAAAAACGTTAACAGATAATGGAATGCACCTGAGCGTATACAAATTAAGTGCATTAGTCTATAGTCACTACATTGGTCAGACTCGGCAAAGCCTCTGGCACGAGAGCCAGGCACTTAGAGGGCTATAAACTCGACCGTAGAGCCATCCGACATTAAGGGTTACGAACGAACATTACGGCGAGGAAATGTTGGGGTTGAAAAATAATGAGCGACCCGCTCCATAAAAATCCCGCCCCCACAAAGACACCCCCCGCTGAGACGAAATTATTTTCAATTGCGGTGTGACAATAAATTCATTTCGTGTTGAAATTTCGATTTTTTATTTCCAAACCCAAGAAGAATCAAACGATTATTCATCTTCCTTCGTAATGTGTAACAGTATAAACGTAATATTGACGGTTGTACATCCGCAATAAATTTCCATTCCGGAAAATCTGAGTTATACTCGTATATAATACAAATTTGCTTTGTGCTTGCTTATACAGTGTATGGGAATTCTGAAGCAGATCAACACGCAAATTTCCAATTAGGTAAGCAGTTGCGCTCGTTAAAATATTATATAAAACACGGAGCAATAATAAAATAATTTCCTAATAACATATAATAGATATAGTAATCAAATTATTATATATTATATTATTAATACTTTTCATGAATTTTATATGCTACTTTATAGCGATTTAATCACTCAAAAGTATACACATATCTGACAACGGGCATATATATTTGGTCAGAGGTGACACGCGTGTAAATAATTTCGATGCTAAATAATATATTGATGTATGAAATCTGTTACAAAATGACATATTCGTTTTCATATGCATACGTCAGAGTAATACTTTAGTTTAAACACCATATGTACATACTTATATAATACTATTTCGTTGGAAAAACTCAAACGAAATTTAAAATTACTTTGTTACGTGAATTGTTAAAAATTAAAATTGATTTATGGTTTTTGCTCATGGCATCAAAGAGTACGGTAGCTGTTTTATAAAATCTTTATTTATAAATTACAGTAGCCGTATTTATAATTTACCATGACAGTTTTAACGATATTTAAATAAAATTTAATGCTTGTTATTGCTTATCTTTCATATTTTTTAGCATTAATATATCCCATTTAAAAGCTTAAAAAAACATTTTCATTAATTTTCTTAATATATATTTATTAAATTATAAAAAATATTGTTAGGCATTTCTGCGTAGTCGCAGTCTTCATCGGTCCATTAAAACTGAGATTCCACTTCAGTTGTGTTTTAGGCAATCGATTATCTTCCATTCTCGCAACATGATCTCTAGACTTAAAGCTTTGATCTGCAATGGGGCATTTCCAAATACAAATAATACATATATGTATATATTTAAATATATTTATAATTTATCGATTTTATTAAATTAATAAAAAATGGAAGGTCGCCATTCGGAGATAGTCCCTAAACTCGTTACATTAATCACACGTCTATATGTCGCATACCATTACGAAAAGCCCAAATTTCATATGATACACACGCACACGTACGTATGTAGTTAAAATGTGTTTTAATCCACTCATGTACGGGCGCTTAAGCCATTATTGTCATTTTGCGGTGTCATTAATAATCAATATCGATTCGGAGGGGTACATTCTTGAGGGTGGTTTTGAGGCGCTCGAGACACATTTGCTGCGTTGATGTTGAATACCAAACGTGTTGTCACGTCCATTAGATTGATTGAGATAATTACAGGTTAAGTAGGTCCATGCTTTGGCCATGTCTGTGTGTCCTCTCTCACTCCTCGTGTCAGTTGCCGATGTTGACTATTTATGGTCAAATATGATTCGCCAGCCGGCATGATCGATGTCGTAGATTGCACACACGTTGTGTAATAGACGTGTTTGAAATTGCTTAACAAAATACTAGATATGTACTTTTTAATATTGACACATAAAATATAGATAAAAGTATAGTATAGGTAGTTCATTAAGCACAATATTATTGCGCAAAAATATAAAAAAATATTCTACGGGAGACAAATAATGTTAATGACAGTTTTTTGCCACTTTATTTCTATTACAGCACAAAGATATATTTTTTATATTATTTTTTTATATATTAAAGTGATTTTGCTCAATCCACAATAAAGTAGTCCAACATTTACTACAATTTACTACGTAATTTTGTATAGTACCCTAGTGATGCGCATAACAATTTTCCTATAAATCATTAAATAGAACACTTAAAGAAAACCTGAATTTTGTTGATATTATAGTATGCACTACATCATCACAGTTGGGTAGCATATGTAGAATTTGTTATTCGTCATACTCCATCTTTGATTTTACATCCATTACTCCATCCACTGCAACTTTGCATCGAGGGATTTAACATTATATTTTGCAGAAAAGGGTATCTTATGGTTGCTTTAAGCTCCGCGCTGAAGTTTCACTGTAGCATAGTGGCTAACTATTCCGGTCGCTAGCAAAATGTCGCTGAGAAAAATTATATTAACAATGTTGGTCTGAGTACACTACCCTATGGAACGCCACCTGATATCTTACAGTAACTGGAATAACCGTATTCGCATCGCACTCAAAGTATCGATTTTCGAGATATGACTTCAACAGTAAGCGTTATGGCTTCGGAAGCGATTTGCTAAGTTTAAAGTTTAGCTCTTCATGCCAAACTTTGTTGAACGCTTGCTACATCCAAGAAGATAGCGGCGCAGATATTCTTCTCTTCGATCGATTTTTCGATGGCATAAGTTATTCATGCACCTGCTTAATCGTTAATCGAGTGTTTGTTTCGAAAAGTTTTCAGTGTCATTAGTAGTACTTGATTTTGTTTTATATAATTGGCATATGGTTTCTATGTATACTTATAATATTCGTTTTTTTATTAAAATTGCTCAGTCGTAAAAGCATCTGATACGCAATTAAAATTCTAAAATATTTCAATTTTTATCGTGAGATTAAACATATTTTGAGGTGTGAACCAAAAAAACTTTAGAATGATTTTAATCATTTACAATAAATAAAAATGTATATATTTTTTAATCAATGTGAAATTTTACTTATTAAATATTTTATCATTTTTAACTTGACGAACATTATGTAAAAATATTTCCAATTTGCAAGTATGACGTTACAAATGTCGGCAATAAAAAAATTGTACATGTGGAATGTTATTACCGTTTATCTGACGCTTATATTTTTTATTCGCGGCGCTATTAGATTTTCGGCAAAGAAATTCGCTTTTATATTATGTTAAACGATTTTGCTGGCTTAATTGGATTTCGAGTTATTTTTATAAGACGAGGATAAGAGTGAATAATAGATTTAATTATTCGAATTAAAATTTGTTAAACTTTACAACGTAGCGATGTGTGTTTAATAGTATAATATAAAAATGTGATACAATCTCAACATAAATTTGTTTTAATGGAAACGTGCTCTTAAATACTAATGAATCAATTAGGTTGATCCTGTAAATATTTACTATTTTTACTTTTAAAGCATAATTATTTTGTGAAATGTTGTAAAGGAATTAGAATGATACTTAAATATATATATATATATATATAAATATTTTACGAAGGGCAATAACCTATAGGTTTTGCCGCTTAGTAATTGATATTTATTTCATTTCGTCGCATCGCAAAGAATGAAACTCATTGCTAACAATATGCTTTTGAAGAGACTATTAGGGTTAATTGTGTTTATATTTATACGTCTAAAAATATACAATACTTTTAAATTAAGTGCAGTTTTTTAAAAAAAAAATACTTGAGTATTTAACTATTAAATCTGTATTATTTGCAATTTATTGTTATATACTTTGATATTTCTTTGCTGTGTACTTTAAAGGATAGTTCAAACTTGCGTTGTTTAAAGAATGCTTTTTTTTTCATTCTTAATTTTATTAGCTTATCTGGTTTATCGCATTTTAAATATAGAAATTTAAAATAGAAATAAAATAAATTTAAAAACTAAACTCTTATTATTCTACCAAACTAATTCTGATGTAAGCAATCAGCTTGTGTATAGTTGTGACTAACCCATCACTATTTGCCATGGACTATCGAAATTAGCAGCTAATGTTTTGATTGTTCTATTCTAAAATAAAATAAATTAAGCTTTAAAAATGTTTTAAAAATATGACAATATTATTGCTGAAAATTTACCGCTGTGCAAAGCGTTACGAGCGTGTATGTAATAATACTCAAACAAATAATGAACGTCTGATCATCTCATTTTTATCATTTGTAAGTTATTTAGAATATAAATCCAACTTACAAATGATTACAAAGCTGTGCAGCTTTGACTAGTTATAAATATTATATTACTAGTATATAGTTTTAAATGGTAAATTTGAACTTGTTGCGAGAATCGAATGTATTGTATAGAGTACGGTTTCTATCAATGTACGGAATTATTGTTTTTTTAACAATGCTCCAAAAATAATAATATTTTTTTAAAGACGAAATATTTTGTCTTTGTTTAAGTGCAAAAAACAAGTATTTTCTTGAAACCCTTATGCCTACTTTGCAAAACGCTATTTGTGAAATGTTGCTTTAGATCATTATTGTTATATTTAAATGACATGACATGTTATAAGTTAATGACTACTACATGAAAGAAATCATATATTGCCGCTGTGTATTTCAATTTAAATTATGTTTGGGAGATCAAATTAGTGATTTTTATATAATTATGATTCCAAAAATAAATTTTCCTAGATTTTCCAATCTCACAGATAAATAATTACAATAAATTTGTTTGATTAATTAACACCAAATTTATTGTGTGCTGTAATAATAGTTTATAATGATTAATATAAAAATAAATAATCATTGTTATTATTTTTTATTTAGATGGAAGTAATAGTTATAAAAACTATACAGTAACCATTTATAGGGTGAGAAAATAGATAAAATAAAAGTACATATTTTTAACGGATCCATTTATACGTGTACGTACGTAGGTACGTACACGTATAAATTGATCCGTTGTTGTGGATATGTTGTTTAGAAGATTGAATGGTCACATTTTCGACGTATTCGAGAAATCGAATTTCGTCTCTCTGTACACATGTACAATAGCAAGAAAGCGCAAGCAAACACATAAAAAGGAATATTTAATCTGGGTCCTCAGCCCTCGCTGCCTTTAGGGATTGAAATCCGATGCATTGTCGTGGCTCACTCGGATCAAAATGAAAATTGGAATTTGCAGCAGGTGGGTTTTACAAGGATAACGTGTAAGGATGCTACTACTCTGCCTTTTTTTGGCTGAGATTCACCCTAACAGAATCCGCCAATAGATATACGTTTTATTTATGATTTGCTTCGGTTCGTACTGAGTTATTCATTTTGGACCAGATTGATTTATGTGGGTATGTTTCACACAAATCTGACGTTATGGACGCCTGCAGTAAAGTCGGAGAGAATGATTGACGTTTTTAAATAGCTCAATAAATTTTTGACTAATTTAGAGCTATTTTTTGTAATATATGAGTTGAATTATTATTTTTCAAGTCCACTACAATAACATATTAAAAGCGTAAAGTTTAAATTAGCTAAATTTACTTTCAGATGAAAATTATTTAATTATTTCTTTTGCTCCCATTATTTTGCTATGAAAACATATTTTAAAATATTTTGGAGATGTTCATAGAAATTTAACATACACTGCACTAGATTATGTTTTTTTTTAATTCCTATCGTGTCTAAAATATTTGAAAATGATAATTAAATGAGTATTATTCCGATTGACCATCATAGATTAAGAGTTCCTAGATTTTCTTAATCTCACGGCAAAATATCAGTAGACTAAATAAAATAAAATAAAATAAATCTCGTATCACACTACTGTATTAGTAGTTATTGATTGAGTATACTCCGTTATAACGCATTGGGCTAGCGTATGTCATGTTGTACCGCAAGATTTCAAATACAATAAATATGTAAAATTACATTTTTAAACTTTTTCGCGAATTGTAAGTGAAATATACGTTAACGAAGTGAAAAATATGCTTGTTTAAAAAAATAAGAGACTAAAAATAACCAAATATATATTAAGAAAATCCTAGCATTATTTAAAATAATTATTTAAATGAAGTCTTATAGGTTTTTATCCTCCCTCTAAAGTTACCAATTATATAAACCATATTATACTTAAGGTTATCAATGTAAAATATTTATATTTTATTTACACACTCTTAAGTTTTTTAAACATAAAAACCTTAATTTTAATTTAACAATATTTTTATACGAAATATTTTTTTTGTTATATTTTATATAATAAAAAATAATCAAAGAAAAAATATGAAAACGCACGTATTCGGAAACAGTTGTTTTTAACAAAAATATAATTTTAAATCCACCGTAATTTATTATTTTATTAAAGTTTTGTTAATATTTTCTTTATACTACCGACCATATAACCTGTTTTTAACAATATTGTTTTAAAGTACACAATAAAAAACTTTACACTGGGTGTAATTATTCCATATTTACATTTATGTAATACGAATTATATTTATGATATTTTAACGAAAATAACTGTTTTAAAATTTAAATACAAACGTTGATGGTACTACAGCTTATTAACATTTAAAGGGTAAAAATAACTAAGCTAATTAGTTATATTACTAATAATTTATTATTTATCAGTAATTTATAATTAATTAAATAGCTGTTAAAACGCTTAATAATATCATAATAACTATATTTATTTCTTTGTTTAATTCATCTACCGGAAATATTTGGAAAGTAATAGTAAAATAAAGTCTCTTTTATTGCGTATTTTTTCTTATGCGGTTTATATTTAATGCAAATTCTCAACATAAAATTATTTACATTTTTATTTGATTCTCTTTTTAACATCGTAAGATAAACATGTTTATATTAAAGTTTAATTTTTAATTAGTTGTCTTTTTACTATCGTAACTGGTTACTGCTGCTCTATTTACTGCATGGTTCACGAATTGTCTTTTACAGCGGAAAGATCTATAAAGCAGAATGCTCTTGATTTTTAATTTTCATTGATTGTCGATAGTACACCATGACATCTGCACCTAGAACATCCAAATATGCGGATAGTGTTTCTTCCACATAAAGAAGCATTATTCAAATTGGATCAAGGCATAATGGCTTATATAAAAAAAATAACATTAAGATCACCTATCAATGTGTTGTGAATAAACTAAAAAATGAAGCACACTATCTGACCTTTGGAAAACATTTTATATTTTGGACTGCTTAAATTATATTTTATCTGCTATCGCTCAACACAAAAGAATTAAAACACAAATCATAAATTCTTGCTGAAACACAATTTGGTCTGGATGTGTTAGTCAGTAAAACCAATAAAACATCAAAAATATCAGCAAAAATCATTACTTTGGTGAATGAAATAGGTGGAGAATGTTTTGATAACCTTAACCTAAATTATATCGACGAATGCATTTTATTAAATAACAAAGATGTACATAATATAACTTTAGATAAAGCGATTATGAAGCGGAAGAAAATACAGTCTTCAACTTTCTAGTCAATTGGAAAATGATGTTCTTCTTATTGACACGAATTATAAACAAGCATTCAAATTCTAACGCGAGCTTAAAAATAGTATGCCTAGATTTAAGGAACTGCATAAAAAATTAATCATCGAATCAAGAAAATCATCACAAAGTTGTATTACTAATTACCTTGTTAAAAGGAAAAATAAACTCTAAACGAAAATACTAATTATTAAAAAAACAGATTAAGTATAAGTAACCATTATCTTTAATATGTACATTGTATATAATGTGCATATTATATATACATATTAAAGGATTACGAAGGATTGTTAAAAAGGATTATGAATTAAATCTCAAATCGTGCCGACCAATGTTATACAGCGAAGATAATTCTAATAATGATATATAATAGAAAATGTTACTTTTAACTAAAATTAAATGAATAAAAAATCTTAAAGAAATTATTTTTCTATTAATATTATAAATATAGAACGCATCCCTAATTTTTCAACGTAAGCCGTTTTTTATGGTGTATCCTGTGAAATGCTTCTACCCCATAAAAAGAAACCTTAGTATATATACTCTACATAATTTATATTTATTCATTAAAATTTAATTAAGATCATTGACAGATTACTTTAATGCACCACAAATGTAGATCTTAGTCGCATCAACGTCTGGTTTGCAATTGCTTGCTTTAAATAAAGCGCAATATATTTCAATGACTCGTAGAAATTGTTTCTGAAAGTCTTCGCAAATTTATTTCTCTCTATGTCAATGACATAATGAAGAAGTAAAATGGTCATTAATTAAAAGCCGGAAGAAGTGACAATTGTGATAAGTAAATGATTAAAACCATCTGTTGTCAATGATGAACTTACTCAAGAAACTATGAAATATAATTATACTTTATGTCAATTAATGTCGAAAACTGTTTTCTAATATTTTTTTAAGCTCACTGAATACATTATTTCGCATAATAAACTAAAAAGTTAAATAACAATAAGATGCTATAGAAATATTTTCTGAAATTTGTACTTAACTTTCCGAATATCTCCCGTATTATTATGCATAGAATATTATCTTAATTTTTAATTATACTCGTTATAAATTTATAATCATAACACGAAGATTCTTATTTTAAGCTAGTCGTTCATGGATTTCGTCAAATTATGGTTAAAATTTGAGGGCTATTAAAAGAAGATTTTAAAATAACAGCAAAAGTAATAACACAGTTATATAAAACTAAATCTGAATATATAGATTACTATAATATATTAAATATATTAATTACACTATTTTTCCAATTTACAAAAAAAAATCTGACTCATGATATTTGAGTCATTTAATATAAAAATAGAGTAAAAATTTAAGAAAGTAGAACAGTTTTCGAAAGATTTCCGTATTGTTCATTCTGAAAAACAGTGTTTTTGCTTAATTGCAAAAATCTAAAGTTCTAGTTTTTCGGTTGCAAAGTATTTTATATCAAATTAAAGTTGATAAAACTAGGACTAAAATTTTTTTTTGTTAAATTCACAGTTAATTTTTTTTTTTAATTTTGTAAAAATGATGTAAAATTGTCGTTAAATTCATAAATAATGCCTAAACCAATAATTTGATTGGAAAGTGTATCGAGAGTTGATAGAAAATACAATTACATTTAATTTGATATAAAACACTCTGCAATCAGCTAACTAGAATCGGATGTATTTGCCATTAAGTAAAAAACTTAACAATCACCTCAAACTGTTAAAATTACTTAATTTTTGACTTCCGTTTCGGATTAAAAAAAACTGTTAAATGTCATAGATCAGAATAGCTGTAAATTAGTGTTATTTTTTTATATTGTATTATTTACTTATGAATTATCGATGACGGTTATTGTAGTTAGACTATATTTTAATACTATAATCATAACGTAAATATGTATTCTGCTATTTTTACAAGCAAGATCATCGACATACTTTTTTATTATTACGTCCATGAAATTAATGTTGTAATGTTATTTTCAGTGTTATATTCTTTTAAGTTTTTATATGATTTTATAATTACTTGCTATTATATAGATGTAAAAATCTATAGCCTTTTCCCCAGACCATTGGTAGAAAAGTGCTATTATTATAGTCATGTTTATCTAAGAATAAAGTAAATAAATTTACATTGAATATAATTTGTATAATTATGTATTGTGTTTGTACACATATGTATGTAATATAACAAAAATACATGTTTTGTAAAACCGTATTTTATATATGCATAACCACCGGTTAAAATGCTTGAAATGTTGGAAAACTCGGTCGTTAGCGATATGATGAATTCTGGACCGAACACCCTACAGACAAGACAAGAATTTTCCCATTAATTCATTTCAAAAACAATAAGGTCCTGGAACGCTTAGTTGGAATGTGTTTGTGATGTTCGTTCAAATGATTTCTGACTGTCTCGTTTTCATCCACATAAAAGAAGGAGTAATTTGCGTATTGTTTCTGATATTTTCAGTCGAATGTTTACTCTATTAAATATAATACAAATTTAGCGTTATGGTATAGGGTTTTCGAATAAGTGCGTTGTTGTTCTAAGAATGGATTTATGATTTTGGCACCCCCGGGCACTTAACGCTGGTGTTGTAAATAAAAGAAAGGAGTGTGCTTTGTGAATGGATATATTTATAAACCTGTGAGCTTTGTTCAAATTTATTTTCGTCCTATTTCGAGTAGCATTTGAAGCATGGTAACTAGGGAATTATTTATGATAGAAATATTATTCTTTATAAATAAGGCGAGCTCGACGACCGCTACTCGAAAAAGATGAAAATCGTTAGTGATAGCTTATTATTTATTTTGAACAGCGTTGAGTTATCCGCCTTAGTATCAAATTATCATAGCTGTCTTAGATTAAATTTTATCCTATAATAAATTCAGTCATAACAAGTAACATAAACAGAGTATTCGTCTTATAATATTGTTTTTTTTCTTCACGTTTTGTATGTACGTTTCGGGTTCATTTGTCATATGGTAATGCGGTAATGGCCTTTTTGTCGTTTTAGATTTTCGCATATTTTTCAGAAGCACTTTTTCTCGGCGTGTAACTGAGAGTGTCTTCGTTATTGGATAACATATTAGTTGATAAATTGCATCTTGGCAATATTCCACTGGGACTAGATGTAATAAATTGTGGCTCGTTTTTCGAAATGATTAGCAAACGATGTTGAAGAAAGCAATACAATTTTGAATATGGGCAAAATGGTATTTTTTTACAATTTACAAAAGATTATGTAGCATTGTAATTATAATACTTGCAATAGTAAATAAATAAGATTCTCACAAATTACAACACATTACTATTTATAAGTCTTCAAGATAAACATAAATATTGATTAAAAGTAGAAAAATGCACACTTAGGCACTGTGTTTTAAATTTGTAATTAGTGCGGTTTAAGATGCGCTTTCTATTGTAATACAACCATTAATAACCTAAATATATATAACATTTTTATAACATTGTGTGAAAGACTAAGACTAAGCTTTTATCGGACCGCAAGAATAAAAACTTATCACATAAAACGTTTTAAACAAAATTTTATCGATCCAGTTAAAACCTCCTAAGCATAAGTTTACGTCTCAAATAACTACCGTAAAATTAGATTTACATAAACACCATGTTCAAACTTTTTATAGAAATCAATCTAAAACACAACTTTGCATTCAAACATTTGCCATTTTATAGAAATTGAAAATTTTATAGATCCTATTAAAACCTTCTAAGCAAAAGTTATTGTCTAGAGCTACACTGACTTTATAAATTACTGCATTATCAATGTATACGTTTCATTTTAATATCACATTAATAATAATTATTATTTCTTTAATAAATAGGTATAATAATTTTCGTTACAAATAAATTTATTGGATCAGAATATAAGTATAAGCTATATTGCATATATATGGTAATGCCAAATGTCATATAAGCCTAATGACAATTTTTACATTTGTACAGTATTTATGGTTACATATTACAAACAAGTCAGTGGGCGTAAACCCCTAGGCGTAAGAATTTCAGACAACAAGACAATTGCGCGTGGAAAATATGTAAAATACGTAAATATAAAAATATGTTTTTTAGAGAGAAAAATAATGTTTTCTCTTTTTAAGGTAACGCCAATTGGCCTTGGAAAACAGACATATGGATATGTTTATAATTTTAATAAAAGAACCAAGATTTTAACTTTAAAATGCACTGACATTCGATATAAAATAATGACTTAAAGCTATTCGTTATAGCATAATCCACAAGGTACATGCTTCACAACATGCGAGATATCATAAGATAAAGATAATAATAAAGATATTGATCCGATTAATCTACTAATAAAATCATTATTTTTCTCTAGATAATATACTCACCATTAGTGATATATGAGTAAAACTACTTTAATGAATGTATTATGTAATCCTGAAATGAACGTCGTTATTAATAAATAAAAAATCACCTTTAAATGTTTATTTTAATTTTAATGATTTAAAATATAATATACTTTTAACGATTTAATCTTCTCCTACATCTCAGTTCTTTTTTTAATTTCATTAGTCTATAATGTTGATATTTTTTCCGTCTAGGACGTATTGCAAGTTGAGCAAGGTAAGGTCTCGAGATTAAGGTGGATGATATAAATTTTCCAGTCAATTTCCTTGTTTTTAAGATTTAATTTCCCCACATGGGGACGCGCATTGTCGTGTTGTAGAACTATTCCACTTCTGTTGGCAAGTACAGGTCTATTGCTTCTTCGTGCAAACGATCTAGCTGCTTATAATATAAGCTTTTTTATTGTTGGGCCAGGTTTAAGAGTTTTGTGATGCTAAATTATTATGTAAATCCCACCATGCATATAATTGTATTTTACAGTAAGCCTTGAGGTAGGTTTTGTTACTTGACCTATAGATAACCACTGTCTACGACGATTGTTCCATAAAACATCTATTTGTCATCTTCGGTTATGATATAATAAAGAAAAAGTAGGATTTGAGGAAACGCGCCGACTTGTTTTATTCGCCCAATTCGTGTGGAACCCATACACATTGTTTCCAAGCCTTCCTAATGTGTCTATACACTGTTGAATGGCTTAGTTTCTCGGCTAGCTAATGAATGGTTTGAGTAGAATGTGTTTACATTTCTGGCTTCTTTGCCTTACACGTCAAAAATGTTATTATTTGCCATACTTTACGAAATTCATAAAGTATTCAATGGCGTAAATGTCTGCATCGGGAGACATTAAAAAATATAAGAGAAAGTATGATTTTGGAAAGGAAAAAATTATATTTGCGTCATAAAAAAATCATTAAATTTATGAATAAGCCAAGCCTTCTTGCCATTATTTTTTTTAATACATATAAAATATTCTCTATGAGCTGAAGTAACTCATTATTAGAGAATATTCGATACCTAAAATGTAGGAAAAAACTTGATTTTAAATAATTATCACGAAATTCACCCGTGAGATTAGGTAAATCTAAGTAAACATATTCTGTGATGATCAATCGGAATTATAATTATATAATGCTTACTAATTTCGATCTCTCAGACACAATAAAAATTG
This sequence comes from Plectrocnemia conspersa, assembly GCF_051122295.1. Classification (NCBI taxonomy): domain Eukaryota; kingdom Metazoa; phylum Arthropoda; class Insecta; order Trichoptera; family Polycentropodidae; genus Plectrocnemia; species Plectrocnemia conspersa. Next base: position 17,145,021 of record NW_028277177.1, read on the forward strand.
AAAAACATTAACATCCATATGGGATTCGAACCCAGGACTTTCAGGTCAATAGTCAGCGTCTATCGTGCTGGTTAAAAAATACCGTAATTTAACAAATACTGGTAATAAAACTAATAAAGAGCAATTTCTGTGACTTAAAATATATAGTCATGAGTTTTCAACAGTAAGTTTTCATTCATTCAACCATTTCCTCATCGACGCTAGCCTGTTTCGTTGTCATAAGCCAAATTTTCAATTAGCTACGTAGTGCTAAAATAGGTATAAAAAATAAATTGAAGAATGACCGAGTCCACCCCCATGTATGTGTGGCCAACTTCCAAATATTTATGTTCTATGATGACTACGCTTTATGCTGCGATCCAAAATGTATAAGTCTGGAATTTCTATTTTGATAGCCACATCCGTCTCTCCATAAAATATTTTTTTTTGATACTGTCTGAGCAATTTCTTTTGAGATAAAAGTGGTAGCAATCCCAGCGAAAACATCGCTTATTCCTCCAGATGTCTCATGCTATACATAACACGAGACATATTTACTGATAATATTAAAATAAACCTTCAACTTTGTTTTGTAATAGTTTACAGAAAAGGAACGGCAATAGTGGGATTTAACTATAGCCAAGAGTTCAGCTAGCTCTCCAAGTCCTTCGTAATGGGCGGTTGTTCGACGATATCTCTCCTGGGTCGAAGAGAGGAAGTAGTGGCTTCTGGAGCCATCTCTTCCTTGTCTAGAGTCCAAGTTCGCAATAGCTTTTCTCCTTTTTTGAGGGTACGCAGAAACATTTATTTGTAAACTTGGCCCTGTCAATAATTTTTGCTTTATCCATCGTTAAATAAAAGCGGAAGCTTACATTTTTTCTCGAGTCATTTTGATACTTAGGTTCGCTGTCGCTTAACCTAGGTTAATCGATTTTGTGTGTTATTTATAACTTTTAAGAAAAAAAAAATATTCTTCATTTAATTTATAAATTATCAGAGTCAAAAACGCAAATTTTAGTTGTTTTAAATGACCGAAAAACCGGTTAATCGATTCGATTTTAACCAGTTTGAAAGCCCTTATTCCATTTTACTCCATATATGGGGTATTTAACATTTCACTTGCTATGTGGCAGTCAATTTACATTAAGAACATATTTTTCTATTATACAATAATAATAATTATAAAACCGTATTACTACCTAGACCTGCACAAAAATATGTGTTTAACTTAGCTCTCCTTGGCAAGCACAAAGTTTCCACCGTCGACCTAGTGCCGCGTATTCATATTTAATTAATTGTGGGAATGTTTACACGCCACGTGTACATACGACGGCGTGTCGCGTATAAGAGTGTTTAAACATGGCGTGGACACGTTCAAACGCTGTCAAATTACATGCACAATTAAACAACTTAATTGGAAAGTTATACAGGGTGTTTTGTTTGTGTTGTATGAGGAGCTGAGAGTGGCCAGCCGAATACACACCTATAGCCGGTCGGACACGCTCCATCAATCAACGTCCGACGCCTGGACCGATAGCGAAAGAGGATAGATGCTCCAAAGATATTGTGCCACGTACCGGCCAGTAATTAATGGCTTATATTATTAAAAAAAAACAATGAAAATTGCGACCCTGCACGCGCTGAACGTGCCGGCGCGGCGTGTAGGTCGAACGTATTTGACCGGCGATTTTATTTTCGGCGTAAAAAACTTCGTGAGTGAAAAATTGACGCGGGGGATCGGTTCTTGTTTGGGGGGGGGTTTTCGTGGAGGTTCGGGGGGTTGTTTTAAAATGTGATTACGGTTTAAAAATAGGCTGAAACGGATATTGCGCTGATTGAAATAAGTTTGTGCTAGTATATAAACGATTAATAGGTATAATATATATACATTTTTTTTTATCATTATTGTAATAATGGTAATTATATAATGTACTACAAAATCTAAAGTGTTCGATAATTAAAAAAATAAGGTTCTATTATAGTCTTAGAAAACAATTATTTACAAGATTTTTGAACTACCTCAAGATTGCCGGATATTCATAAGGACACTACATTTAAAAAACATTCTACTAAGAGGATCACACTATCGGTGTGGATTACGAGCATATCCACAAAATGAGACAAACACTGGAAAAAGCCTACGAATATGGTATAACATTGTACCACCTATTCATGGACTTTAAGAAAACTTTCGATAGCCTTCCTACAAAAAACAATGTAGTATGTTTTGGAAATACTAGGAATCTCAGATAAATTAGTCAGATTGGTTAAAACAACACTAAACAGCTCAAAAGCGAGAGTTAAAAATACAATCGGGTGTAAAGCAAGTGGATGCATTATTCACACTCACCTTCAACCTGGTGATGGAAGTCATAATTAGAAATCTAAATATAAATGGATATAGGTATAGATTATAATTCATCCCAAGTGTTTACAAACGCTGATGATGTGCTAATAACAAGTACATATAAGTAAACAGAGAAATTCATGATCAGTCTACGAGAGACCCAGCCAATAGACAGAATCCAAGTGGGATAACACGTATATGAGGGCGCGAATTGCTTCACCTATTCATGATATTTACTTAATGCTCTAAGTATACTGAACGAAGAAAACGTATTCTACTCGTAAACAAATATGCATGCTCGAAGGTCCTCCGTACACGAACAGTAAGAAGAAAAACAAAACTCACCATATATAAAACGATTATCCGCCCCATCATTACACATAACAGTTACACGTTGACAACCACACAGAGAAAAAAGAGCCAGCTTGGAGTCTTTGAAAAAAAAGTGAGAACAATAATTGGTCCAACAAATGAAGCAAATGGTACGTACAAACAAAAATGAACCACGAGCTAGAAGCCCTCGCAGAGCAAGAAACCATCATACGTTTCTGCAAATCTCAAAGACTGTGATGAACTGGACACCTGATGAGAATACCAACTAGCAAAGCACCAAGAAAAATGTCTATGTGGAAATCCTAGAAAAAGGGTCCAAAGGGCGAACCAAGTTGGAAAAGTGAGGCAACGGATCGGACAGGGTCGAGAATTTTAATGGACAGGGCCAAAATCGAGCAATTTTACGCTTCATGTTTTATAATAACTCGTGCACAGAAATACGTATAGTACGTATATACAAATATACAAATATGCCATTGTGGCGACCACACAGATAGGTCCACATTTGAAATGGCCATTGTCACATTGTTAATGACTGTGACCAAAAACGATCATTCATTAACAATGAGACAAATATTATGGCACAAATAGGATTTATTTTGACCACACAATACGAGTCGTTAAGAAAGTACCTTTGTGACAAAACGGATGCCATAAATCAACACATCGAAAATGTGTTTCCGAATAATGCGGAAGACCGTGGTTGAGCAAAAAAGTCGCTTTCGAAAAAGGCATACCCGATTTCATCAGTTCTACGAAGCGACTGCAGTGATTGGCTAGAATATCGATGCACATACGTAATTGGCCAGCAAGTGTGTAACCCCTAGAGATTATAAACCCGGACTCCGATGAGGAGAGTGCAGATGGCCCATTGCAGATGGTCTGAGACAGCAGAGGCAGACGGTCGGGGACAGCAGAGAGAGACGATCCACCAGCAGCCATCCGGTGGGACCAGCTACGCGCCCTCACCGACAGACCTGAAGATCACTCCTGGAACTCCCGAACCACCAACCACACGAAGAATCACACCTGACACTCGCCGCACGCAGCCACAAGAGCCCGGAGGATCATCTACGGGCATCTCCACCTGCGCCACCTCCACCGCAGTTTGAAGAAACGTCACGCCGCTAATCGTTCATTGCCGCGTGTAAATATAACTAATAAAAGGTTTAAAATTATTTTCAACAGATAACACAAATATTATATTTATTTAACTTGTTTAATTTATTCAACGGATATGATATTAGAACCTAAACTCCTTGATCCCTTAATACATATTTACGTCCGTAATATATGTACATACGTATATGAAAAACTTCACCTTTAACGGCGAGTTTGAAATTCATGGGCATACGTAATGGTTATTATGGTACACTCAATTTTTATTAACTGTGTCCGACAAAATGACGAAGGATATAAAATAATTTCATAAAGTGACATTACAAACGTGTCACGTCATCTTTCTGGTGAAATTTCTGTTTGAAATTTGACATTTATTTCCATTTTGCTGATCTGCGAAAATAATGACTGGCGTCGCTCTAATTGTAATTATTTTATATATTGGATATTTATTATTATATGAGAAATATTTTCTGGTTTAATAAGAGTATTTTTATCTACGCCTAAATTAATTATACCGAGAAATATGTTCTGATTCAATAAGAGTATACAATCTACGCTTAATTTAATTTGTAAGGACGACTTAGTGCCATAAAATTTAATAATATCAGTAGTACATATATTTTTAATACCAATGTTTAGTATTATATGATATTATATTATATTAAACAGAGCCTTCAATAACGAGAAGTCAAACATATGTTATTTCTGATGTTATTATATGGACTTGTTGACTAAATTCAAATAAACGACAATAACATAGCCACATAGCCAATAGTATATTATTTTTATTGTTGATGTAATATACGTATATTAAAGGAGCAGGGTAGGAGTAAACTATTGTTTTTGCAAGTATTTGATATCAAATTAATTAAATAATATATAATTATATTAAAATAAAAATACTATATACAGAAAGTGATTATATATTTTTAAATATTTAAAACCTGTTTATTAGTGATGTTTGAGTGACACAAATTTGTGGGTATGGAAAAATAAATATTTTTATATGTCGCGGTCGATATATCTGGTATATTCGACAAAAAATACGAATCTTTCTTTCGGAGAAATTTAGTAATGTCTTAGGTTGGTAATTATTTTTTCTATATATAAAACTGTCCATCCTTTGAGACAATTTATCAAGTTGAGGTATGCTTTTAATTGTTTAATTTCTGTAATTTGAGTCTCTAACTGAAGAGAAATATCTATTATTTTTATCTTCACCGCTGCTTAGAATTTATTCCTAATTTTTAATCCTATATGGGGCGCGTCTGGAATAGTAAAGACGAATTCTTGTAAAATTAACTTGTATTACTATTTATTAAACCTTGATCAGTAGCAACATATATACACGTTGATTCCACAACATATTTCTAATTCAAACATAAGAATTTATCTTCCAACGCATACAGAAAATGGACCAGAAATTGAACTCCAACCAACCAATATCCCGACCTTGATAAGTTTAGGTTGAACCTATGAATTTGATTAGCTTTTAACATTTTTAAACAACACGTAATTATATTAATAGTCGATTATCGCAATACATGCGTTTGTTGAGTAAACCCTTAATATTCTTAACGCCTAACATGCTTTATTTAATTAAACGTTTATACTGACTTTATGACTCGATGTTGTTGTTAAAAATGAGTTAAGAAAGTAAAAATTGATGCATATGCAATCGATAATTTAGCATTGTCTTCTTATTCTGGTAACTCTGACGCAGAATGGTAAAGGAAATAAATTTATAAAGTTTACCTCTGTGATATTTTAATTTATGCAGGTGGTTAATTGCGCCGTTCTCTTTGACTCGAGATGCTATATAGTACTCTTTCTACTCCAGTGGTGGCGAATCGTTGGATCTGTCACGAAATGTGATATTGCAATTAAATATTTTGATATAACTAAGCACATATGTCATTAACTAATAATATTAATAATAAAAGACCTGCGCTCAAATCCTGTGTGAACCCTAGCGTTTTACGATTTCTATCGTGTCTGGGAGATGATAATTAGTGTTCATTATATAATTATGATTTTGCCCGATCATCACAGATATGGTTTTTCAAGATTTTCCTAATCTCACAGATGAATATTATGATAAATGATTTAGTAAGGCTTACCATGATTTAAAAACTTAAAAAAACTTTTGTAGTGTTACGATTTACTTACCGTCTAATTTTAGTAATTAGTAAACTAAAATATGTATTTATTTATTGAAAACCATCCGTAGTAACAAAACATGTGCTGCAAAAAAGTAAACACAATTAACACCTACAAGTAAGTAGTTAACAACAGACTAAAATTATCTATTTAACAATTTAGAAACTATTTATTACAGCTTTTAATAAATATATGTCACTATGAACGACCTAGCTTGATTTTATTTTTATTATTTATCACCATAGACATCCGTGAGATTAAAAAATCTTGAAAAACCAAATCTTTCTGTTAGATTGGAAATATAATTTAATTATAATCACTACTTGTCATCTCCCAGACACAATGAAAAATTAAAAACAATACAATTCATATGGGATTCAAACATAGGTCGTTCAGGTATAAGACACCGACTATATCACTGCTCTATCATTTTTTTCATTTGATAAGGCCGAAGACCGCTTCAATTCTTAATAAATTCGAGGGACATGAACCTTTTATGTTTGTGACCATTTTAACAGGTCTTGCATAACTAATTTCTACGCGGCGATTACGAGTGGTCCTGGCATATTTTCCAACAAACGATGAAATAATGGAAATTAAGTTTTAATTAAATATCATACCATTTCAAGATAAGCAAAGTTCTTTTATTGGAAGATTTGATAATTAAATAAATTAAATTAGCATTATATTTTGATTGTTCCCGTATTAAAATTGAGCGTAATAATTAAGTCAAATTATAGATGTAAAATTGACAACATTGCGCAACCAATTGAATCTTTCTATAAAAAAATGTCTTTTTTTATTAAAAATTGTCTCCTGCAACATATTACGGAAAAAAACATTTTCTCATTAAGAAAAATAACAGTTTTTTAGTTAATTATTCTATTATTCATTCAATTATGTATAATATGTAAGCAATGATTCTTAAAACCAAGTTTTATAAATATTTTTTTAGATATTTCTAAAGTTGCATAAGTTATTTTTCATTATTATTTTAATGATTAAATTGTAAAAATGATTATTCACACAAATAATTTTTTTTCTGATAATAGGAAAGAACTAATATTTTTATAAAAAAATAATTTCAACCTGCTTGAAACTGAAATTCATGTAAAATTAAAAAATACAATAAGCAATGTTGTGAAATAGCAATAGATTAAAAAAAATATTAATTCTTCTCAAAATAAAAATAATAATACAACAAAATGTTGTCAGTTTAGCACTAGTAGTTTACTTCCACCCCTTGTTCGTTTCTACTTACGCTGCTCTACTTTATTGTATTCATTTTACATGAAAAGCACCTGCTTTTTAACAATGTGCTTACATTTTATTTTTTGCGATACTGTAGAATCATATGCAAATTCTCGTTTGAAGGGATTTTCGCTGTTATAGCATTTCCGGTAAAGTGTTGCACTAACTGAACAGCTCTCTCATATTATCGAACCTGAAACCACCCTGGCCTTTTCCTCGTAAATCACATACAGCTGGATTCTCGTACGCTAATACCGTAGGCTTTTCAGCCATACTTGGAATATTCTCTCTGTGGCTGAAATATTTTTCGCAACCGACACTAATGTATTCCTCGACCTAGAAACAGCTACTCTTTTCCGGTTATTCCTTTATTTTTAATTTCGAAACATTCTATAAACCTTTTTTTAATAAACTGCCATTGTATAAACTTTCGTACATTTAAAAAAAAGCAATTTTTAAATTAAACTAAACTGAATTACATATTATATGTTACGTTTGAAGAAAAATTGAAGGCTTTCCAGTTTTCATTACCTCGCTTTGTTATAATAGATATAGCTATATTTGAATATGCACAAAAGAATTCTCAAAAGGATTATGCTATGCTTAAATTAGTATGTAAATAACTATTATATAAAATAAATCTCTTCCCTTATAAAATATTTATGAGTATAAGAAATACTTAACAATAAAAAAGACGATTTGCATTTCATTATATCAAGTATTCACATATATTGTTGTATATTTTTTCATATGCTAAACTTAAAAAACATATTTTTATTATAGAAGCCTTTTTTCCTCTATCTAAGATGTGTTACATGTAAACAATCATAGGCATCACACATGTCGTCTACTTTTGAATATTCAACGAACCAATGCGCCTTTCCTTTTTCCACAAACATACATTTGCACTCGCAAGTGGAAAAAGATCCCTTTTGTTGGCGACGTGCGGATTTCTTTGAAGGAATATCTTCGTAGTCTCTTGGAAACTTTCTGATGCTGCTACGTAAATATATATCCATATATTTATGTACATATGTGTATGTAGCAAGGATTAATCACGAGTACTTTTCCCGTCCTACTCAAGATACATATGTACATTAGTTTCAAACGAACGCCAGAATCAACGAGAAAAAATGATAATCAGGCACATTTTAGCTGATTAAAGATTATATACATACATACGTATGTACTATATATTTAGAAGATATTTTCGGGAAAAATATATGTAGATCCATATGTATATAAAATTATATAACTAAAATATTTTACATTTATATCTGTATTGTAGATTTACTGTAAATAGTAAATAGTAATATAACAGCACAGTACATACATATTAGTATTACTAGAACCAAATAAATTTAATATTTGTTGAAAAAATCTATTTTGCACTGAATTTACACAAAAATACTTTAAATCTGGATTCATACATGAACGTATCTATTGCTGGAAACTCTCAAAATTTGTCAAAGTAAAAGTCTTGATTCTCGGAACTCCAAAAAGTTCAGAGAGTCAGAAATACTTTATTACCATAATAAGTTTTATTAAAGGTGAATCAAGTTTTAGAAACATTAATGTTATGCTTTTGGCGGTTTTCATAATACTCAATGTGATGAATTATGTTTCAAGCCGTTTAATGTCGTGCGCACACTGTTTCAGTCCCCATTTCCTATTATACGGGTGTTTGGCGCTGGATCCTCCCTTAATACTCTTCTTTCCACACTGTCTTCCATTTACGTTGTCGAAGTCCCGAGGAAATGAATGCTTTCTCCTTTTACTGCATTACCTTGGATGTAAGCACATATTTTACTTTGTCAACGTTCGCCTTAGTATCGGTATTCGCACCTTCGAACACATTATTCTGACGTTTTCGACATGTGTCAGCTTTCCAGTACTTAGAACTTGATTGGGGATTTTAATCACTTTACTAGTTAATGCATAAAACTTGTCACTATAGATAATGTATCTATACCTATGTATATAATATAAAATTCTATCTGCCGATCCCTTATTTCAAAAGTCCAGATCGATTGAAAAGGTTTTGTTACGAATCTTAATACATTGTATTAAATATTTTTTAAATATTATTTATTATAATAAAAAATAAGTATTACAAATGAAATGTAGTTATATAATCAAGCTAAAAAGATTTATTTTATATGTATGTGTTGAGCTTACGAATAGAAATTCGCGGCAAACATTTTACAAAAAAGTTCTGCTGCGAATTTCTATGTCAATATAAATTATGTAAATAGGTACATTTAAAATTATTTCATTCAGTAACTTTTCAATCACAATTTTTATTATTTGATGTAATGCTATTTAAATCCTTAAGACTAGAACATGTCTACAGACATATAGTATATGTTTAAAAAAGTGTTTTATGGTTGTAAGTAATGATAGTAAAAATACTAAATACACTATAGTAAAAATATTCATATAAATAAATATATATTGATGCTTGCCAATAAAACTGCAGCTTATTCTAAACCTTAGTTAAATCTGTAATAGCTTATGAACAATAGTAAAGGTATTAGTACAATTTTAGTCTGAAAATATTTACTATAAGACTATATTTTTATAAAAGATATTCCTAACATAACATTTAAAATTTAAATCGTATTTTTTCGTTAAAATAAAATTGAGTGTAAAAAAAGCCTTAGCACACTTTTTACAAATCCATAACACAGAACATTTTTTTCCTTCTGAAGTTATTTTCAATGGGGAAGAATACAATTGCGCTAATTAAATAATAGGATTTGGTAAAAGAACAGTAACACGACTTAAAATGTCGCTAATCGAGTATAATTTTTATTTATATTTATTTATATTTAAAACACATTTTTTGGTCTAGATTATTTAAAATTATATATATAAATTGCTTAAAAAAGTCACTACGAAATTGTTTTAATGAGTAGAGCTTAGATTATTATTTCACAATACAAATCGATTCAGATTAAGAAGCGAATTCAAAATGAGAGAACATATGCTGTATATGCGTTTATATAGGCTTGCTCAGACTTGTTTTGAGGTTTCTTATTCACCCGCTTTCGCCGTGACAACAAGCTACGAAGATTTGTAGTTGTTATTAATACTATTCACGTTGCATGAAAGATAAACAAATATAGTAAAATATTTGGCAACCTTGCACTTATCATTTCGCATTCAATCTGTTTTTGTAAAATGTAATATTTTTTGTTTATTTGTGTAAAGGCACCAAAAATCTGTAAAAGGTATAGCTAATCCCTTAAAATATATTATTATCACATACTGTATACACTTGTAGGTATAACAAAGACACTTAACGGGTCTTTAAGACTAGCTGCATTTTGTTCATTGTACTTTTAACGCGTAACAGTTTTTTTTCTCGTGGTGATAATACACGTAACGGTTTTATTTCAAGAATCCCATTGATTTATAGCTTGTTGCCTTTTCGCTTTTTCTTAATTAAATATGACAATAAATAATTTGCAAACACTGCTATTTACTAAAAAGTAAATAACTAATAGTGATCAATTTTATGTATATAATTTTACCGAAAACGGTGTACAGTTATTGTTTATGGATTATTTCAATTTAATTTTTTTAAACATTATTTTTGCCATTTTTAATTATACTGCTGCGGTGCTTTAGAAATCGAGCCCGACAGCTAGTATAGATTAAAATTTGGTACCTACACTTTGTAACGATTTTTTTTTCATTTCCGAGATTATTTCGTGAATTTTCAAGACTCTCATTTTTTTGTGTATTGTGTCAATATTTGATCTTATCTCATCTGTTTTTGGCGAAGAAAGAGGGCATTCGAAAGAAGTGGTGCTCTTGGGATTTTCGTAAATTTTTACGATGACATTGATTCTCATTTGACGTCACGTTTCGATTTACGCATGTACATATGTTGGCATATATGTACATTATGTAGATTATATTAGAGACCTATTTTATTAATATTATGTATAATAACATCCTTTGAGCAATAACATTAAAATTACATTTTGATCCCTTGAATTAGCATGGGATTCAAAGTAGCACATATTTGTGTTTTATTTTAAATATTTTAATTTGAAATAAATAAATATATAAATATTTAAATATGTATATACTATCTATTTACACTATAGTTGCAATTCTGATTGATGTAATTATACTTATAAATAGACTTAATAGTAGTAATTTTAAAATTATTGTATGTGTATGGATATACATGTTTAATGTTATTATACATTTATGAGAGCTACATTTGAGAGATGGATTTATACCCGTAACCGGTACGTATTGTTCATCTCGGCGTAATCCGAGGCATTCATATGCGGGGATTTGGAGGCTTTGCGAACACTCCAAGATTCGGTGTGACATCTTCGGTGGTGAAAATAGATAATAATATGGTGTTAGCCACATATCTGACCTCGGCTCCGGGATAAATTGGCGCCCGAATATTACACGGGAAAGGTCGGGCAATTTTTCAAAGCTGCGTCACAGAGTTATACGTGTAATTCTTCATCGAAAGCCGCTCGTTTCATCGAGCAGAAGGAGATATTTTTTTATGTATTTATTTTATTTTACAAGGCGAATTTTCTCCCTTTGCGTTTCTTTTACGTTCAATGCCCGCGAGAGAATATAACCGAATTGTGGCGACAAGCTATTTAAAGATGAGAAATGAAAAATTCACGTGGAACGAATTTCCGACTAACCTCAATATACTTTAACCAATATAGTCCATTCTATGTAAAAGTTTTCAAATCTCTCTTTAAAAAGTTAAAAGTATTTTATATTATGGTTATGCTGCATCGTTTGCATTATTTCGCGCTCGAATCGCCAAATTGACTGGTAGACCTAATGACGCGAGTTAATTAAATTGTAGTGATACGATCACCATATATTATTATCACTCGACATGAGTGAAACGCACCTAGCCCATTCACTAGATAATTAACCGACTATAGTCAGTTCCAGGCACAAAGCGAGTCATCTGCCCTTTGATTAACTACCTGAGAACTTCGTTCGCCGTTAATTAATTGTGCTTTGTTATGAATGTCGGAATTGGAATACAAATTTTATTCTTGTGAGATAAAATTGCGAGCTTCGTCTGATTTTGTGAACAAACAAAATAAAATAAAATCTTAGAAAGAAAAGAAACATCAACCGCAGACTGACTTTAATTGACTTGTTAGCTACTAAATACTTATTTAAGTCAATGTATATCTTTATTAACCATTGCCTTAATTTAATTAGTAGTTTATAGGTCACTATTGTACATTTTAAGAGCTTAAATCAATTACTTGTTTTGCGAAACGCACAACCAGTGTTTTACGATATTTTCTTAACTAATAATGCATTTTATCTTGCACATTCCTAAAATGATATTTTTGATTCTGCACATGCATCATCACTTATTATGTTTATAAATAAGAATTAAAAATTAAGTGAACATTCTAAAAAAAATACTAGTTCAAACCATCCCAATTAACAAGAAAAATACTAACTTCGGGATTTGTGGTGTGTACCTTTTCACCCAGTTAAGGAAAGAAAAAAACAGTTTATTTTAGAAACATATATTATACATTATTACATATATAGATGAATGTAAATGTTGGTATTAAGTCTTCTCTGGTTTGTCAAGTGGTAATCGTTCGTCCAGAGGTAGAAAGTCTACCGTATTTCGCGAGCTTGTGTCGGTCGTAGAACTGAGTGAGTAAGTCGTTGTTGTGATTTCGTGTTGATTTTCTGATGTGTTAAACCTTTTATATTGATCGTCTAAAGAAGATGTGATGAATCGCAGACGTGGATAATCAAGAACCAATCTTTAAAAAAATATATATATATACAATGATTGACGCTCAACAAAAGTAAAACGAGCTCCAGGTGGTCTATTATAGGGATCATTAATTAAGAGGATTGAACGACAAAACATTCGATGCGAGTTCAAAAGTATTATATCTAACGTGTGTCTGTTTACAAGGGCTGTGATTATGATTGCTTAATAATGGATTTTGAAATTTGTGGTTATTGTGTAATACCGAGTGTTAAAAAGTGTTCAAAAAGTCCGACAAGATTTGTATATTTATTGTTGCTATGTTGATGAATATTGATGAAAAACTTTTTGTCGCATCTCTTAATTTATTAATAATGACAAACATATTATCGTTTTAATGCTCTTTCTTCCATTGTTGAAAACGACCATTGTCGTTACGGTGACTCGATCACTTTTCTTTATTATATTGCAAAATACTTCAAATAATAGACTTACATTATAAATTATTATCATTGGAAGATGAACTGATTCTACATCTTTTCTTATTTATTCAAAAAGTGACTCATTCTGATGAAAATATTAATGAGAAACGATTTCAAAGGAGTTTATCGAATTAAGAAAAAATCACAATATGTCGTAAACGCAAAAAATCACAATATATCATAAAATATGTCGTATAAATCTTTTACTTACGGTATCATTTTGACTAACGAGCACAATTCGGAAAATTATAAAAATAGATGTAACCTCTTATTTAAACTTTCCAATTTTTAGTTAGCATTTCTAACCTAAAAATACATTAAAAATAAACATTTAAGTTAAATAACCATAATATTATGATTATTTAACTTGAATGCTATTTAACCATAATATAATTCATATTATTTGTTAGAAATAAAATAAATAAACTGCATTTATTTATTTTATTAAATATTTATTTTCTTATTAAAATCCTAAAAAATCGAGATTCATCAAATTGGGAGTTTCTTTACGCGGGATTTCAAAAAGACCGAGAATCAAAATCCATATTGGTAAAAATGTTTAAAATATATAAGTCAATGGCAAAATAAAAGTTTAAGAAATATTTTCTGACTTTGTATATTTATCTCATGTTTCATTTTAACATAATACCAAGGTGTTTTAGAAACAGCCTATATATTAAAACATACTTTACTTGTAAATTTTATTGTCTGCTTATCTCGACTGTACAACAAATCGTTAACTCGATCCCCTTCAAAATTCCGAGTTTCGCAGTCCCTGTTGGGATCGCACAGTTAAAGGACTTTTCGCATGTACTGTAAGTAGGTTGTAATTTAATAATGCACAGCTTTGCGAGTTGCTAATCACGACCCCCTAATTTGATTTAATTTTACTAACGCGACTCATTAACCGTGTACCACCTATACTGAAGCCCTTGGTGACCGACCGGTATATATCATCATAATGAAGGTGTGAACACACGTGTCTTATTAAACGTATGAGGTATTTTCAGAAATTATCAGCCGAAGGTGTCAGTTACGCTCTACGTCATATATCAATTTACATATTCATAATTGCAGACGGCACGTGCCTGGACACTCCATGCTAACATTAGGCACCCGCTACACAATGACACCAAACCGATGAAGGGTCACGGCGACGAGTTGCCAAAGAGTAATTAGTCTGGAAGGAAATTTACACTTTGACCCTGCCGGAGCCAGGCCCATAGTTGAATGAATAATTTAATAATTCGTGACAGGCGCACTGAGGGTTCCGGTACGAAATTTCGGATTTCAACTAATAATGGGATTAATGAGGGGGCGACGACTAATGTGCATTATTCATCAAAAACGTGTTTAAAAGGGTAGCATTTTAAATTTGCCGATCGTAAATTATTCAAGGAATAATGCGTGAAACGTTTGCGATACATGTACGTATATCTACTGTGAAAAATATAAATTTTTGACCCAACTTTATAATATTTTTTGCATTATTGCATTATTTTATGTTTTCTTTACAGTGTGGCAGCAAAGTAATTTATTTTCTTTTAGTTTATTAAAAATTTTTTTTTTTTAAGAAACTACTTTTTCCTTAATTGCACTGTGTGTAAAATTGGGATTTATATATTGTTAATAATTCATTGCATCATGATGCGATTCAAAGGGTTAAACACAGTCAACAACTAAGTCGTGAGACACTAGACTGAAATCAAAGCCTGTAAATTAGTTATAACTATTTTATTAATTATAAAAATAATATTACAGCTCTTAACCAATATAGGTAATGTGGAAAGAGATGATATTTTTTACGTAAAATAATAATATAAAAAACTATACTATTTGATTTCATAAAATAATTTCCATTATCATCTATAACATTTAACCACAGATTAGGCAATTTTTCAATACTTCTTCAATAACACTCTGATGATTATATTAATCATCTTTAAAAGAAGCAAAACAATATTGCAAAGTAAATGTTTTAAAGATTTAAAAATCTAATAATCAGGTATAATATTAGATCAATACGACGGATGCTGTAAAATTTTGAAATTAAGCTCCCTGATTTTTCCTGGGTGATTTTTGCCGCGTATGGTCTTGCGTTGCCATGACGTAAAAGTCGTCTTTTCTTAATCCTCAAAACTGACCGTTTCATAAGCAACTCGGCTTTTTTCTGGCTAATTAAGCTCAATACGCTTTTGCTGTAATATTCTGCATAGGTTTTAGTAACTCATAATAAATCACTCCCACCAAACACAAATGAGAACGGTTTTTAGGTTAATCAAGTTCAAAGAGTAAAAACACGTATCTAGTTTTTTTCGGATTGTTGTATATGACTCATTTCTTATCACCAGCTACTATCCTTCTCAGTAATAATTTAGTTTCATGCCTGTACAATAGAGAAAAGAAAATGGATATTTGCTGCTCGAAAGCTGTCAGGGAAAGTTTGTGCGGAACCCTAATTAGTTTTAGATTTTTAAGATGATCTTTTACAATTGCCCAGGGAAAGCCAAGTTCTACCAATATATTTTTTAAACCACATATGTTATTTTTGAAGCTTTAATACGTCTTTATAAATTTCGAAAATATATTGTGTAACAACATGAAATAACACAAATGCGTCGCTTCAATTTTTGGCTTTGACACTTTTACTAGGCAAAAAAATTATATCTTAGAACAGTGCTTAGACAAAATGGTTTCAAAGGATCTCATTAAAAAAATTATAATTTATTTTTGCTTTACATTTTATATTCATAACCTAGCTAGATTTTATTTTAATTATTTATACTTTAGATTAAAAAATTGTTAAATAACCTAATCTGAGATAATCGATTGAAAATATAATTGTATTAAAATTCCATACGGGATTCGAACCGAGATCATTTTTAGTAAAATATATAAAAAGAAACACAAATCAGAAATCGACCCAACTTTTTATTTCGCACGAATGAAACACCTACCCTTTTTAATATATAATAAAAAAAAATACTATTGTAAATGATGAGGGACTGTAAAATTGTGAATACATAAAATAAAGCGACGGTCACGTCTGACAAAGAAAAATGGAGACAGATCGTCACTTCAAGAAAAACTAAGGACCTCCCACTTCAACCTTGGACAGTTAAATGAATTTTTGAAAATAAAGAATTTATTCTTAATTTAATTTACTTAATATAATGAAAGTTTCAGTAAAATGTTTGTTACATAAATATATAACTGAATGAAATATACACGATGTATCTATTTTAACTATATAGCTGAAACTTATTAATTCAATTTGGTTATGTGTACACATAATTCTAATATTATCATTCAATCAGAATTAATTAAATATTTATCGGTAATATATTTACAAAGGTCGAGTAAAGTTAAAAGGTTGTTAAATAATCTGACATATCTGATCCATTAATTTTATTTATAAAAATATTCATACAATTACGACATTTAATATAATATAAATAATTATAATTCTTGATAAAGGTACTTCGAAACTGATTAGATCCGAGACGTTGAATGTCACGTAAATCTGATAAAAATAAACGATTTTTTTTGAACGGTAAAATGATATATTTATATATTTCTTGTAAATATGTGCAATAACATGTATTAAGTATTAATTTAAATACAAATACATGAAGTTCGATGAAAAATGATCCTAACGGTTAATGATTATAGGATGTATTATATCTATCTATGGATATTTTGATATAATAAGGTACAGTGAGATAACGAACCTTTTGGCAGACATTACACAAACGTTATCGTGTATCAGGCAACGATATACTAAAATAGTTACTGGAGTCATGTACACTCGTATGTAGGAAATTGGGATTGAAACTAGAACGCCAAATTCAGAAATATATATTGTATTATCTATATATACTTTCATCAATTATGTTCACGTTCGATCGATTTTGTATTATTGGTACATATACTATATTTATATACTTAATAGTATGTAACATGTATATTTTTATAGAAATTGCCGATGAGTTGTCATGGTAAAATAAAAGTTTGTACGTGGGTAATTACATTTGTCAGCTTTCAAAGGAAATTTTTACATTTTAAATTAAACAGCCCTTCCTTCATTAGCGATGGGGTGTTAATTGAAAATTTATTTTATTATATTCTATATATAAATATATTATTTTTTAATTTGGATAGTGTTATTTCAATTTTTTTTGCAATTTTATATTTAGAGATAAGATAAGCTTTGCCGTATTGAACTGTCAGAAAATGAAATTTCATGTATCGATTCTGGTAATATCCTACCGTTTTAAAATAGAAACCTGCTTTTGAATGCTTCGATTCTATGCCATAAAGTTGAGGAAATGCGATTCACCTTTTTTTGTTGCCGCGAAGGTTTTCGCCAAAGTTTTAATCTTCCGCTCACTCCACACACTTCGCATTCTGGCGATACTTGAAAAATGGTTTTCTTCGTATAAAGTATTATTTTCTTTTTCGACTTATTCGACAGAAGCGTTCTATATGAAATTCCGCATAAAGATTTTTTTTACATTGCTTTAATATATGTACATATAGTACTGATACTCGCGAGTTTATTTCACTTTGTGTTTTATATTAATCTACACACAAAACATATATAATATAAGTTTTATACATGCACATGGAGCAAAATCTCGATTGTATATCTTGTAAAGCAGCATTTTTGCTCTGACTTTAATATCGGAAATCGAAACGTTGGACAAAAAGATTGGGGAGAAAAAATGCAATAAGTGAGCATCATAAATATTCACAGTAAACTTAAAACTATGGAAATTAAAAAAAATAATTAATATTTTATATTTGATTTATTTTGCCATAAAATATTTTAATGAATTTATTATTTCCAACACGTAATCCATATAAAACACGTTTTAAAACCAAATCAATCAATAGAAATGTTTGCTATTCAGAGGTTTTCCAACTTTTAAATAAATACCGTCAATTGCGAAAATATTTGCTTTAACTGTCGATGTTAATTTTATCATAATCGCTTATATTTTCAAATTATAATAATATACTTTAAATTTAATTAAATATATGTATGTATGTATATCTGCTTGAATGTAAATATATAACATGATTGCTTTGTGAATTAGGATTAAGTCTATATACGCGTGTGTTCATATATGTATATGATTATTTTGTAATAATTGTATTATAATTAATCAAAATAATATTTCCTGAAATGGTTTATTAATAACCGGTTTAAGATAATCTATTAGGTACAAGCTTTATAATCGAAAAGGACCGAGTTTAATACCACGCAGCAGAATCGAATTTTATCATAAAATTTCGTTTAAAATAAAAATATTGGTCAGTACTGTCAGATATATCTGTCGAATAAAACTGTATTAAGAAAAATACATTCAAATAAAAACATATTTTATTATCCAGACTTGCTTCATTCAGGATCAATATAAAAATTATTGGTTACCTGCTGTAAAATCTGTCACGTTACGGTCGTAGATTTAAAATATACATATATCTACATTTACCTAGATGTATCGATTTGGGAGTCGTGACTTGTTTAGTCACGAATAAATTATTAAATATATTTTTTAAATAAAAAAAATACCTAGTTTCTGTAATTATAAAAACATATGCATATAACACACACAATACAACTACTCGTAACTTAATTAATGAAATACATTTTAAGTAAATTCACTTACCGTTTAATATGCATCACTTTTTCTCTCTTGCGAAAACAGGAACATAAAAAATGTTTAGCATTTCTTTTAAGCGTTTTGAAAAAGTCAATGTTACAAGTCAGCCAGTACATGCTTTTCAATTACCAAATATTATTTCATGTTATATGAGTTTATCTTAAATATTATTTTAATATTCTAAAAAATAAAAATAACTTTTTTTAATAAAAACATACAATGGCGTATTATAAAAGTATTTATATTTAATATTATTCATTTTAAAACAATATAGACATTAAAAACATTTTGTTTTAATAATCATTAGTCAAATTGGATATAAAGCACTGCCATAAATGTCAATGATCGTAGTAGTTTTAGTTGATAGTTATAAAACATAATATAGTATAGCGATATAAATACTAAATTTAATATATTATACTAGCTACATATATACATATTAAAAAGTAAAACTATAAAACATGCTATTACTTAAACTGTTGTTGTGTGGAATGTTGGTTGAAAAAGTAAGTTCGTTTCGTAATTATACGAAAAATAAATACAATACTTCTACTACTTTCCGCAAGTCCTGCTCCAGACCGCTGAGTGAGGTTGATCGCTCACACTACCGAACAGGATGAATTAGTATTTGATCAGTAGACGGCATTGCTTATAAAAACAATAGTGACAATAAATAATGTTATTTTAAATATTTACATTTAATATAAATTTAAAAGAAATATTTTAAATTAAAAAAAAACATATTTATGAATATATTAATTTGGAAAATAAATTAAATTAATAATACATACATATGCTTATTTTCCTGTATGTCATTTTTAAACAAGTTTGACGTCAGTGCGTTCCCAAATTTATCCAACTGTGTGTGTATATTACTTTAAATATTGTACATAAAATATAATAACAAATATAAAAGTATTTTTTCTCATGAAACAATTTTAAATATTTACCGAGAAGATAATTATTTTTACGTATGTTCTAATATCAACAAGATTCTAATAAATATATAGATAATAATATTTACCAACTGTAAAACGATTATCAATCAAGATCATTTGATTTTATGCAAGAGCAATCATAATTATCAAATTTTGCTATAAACGTGTAAAAAGTAAAATATATAAAACTGAATATATTTGTGTGTAGACTACCAAAAAAAAACTTATAAATACGCATTGATCGTGAGAAAGAACTTGTCGAAAATACGTGTTAAAAGCACAATAAACCAAAATTTCATTTCAAAGATGTGCATTTAGTGATCCATAAACATAAACATTGACCGTTTAGTGTTTTTACGCAAAATAAGGCTATTGTAAAATTTCAAAATACAACGGTCTTGCAAAAATGATTCTTATAAAAATTAACCAATTTTATTATACATTAAAATCGTCGTAATTGGTGCACGTGTTAAAAGTGGCCAAAGCAAAATAACATCCCTTATCTTGACTATCGTATATAAATGCATACATAGCGCACATCATTCACTGCCAGTTGTAATTCATTTCCGTCACCAGTTACTCCCGACTAGGGATTCCAATCCCGGGCCAAAATTTTGATCCCGGGATTTCGGTATTGCAATTAGTCGATCCCGGGATCCCGGGACCAGTCCCGGGATAATTTTCATGCTATTTTATCGATAAAAATAATTTAAAATGAATAATACAATATATTTTACATCTGTTTTTTATAACGTACAATGTATAAAGTACGTATAATTTTAGTCTTGGACTTAAAATAGAAAATAATATAATAAAAATAAAAATGGAAAGGTCTTATATATTTATTTGAGAAGAAAAAAAGGAACTTTTGACAATGTATACACATAGGTATGTACATTCATAGACACAATTAATTGAAAACATTATTTTGAATAAAACTCATGAAGTAACATCAAAGCATCAAGTCTTTTATCACTTAGCCTTGGTCTGATTTTGGTTCCTAAGCAGCCTGCTGCTGAAAAATCACGTTCAGACTCACAGCCTCAAAGATTCACAGATGACACGTGCAACTCGCGCAAGTTTGTACAAGAAATATAACGATGTTGTCAATAATAATTCGATTGTGCTTGATAAATCAACCAATCCGAAAAATTCGGGATTATGTTTTATAATCCCGGGACTCATCGGGTATTGAAAATCGTTCGGGATCCCGGGATTCGGGATCCCGGGATTGGAATCCCTACTCCCGACCAATCATACATGAAGAGTTAATTTAAACTCGCATCAAGCAGACTACGCCGAAGTGCTGGCGGAGGCTTAAAAGGCCGCAATAAAGTATCCGCTTCCCTCTTCACTTCAACCTTGGTTCAGCCACATAGTTCAATCAGATTTTCAGTAAATAATAATAAGTAATTACACTAACTGTACGTGATTCGAACATTGTTGCACATATAATAATTTATATTATACCTTTGCCTCCTACACAATAGTAAGCGCGTGACAGTTAGGTAAGGATACCATAGAATACAAATATAAAAATTGAATGTCAAATTGTTGCTTATCGATGAAACAAATACAATTTCTAAGCAGAAAGCAGTGTGACAGGGGTGTGCTGTCACCCATTATTTTTAATATGTATTGTCAAGTTATTTTTCAAATAGTATTTTATGAGCATAAAGATTGAAAGTCATGCAACCAATATTATGCAATATGCAAAGGATACAGCACTTATTTTGGAACCCATAGAGGAGCTGTCTAAACTAAAAACAGATATAATTAAAACGTGATTAAAAAATTATACACAAAAAAAATTGAGTCTTTTAATTTAAATAGCATCTAATCTATATTAGATATTATAACATATGTAGTATGAACTAATATAGCACTCTGCATACACTCTACTGTATAGCAAAATATTTTGAATGGAGTATATGAGTAATAAGGCTGTCTTTCGTAAAGTAGGATCCTGATGCGCATAACATATATTTTATTTTATGCACTATGCGTAGTCCGTATAATATTCTAAATTTACAATATTATCTAGAAACGTTAAAAATTGCGTAATTAAATTACATTAGAAAGTGGGTAGCTCTTCCACCTTTCGAGGAACGAAAATCACTTTCGAAAGCTTTTAAGATATTTTTATGAAGAGGCAACGATCATATTTACAATGAATACAAATAGTCAGACGTGAACGTCTGGTTATTAAAAAAATAGACTTGCGCATATTTACAGTGAAGTCTATGATAAAATGAATTAATTAAATCGAATCTACCTAATCTTACAGGTCATTAATTATATTTAGAGTTTAATTATCATGTGGGTCTAATAAAATCTAAAGCCGTTGTATAAAAAAGTTTCTCAAACTAATCTCGTTTGAGTTAGAACTGTCAAAGTGAATGGAATTTAAATCCATTCAATACGTTTGAGAGTAACGAATGGGTTCGCACCGATTTAAATTTTCATTGAAATGGATTTTACGGGGTGTTCGAGTATATTTTGAGACGTACTTTATAAACTATATGTGTCGCTCTGATTTTTGATTATTAATTATTTCACTGCTATGTTCGAGTGGGATAACAACTCGAGAGGCTTGTGAAAAAATGAAATATAATATTTTCGTATGTAGGCTCAGTTTTCAACGCGACCTTTATGTACACATCAGCTGGGTGGTTCTCATCTGCATTTGTACCAGTACAAGCGAGACAAGGGTGGTGAAAGGGGTCGGTTGGCGTGGAAGAAGGCATCGTACCTTTTACGATTATTAAAACGCGACTCGTTCGCATATTTCTATCTCAACGTAAAATTACACTTTTGCAACCGACCGTCCCGTTTTAATTGTGGGGCTGATATCGGCGTGAAATATTGTAGGTCATAAACAAAATATGACGAATATAAACAAGAAAGTTGGGGCGTTTATAATTCAGATTTAGATGGCCGAACACGCCCCCAACACATTCATTTTAAGCTGTGATATATTACTTTTTAATTAGATTTATTATGTGTACGCAGTTATATAGAAACAATTATATATAAGATATTTATTCTAGAGATAAATGGATACGTCATTTTGTTAAAATTAATGAAAAAATAATATTTGTTCTTAGCTTGAAAATAATTTTTATTTGTTTATTTGTCGGTTTAAATTATTCAACGTTAAAACAAAGTTGAATTGGTAGAACGTGATCGATTGTACAGTTTTCGCTTTCCGAACAACTTTATCGACACAGCGTTGTGTTAGAATCAATCATAAAGTTGGGTTACAGGGTAACTTTTAATTTTAATTCTGATCTAAAAATATATTAGCTTAATCTAGGTAACTGCTTGCTGCGAAGAAAATTATTTTTAATACAAACAGTATATAAATAGTCGCTTCACGTTTATTTTGATATACTCAGTTAGGGTTTCATTGAGTAACTTTTTGTTTAAATTTAAGCATACATCAAAATAAATGAAAACATATGTATGAACATATATTTAACTAGATTTATATGTAATTATATATAGGTGTATGTATATTTACAATCTAAGTCGTTCTACTGATGCGCATCAATACAGATTGCGTCAGAGCCAACACTTTCGCCAATTTGTGTGAATGTAATATTATGCAATATGTTCATAAAGAAATTATTTATTACAATTAAATTAAACATATTAAAAATATACTCGTAAAATTGTTTTTGTTATACAAATTCATTTTTTTTAAATGCATACCCTATTTAATGTCATTTTCAAACGCTCATCATTGACGATGAACGTGCAGATAAAAGCATGAAGAACAATAAGGTTAAAAAAAGTTTGAGAGAGCGTATAATAAAACGGGTCTTATTACTAAAGCTATTCGCAAACTTGATCGAAAACAGATCGTTGCTTTTAGCTTTGTTAGCTTTTTTTTACTGGCCACATAGAAACTAATTAATAAATTAGATCATTATATTGTGTATATTGTATCAACAAATACATGCTTTTAGGTTTCATGGATGTTTTTTTTTCGTTCACACCAGAAGCACATTAAATATTAAAACTATAACGCTAATTTATCAACTGTAGATTTAATGCAAATAAAACTGTAAGTATTATTAGTTTTTACTTATTAAAATTTTGGAAGTCCTTAATGCGTCATGATAGCTTTTATAGAAAATAATTTATTACTACACATCATCTCATAATTTACAAATAAGCACGATATGTTTTGTTAAACAAATTAAAAATAAGGAAGAACAAGGGACGAAATTGGTAGCCCTGTGGTTCTCCACAGTGAGCGAAATACTCGTCTCTCTGACTATTATTTCGCTCTTCTTAAAATTTTAGTAACTCCAGAAGATGCTTATAAAAAGCTAAAACTAGGCTACATTTATAACATCGAAATATAGATCGAAAGAGGATTCTTCAAAAAGAGTACATATATGAATAACATTACCTAACTTAAAAGTTTTAACTGGTAGTAAACAAATAAAAACAATGCATTTAAAATACGTACTATGATTCTTTCTCAATGTGGGTTGTCTTATTTTTGCGTAATAAAAACAAATGTATTGCATGTTTAAGGAGCAGGGGTGGATAGATGAAAAGTTAAGAGTGTGTTTATGTTTGCAGCAGGGTACCAAAGAGTAACTATGCCAATTTTTCGAAGGTTATATTATTGCATAGAGAGTACACATACAAACAACTTGATTCGCAGATAAATATTTTATTTTCCAAACATAGAAAATAACGAAAATAAATCATTTCGTTGCTAAAAATAAGTGTCTGGTCTATTTTATACGTGTTCTAAAACGTTTTCTTAAAAATTCTTTTAAGTGAATCAATAATATCGGCACGATTATGTCATTCTTAACACTGCTCAAAATGTATTTACAATGTCTTATAATACTGTAATTCATTAATGCAAGTAACGACAAGTGAGATTTTCTGTCACCTGGTCCGTTTTCAGTTTTTAGAAATTCGGGATCTGAATGATTTTCCAAGCTTAACATTGATTATTTGATTTTTTAATATTACCGTGTATACGGCGCGGTGATGTCAATCTCAACTCTTATTTGAATATATTCTGATTTTTAATTTTTTAAGTATTAGTTATATAAAAACGGTTGTGTATATATATCGGACATGATGTTTACTCTGAAAATTAAACCGAGTATTAAAAAAATGGTTGTTTTAATGGGTTAGCTTTTCGTTGATTGTTGTAAGTATAGTGTTGATCTATTGATAACATAATTACAACGTACTGGTTTTCGTTTGCCTTTACGATACGTTAGTTTAGCAGGAGCATAGTTATTAGCTTATAGTAATAAACGCGCTTCTCGATCCTACATTAAATTATCATTATTCGAGGTTGTAGAGAAATTTCTATCATAACCTAAATTTACTCATTAATACGTAAATAAGCAATACATTTATACTTATAAACAGTTAACCCAACTAAAAAGTAACTAATACATTTGTTATTTAGTTTCTATAAAAGTATGATAATACCTTTTTTCGACATTTTCAAAAGATAGAATGTACATTTGCAATTTAATTTCTTGTGCGCATAAGAAAAATAATTAAAACGATTTTATTTTTAACGTATTCCTGCACTCTTTTTCTAAAAAAACTATATAGAGTTAGGTACACATATTCGTCGAATAAATACTTTACTGCCGCACGAGCATGAAAATCGACATCTTAGGTCGATTCCGCTATTATATTTCTGAGGCATTATCTTTCTGCCCTTCGACGTCTGCCTTCAATAATCGCTTACCAACGTAATGAAAAAAATCTATTAAGATACTGATTGATCTTGTATGGTTTTTTTCTTGTTTCGAAAACGATTGAAAGGATCCGTAGCGTAAAAAAGACAGAATCATGAGTAAGCGATTCTGGATCCGAGTGGATTATGTAATAATTTTAGCTCAAAGAGATTTATGTTTCGTTTCAGAGTCAACGTTTAATTGTAATTAATCCACTGGATTAAGTTGCTTTGTTTTCGAGAAAACGGCTAGAATTTTAAACGCTTTCACGGGAAACGAGGTAATTTGCTGGCCGCGGACGAAGATGATCCGTTTTGTGCCGATTTTTTTAAAAGCCTTTTGTTGCTTTTATTACAAAAAATATAAAATTCATGACGAAGCTTAGATAGAAACCGTTGAATGCATTTTCTGAGGTGCTTACGCAGCACGGCTTGTATGATAATTTCAGCTCAATCTACCTTTGTTTTGGCGTACACACGGGAAACTCGACGACACAAGCGTTTCCTATTGTCTGAAGTCGTGATTAAACTTTAATGTATTCAGCTCATGTTATCTAAGTACACGAGAGATTCTATATGAACGTATGTGTTTTTTTTGTGTAAGGTTCAATAAATAAACAACTTTATATTTAGCATTGTTCTCCTAAAAAAATATTTTTGTATTGTCATGTGTTTTTTTTATCAATTATTAACTAAATTTTACATATTTAATTATTTAGTATACTTACCCAAAATATTATGGGTATCATAAAACATATACAATATTCTTTACTATTTTAAATTCAAACTATGTATCCCATATATTTTTTAATTCATAATTAGATCAATTTCTCATTTCTAGAGAAATAGAGAACATCGAGAAATGAGAAACACCAGTACTATTTATATCCTCACACATAAACATGACTTGAGAAGTGTTTTGATTCTTGTTGACAAGCAATCTCAGATCATAATGCTTCTACTTAAAATTTTAAAATATATACGACGCCATTTAAAAGATTTCTTATTTTTTCCGATTCTTTAATGTATATTATTTGAAAACGTAATTATAAAAAACGACGCAATAAATTTCTACAGTTAATTTAGTCTTATCGATAAATTAAAATTTCCATTTTTCATTATATAAACCAAAGTGAGTTGGAACTTAAAAAAGTTGAATTTAAACGTATATTTAATAGCGTCACTAAAACAATTATTTATTTTACTGATGTTTGTCTAGATCAGTTATGGCGTATCAAATTCGACCTTCTTCGTTTTTTTATATAAAATATAAAACATTCAACTAAACTGCGATAATTTTAAATGAATCAAAAAGTAAAAGCATTATATCAAAATTATTAAATTATGTATCTGTGAAAAATTATGATTCATTTCAAAGGCTGACAAAGTTGTATGTATACTTAATATTTATTTTTGTATTAGTAGATAAATAATAATAAATACATTCACATTTGAATACCTTTGATATTTTTCTTTGAAATATTTGCATAAGAAACGAATTTAAACGTTAAGACAAATTTTCTTTTTTTACATTTGAAAGTATACAACATTTGACTAACTCTTCCATTAAGTGACTAACGAGCAACATTTAAATAAACGAGTAGAAAAAAATAATTAGGTGAAAACTCTCGACTGAAAAATTATGGCAACTTGAGATAAAAAAAAAACATGGTGGAAAAATTCGTTCTGTCTGTGACACAATATTAATCAACGTTGTTTATTGTGTCGCTATTAATTTTACCAAAAGGTAGTTTTGATACCTTTTATTTTTATATAAATAAAAAAATTAAACCTAATCTTTTACTTTTTAAAGGTCGCGAAGAAGGTCTATGTAAATTTGTTAGACCTCACTTCTTTCTTATCGAAGTTTTATAGCGAACCCAAAAGTCTCCCGAGATGAAATACAAAACGGATGGTCTTTGCGGCTATATCATTGTTTCCCTTAATCTAAGTTGGTGCCCGTCTTGGAGATTGAAGTATCCAAAGAATTTTAAATTACACTTCCGGGCCGTTTTTCACAGACCAACACTTAAATATTTTTAATATGTAAAGCGTCCATCAATTGAGAGGAGATATTGCCCATTCCCGTTGGAGAGTAAAACTAATGGCGCCGAGTGCTGACGGTGTCGCGCACCGTTATCTTTTTGCATTAGGCACTCGAGTCCCAGCAGTATATATACTCGAGTCCCTTTTCTCGACAGACTGTTCGTGCAAACAATATGTATATAGAGAGAGGATGCTTTTGCGCCTTTGGCGAGGCCGTACCATCTGCGTTTCCCTTAAGACGCCCTCTTTCGCTTCATTAAAGCCTTCGCCAAAAGACAAAGAGTTACGTTTTAGGGCTCACAAAATTATTAGAATCAATTGATATCGTCCATTTGGAATCGCATTTTTTTTTGTCTAATAACATACACATGGTGGCCGAAAAATTAAAGATTAAAACGCCCATATTTCGTAAATAAAAAAAAAATAATAGCACGTTATATTGTAAATCAAACATGATGACCATACTGATTTACTGCATTATTTCGTAAGGGCTTGTTCATCGTCATCATTCAAGCGCTATATCCCAGCTGTTTTGGGCTACATAGCAACAGTTGGACGCAGTCGCATTCCTACCCTAAGGATTTTGTAAAGTTAACCTCTTTGCAGGCTTCAAGTCTTCCATACGGGACAGGTGTCCGTCCCACTTGAGGCGTTGTACTCTAATTTACACATATGACTGCGTCAGGCTCTTATTACGACTAACATATTATTGTCGGTCTAAAGATCATCTTCGGACTCAACACCACGAAGCTGCTAAGAGACGCTAAGGCTTACATAGATATAACACAGTCTTACTAAACAAATATAAATATATACATATTTAAGTTTCACTAAATATAGTGATGCTTTTTAGATGGCTGTGAAACGGAAGACTTACAATGTATAAAAATTATCATCACGAATATAATATATTTATGGAAAAAGTGTTCATTTTTGGTTGTTTTTGATATTCTTATGCACACTTAAAGGTTTAAACATATTACTGGAAAATGTCAAATTACTTAAATGTGAAATTTATTACCTTATATATATATATTGCTTTGAAATTTTTCTTTGTATAATTCTTTTTACTTCGGTAATTTTGGCTGTATATTTTTTTCCTGTGTAATTTAATTATATAACTCTTACTATTTCACTCGCGACTAGAAAGTGAAATAATACATAATATTTATTTACTGATTAATTAATGTCAAAATATTTATTGTTTATAGTAGTCCTATACATTATATTAACATACTGTTTGATTTTTATAAAATAACATAAATAATAATGTATTAAAAATATATTGTTTGGTAGTAATCATTATTAAAAACTTTCAAAAAGTTCATATTGCTTTTATGTTAAATACTAGTTGTTCTATATTAGCAAAAATTAAAACAGACCCAAATTATATAAAAAAAAAAATAAATGACAACACTTCGTAATTTATAAAAACCATCTGGTTTTCTATAAAATATCAATCTAGTGAATATATATTATGCGCTTTTAATTAACTTGATTTGTAAATTACAAAATTGGACAGTTTAAGTGATATCTGCATTTGAAGAGTTATTTTGATACGCTATTGTGATAATAATATATAAATAGATAAAATTACCTCTTATATATAGCAATGGAAATTTGATTTGCCGAACTTTAGACAATCTATAAGTTATTGTGTTGAGATTAGTTTTTGTTCTGAGAATTCAGGATCATTGTTAATTTAGTTTAAAATTATTGTATTGTTAACGTTCAGGATAACCAACAATGGGCTCTGGATGAGTTATTGGAATTATTCGTTCCTAGTAATAAGTAAAAGTGATTCATTCAATACAAATATAAAAATGTATTTCGTATTTCATGAGAAATTCAATATAGAAATAGTAAATTATTTTTAATACACTGATATAATAAATTGTATTGTATGTATCATACATATGTATATTATATATAACATATCGTACATATGTTTAAATGTAAACCTTTTCACCAAATATTGTTATTAATTATTTTTGACGTTATCTCCCCCATTCATCACAATCGCTCTTAAGACTCATTACAAATAAGGATTGACGTAACATTTATCCGCGCTAATATGTACGCCTAAAAGGATCTGAAATAAACGTTTCCTTTTTTTTCATAAAATATTCCTGGATAATTGTAGCTCGACGTTTCATATTTTCCCCCCTTTTTTTACCCTAGTGAGAAAAGTGAGTAATTCGAGATAACTGAAGCGTACGTACTGTTAACATTTTAATAATTCACGTCGCGTTACCGCACTAATTGTGTTTTGAACAAATATTATAAAGTAGCACAGGAAGTTTTATTTCCTTGCAAAATCGTATTCAAATGTATGGGCGGAGAGAAAGTTTTAAAGTACGGCAAGGGACGTGATTCTGAGTTTGTAGCCAAATATTTTTATTTCTCGCTTACGAACCATAAAATTGGATTATTATTAAGTACATATTTTTTGCATATATTAATCCGGACAGTGTATTAGTCCAATTAGTAATTTTATTTACATTTGCTATAGCATTAAATCTTTATTGAAAGCGATGTGCACACACTACATTTCCATCTTTATTTTTAAAGAGATCGGCTGGTTTGATTTTCATCAACCATCACAGCCGTCCGTTCAAGGTTCTAGTTCTAGAGTCTCGATTGATTTGAATATTACTTCTTCCTTCTTTGACATCTTTATATATAAATTAATAGCCGTATTCCTGCAGTATATGTGTGTACCAACTATTTGGCGTAGTGCTGTATTTTATGTTAATATTTCATTAAAAAAATGTACAATATCCAATAAAATGATATTTAATTGAAATATTATTTATTTTGTTTCAGCGATGCAGATTCTGGGCGCAGCTCGTGTTCTACTGGATCAGCAGCTGTACCCCAGCCGCTAGGGGTCCAACGTCGTCTGACCCGCGAAGCCAGTACAAACACGGAATTACGCGTCCAGGAAACCCCTAGGAATCCCACTGCCCACCGACTGTTATCACCGGCCCACATTTTTCCAGTCAACCGTCACCACTTCACCTCCAGTCACCATGATCTTCACCAACACTTCGCGGCCTCTCAACTCACCATCGCCCCCAGAAGAGGCGGCCTCACTAACGCATTTTCAACAATCGACCTCATATCGAGCACCCAAATAGATCAAAGTTTGCCGCACCAAATTTTCCAACCGCATCTAGATGGGGCACACAGGCGGGATCCAAACGTTCGAAGAACGGGGGTGTCTCGGTTAAAAGTGAGAAGGCAACCTGTGCAAAGGGCCGCTTCGAGGCTGTATAGGTCCAACAGTGTACAGGGCAGGGGCGAAGAGTGTATAGGGCCGGAGTTCATCGTAAGGGCCACTCATCCCAGCAAGCAATTGGACATAATGACAATGGTGAGTGATTAGAGTTGTAACACAAGTACGATTCCATAGATTATGAATTATTATTACAAGCCAATTACTACTACATATTACCTTTGAATAGAATTTATTTCTTATTTTTTATACTTTCACAATTCCTTAACATATATGCACTATTTTAGAATCTCTCTCTCTCTCTCTGAAATATATTATGTTTTGCATATATATTTTTTCACAACAAATTTGTAATAAAAACACATTATCAGTAACTACATTTATACATAGTAACTGGATAAATTACAAACAAAATAAGTTGAAGATTTATAGTTAAACATCATTACGTTAGTCTTTTGCACGTTTAGCTTTAAATAATTTTTTTGTGTCACTATTATATTCGTTTAATGAATTCACTATAAACTATAATTTATGTTAAATAGTATAGTAATTATAGTCATAATATTGTTAGGCGATGTATTAGGTTTATAATTATTATAAATTATGTATTGATTTAATTATATAAAATTTGAAGTGCTACTGAAATTGCGATATCAGATCTAATAAATCTGATGCGTGTGTAATTAATCCAATCACAATGCTTCTTCTAATATTAAATAATAGGATTTCATAATACGCACACTTGTAGTTTATCAATAAAATAATTATAAAGGTACTAAAAAACATACAATAAGATTTATGAAACTATTTATTGATTTTGGCTCTCATTTTTTATACAATAAGAATCTGGTATTTAGATAAAAATCATCGTTTTTCAATACATATCTTTGAACACAAAGATTATTTAATTAATTATTATATACTAGTGATGCATAAAGCATATTAAATAATTTGAGGCCAAGTTTTAAAATATGACAAAATATTTATAGATTCTTAAACTATCATTTTTTGCTAAAAATTCATACAAAAAATATTGTATAAATTAAGTTTTTTTTTCAAGTTAATTCACATTCATAATTATAATCAGAAAAATCGGTAAAAAATTGCTGTACTAGTTTTTCTTACAAGAGTACCGATTATGGTATTATTATATTATATAATTTTTGTAGTGTTTTTTATTTTTCTATATTTTCCAATTTTCCAAAAATTTAAAAATTATATACCTATATCAATTATATATCTTTTACTAATATGTACAACAACTTATGGATGTAAATTATATAATTATTATAATATAAAATGCATGTTTAATTAACGGTAACAAAAATTACATATTATCGTATGATAAAATGTAATTCCTGGAGTCGACCATAAAACTTAAATTATCAAACAAAATTTTTGTTGGTCCATTGGAAATCCCCGACTATTTTCTCACTACCTGCTATGAATACAGCTTTGAATTTAACGGATATAAAGCACTACTTGTTTTCAAAATTACGACGGCTGTATTATTATTAAAACAATGCATTTTATGTTACTTTAAATGGTTTTAATTATTAAAGAACGATTTTTTTCCAAAAACTTATAACTAATATCAGTCACTGTTTTAAATAAATTTAACATTAGATAACTCCGAAATCAATATCGTTTTTTTAATAACACCATTAAAATAAAAATATGTTCAATTTTATTTTAATGGTTCAAAATATATTGAAACCTTCTGAACATATAACATTTTCCCACCTGTCGGACAATTTTTAATTCCATTAGTACTCAATTTTGGGTGCTTTGATTCAAAATATTCTGACCGGCCGGGACATCAAATCACCATTTTTTAAACTGTTGTTAATTGTTTTTACATATTTAACTTATCTCTTAGCTATTCATATATATGTTTATATATATTTTTTAGTGCATTCAATTTAAGAACCGCCCCAAGCAAGTGGCGCCCGGGCCGGTACACCCCCTCCCTGGCTATGCTGCTGGTGTAATTTATATATGTTTGAAGAGGATATCTTTAATTGTGACATTTAATAGTCAGCATATATTTTTGGGCTTTTAAAAATTAATTTAATTGCTGTACAAGATAGGTAAAATGTATTTTCTATAATATATTAGACACTCACATTGTTTTTTGAGCTAATGTGTATTTGACACCATAATGAAAATATTCTAGAACATATATTCATTAGACCTTTTATACTTCTACTTTTATGCGAATAAATATATAATACAATACACCTTTTTACGAATCGAGAGGCTAAACCGATACGTAAAAAGAAGTGTCTCAATCACGTCCAGTGTCTCTCGAGAGCTTCAAGGAGTAATTTACTACAATACAAATAAATAACCCGGTGTTCTATTAAGGTTGTTTTGTAATTATATTCGCGGTAATTGATATGTTATCCTAGAGAGTTATTATTGTGTTCCGGTTGTAATTTCCGTTCTATCTTATCAAATTGCTATGCGCTTACATAAAGCTAATTAAAAACAATCAATTATTCTGTTTTTAATATAGGGCATTTTCTTATTTTTGTAATGTTGTAAAAGTATTTTTATTATGAGAGGCAATCCCCATAAATTTGGGGATTATACGGGTTCGCTTTTCCCCTGTATATTATTAGTACAACGCCAGATTAAAACGGTCATTATTGTTAAACAGACGACAGATATTGTTTAGCGAAACGTTTATCTTCAAAGAAGTTTTATAATGTAATAAATTTTGTCAATGATTTATCCAGTAATCCGTAACCTTGGTCTGAGTTTGAGTATTCGAATAAATTGTAATACAATACTTTTATATTTAAATATTTATAATGACGTATAAAGTTTATTATTAACTGTTAGTTAATTATGGCACTTTTATTTCAAACTGCTCGTTAATTTATTTCTTGCTACTTTGCACCTTAAGCGTTGTTTGGTTCTATTATGGACGTTTTTCAGTAATACAGAGCAAAATTTATGAATCAAGTAAGTTTTTCATTTCTTCATTGGAAATATAAATGCGAAATAGATTTTTTCTACCCGGAATCAAGTGATTGATTTCCTTTCGTTGGATATTTAGGAGATAACACACAAGTAATAAAAGTGAAACAAGATGCTATCGGTATTTTACCGACAATGATTGATAGCTTTCTGAGACGATTCAAAAAGGGGCATATTTTTCTGAAACGTATTTCATATTTTTTCACCGCTTTTGAAAGGGTTATGTTAGTTTGCGAAATGTTAATGTACGAAACTCGTCAGAGCGTGAAAGATAACTTTTTTTACCTGCCATATGCACGATTTTCACACAGAAGTATTGTGATTATATAAAAAATAGCACTAACATATTATTCCTTCGTTGAGAGACGTTTTATAAATATATATGTATGTATATTAGCTCAATTCAGAATTTTTTGCATATCTTACAGAAATTTCAAAATAAAATAATTGAAGGTAAAGATACAAGACAAGTAAAAATGCAAGTGTTTTTTTTAACTAGGTTAGTAACACTGCTGTTTCTACTGGGGTGCGTATGACGTGTCACAGTTTATTAGATTTTAGTCGCAAAAAAATGTGCTTGCAGTGTGTTTAGAATGGCTGAGATAATTTAGAATATCGCCAAGTGCAATGTTTGTTCAGTAATCCATATATTCTATGTTCATAGTCATGACATTATATACAGGAGAAATGTAGCAAATCCTGAAATGAATTTATAGCAAGAACTGTTTCTTATGAAAAAGTGACTAAAGTATTGGATAATCGGAAACATAAATTGGGTGCCGAAAAAGAGAGGCGTTATGGCGTTAAAAATAAACTCGTTCTCTTAAAAATCTATAAGATTTTTCCTGTCTTTTAATTATACAAATAGGTTAGAAATTCATATTTTTGTTTTGGCTTATTCCTAAAGTTATTATTTGTTTCTATATCTACTCTATATATGCAAATTAGTTATCTATCTCCTCTTGTTACGGGCTATTAATCTGGTGTCAACTGTGAATCAATGATGATAATTTTCGTTTATGTATCACCGATTCCTTTTTAATGATTTTCTCATCTGATTGGTTCAGAGATAATATAAAAATCTGTCTAGCTAACTTTCGCAGCAGAAAGATTTTGTAGAATTTAAAATGTAAATAGGATTTTTCTATAATTATTTTTGATACTATGTTAAACGTTTACAATTAATCTGATTATAAATAATACTTTTTAATATTGCTTTATGTATGTATAAATCGTTTTCAAAATTCCACTAATATAGACATTATATTTGTATATATTTAGTTTGGTTTGTTTAGCTACAAGCGTTCGGAGCTTTGTCGATCCACCCTTATAACAAATTTGTCGATTGTTTCAGCATTCCGGCGAAAAGCGCACGGTGGTTGTTATATTGCTTAACGGTCAGAAAATCGATGTGGCATGTGACCCAAACACGGCGACGGCTGGTGAAGTGTTTCAGGCGAGTATTTACTTTGTCGGGTATTACTTTATTCGTTTCTTTCTGAATCCGCTTTCGGATTGTAATCTTAAAAATCGGAACCCTTCTTTGTCCTCCTCTTTTTTTAAGGATGACAAAGGATCCGAGTCGGATTTCAAACAACCCTTCAAATTATACATGTACATACTATTTATACGTGTGTTGTTAATGGCGTTTTCAGGCAATTATTCAGCTGGAAAAGTTTGAAGATAACTTTATGCTTGGGATATCGGCGCTGGTCGGCGGCGATTTCGTTTTTTTGCCAGACGATTATAAAATACGGAAAGTGGCTCCGGAAATGTGGTGCGGTGGTAGTAGTACGCTCAAGAAGAAAAACGCTAGAAAGGCTTCGATCGTGGATACCACAACGTTCACTATGTTCTTGAGGATCAAGTTTTTTATGCCTCCAAACTTGTCGAAAGTTATAAGGTAAACGATTTAATAAAAACGCTAATTAAATTATTAGAGCAATAGTAACTACTTAATAAAACGTATTTCAATATACACATTAATATGTTTTTATAATACGACTTCATTTCCTATACATAGGATCTTTTCTATCTGATGTAGCGTCACCGCGATTGAAATATGTTTTATAATATAGTATAATATTATATTTAAAATTATTATATTTTAGAAATATCTTTATTGGTTTAATATTAAAAAGTTTTGTATGTCGGAAACATTAATATAGCCGACTTTAATAGTACGAAATATAAAGCAATTATCTTACAAAATACAACATGATCGATCTGTCAACTGCAATAGTATTCTTTCAACGAGATAATATTCAAATATATTCCTAGTGAAATTTGTCAGAGGAGTATATGGTTTATGGTTAACAATTTGTGTATTTTTTTCCATTTTCATGATGGCATTAAGATGTTGTGCTTTTTACAATTGCATGTGTCCGAATACATGTTAATACATTAGTTTTAACAATAACTAAATATATTTCTGTGGGTTAATTTTAAAGGTATTTTAATTATAATTATTTACGCCATTATAAAAGTAACTTACACATGTTGGTCCACGAAATTTCCTTAACCATCGCTGAACCATAAATACCATTTCTGTATACCAAGTTTTTTTGTTTTCTTCTGCGGGGGAAGAATGTACGAAAAGTAAAGATAGACGGCTAATAAAAAAAATCAGAATTTACTAGGCCTTAGAGCTTCGACGAAACAACCTTGTGCTTGCGGTTTGTTTTTAAAATGGCCGTATCTATTCCTGATCATGAAAAGTGCAAGGTTAGATCAACTGCTGAAATTCATCGGCAATTGTTTATGTTAATTGTTAATTGTTTATGTTAAGAAGGCCATCTATGTTCGCGTTGACTGCCGAAATAGTGAGCAAGCGTGAAACATGCGTATATAATGTTAGAATCAAAATACTAATTCTTAAAATTATGTCTTAAAGATATTGAAAATAAGTCTTTACTGTTGCTTGCAATATGCATTTTTAATTGAAAATTATTAAGAAAAAATGTTGTCTTATTTTTAAAAATCATAATTGAAACCTTTCTGCTTTTCATACTCTTTGCAAATGATTAGATTTATCTGCGGCACTCTGAATATAAAACACCTTAAACAGCAGTTTATCTTATAATTTTCCCATAATTTGTGTCAATTATCGTTATTATAGCATAATCCATCGCACGCGTCCCGGCAATTAGATTAATTGCAAATTAATCATTTTCAGGGGTGGCGCATGGAGAAATTGGGTGTATCTGCAACTTAGACGATCAATTGTAGAGGGACAAATTACGCTTCAGCTTCCACAATTAATAGAACTCACCGGATATGCTTTGCAGGCCGAATTCGGAAATTATTCGCAGCGGGTTAGAGAGGAATTCACTAAATCGTTTTTAATTTTAATTGCTTTTCGGATTTGGAATTTAATCTAACTTGGGCTTATGTATTTTTAATCTTCAGGAACACGCTTCTGGTGATTATTACGTTTTGGAACATTATCTGCCCGAAGGATCCATATGCGATAACGAAGTACTTATTAGATCACGTGTGAAACAGGTACTTATTTTTTATTGTTATTCTATCGATTGTATAAAGAGCGGTGATTAACACAGCGTATTTTTTCAGGCTCATGAAAATTCCAGGAACGTGACAACACTAAGTGCTAAAGAGAAATTCATATCAACTGTGCAGATGTTTAAAGATTACGGTTCACACTTTTATACTGCTATTTGGGTAAGACATAATTACGATTTGATAGTCGATATAATTTCAATATGATAGTAATATATATTTAATATTTAAAGGCTACAAGGGATGGATTCGCTAGGGACGTATGGGTCTCAATTTCGCCACGTGGAATGATTTTATACTCTAGAAACACTTGTATTACCGCTCTGCCTCGAGACACACATATTGGTAACACAAGCAGCAGAATTTTGCTCCAAAGTTTGGCATGGCAACACATCCACACTTTGTATTATAATAAACGAACTCTGTACGTAATTCCCAACGACAAAGCCGGATCAGGGACGATAATAAAGAGCGGTTTTAAGTTTAAACTCAAAATGGATTTAAATAAGTAAGTCACTAAAAACTATAATAATTTAATACCTTATTTACTAATTTATTCTATTGTATTAATCAGGAGTTACTTCACATTCTACTTGGCCTCCTTACACCATAGATTTTATATGCGTCTTCACGCCGATATCAACTCTCTTTTGAACATATCAGACGAGTTTAGCATCCCCATTGAATGTGGTGTAAATAGAAATAACGAAGAAGATGTACATAAGGCATCGACTGCTTGGCTGGATGAGTGTAGTAACTTTCAGGATAGTTATAATATAGCTGTAAGAGGAAATTTAAAAGCGCAAAATCAACATAATCATTTTTTATCGGAAGAGCATATTGAAGAGTATCAAAACAAAGAGAATGAAAAGCCTGCTAAAACTGATGATGCTCCAAAAAAGTATATTATATCATTAAATACAAAATTGTGTATAATTTGTGTTATTAATTTTGTAAATTAATATTTTCAGCGAGAAAGACGTTTGGACAGTAGAGCCAAAATTGCTGGAATATACAAATGCTAGTAGTTCTGAGCTCGTATCATCTCCGGAGAGTTGCAGTTTACCAAGAAGACTGGGTGTGAAAATGGGTACAAGAGCTTTTAACGGATCTAATAATACTAGTATTCAACATAAGCAGTTTCATTCTTTGGATGCGACTCATATTGGTGAGTTACATGCGTGATATAGAAAACCGATAATTATAATTTTAGCAAAAGAAAATTTCAACGATTGTTATTATTTTCAGATAAAATGCAAAATGTAACATTTCCATCACAACGTCTTATTCAGTCTGATATTGATTTGACATCTACACACAGTGATTCGGATGAACATCTTGACCGTACAATAGAAAAGTGTACCATCGACAGAATGAGAATTTTACCTCCAAGAAATTATAACAGCAAAGTCGACAAATCAGCTAATCCATCAAGAAGTGCTTATGTCATAGGTATGTTTTATTTATTGTACCTAAACTTCTTGGCATGTCTTAATATTGTAAAGCCTTTTTATCTGATGCACATTTTGCAATACTAGGTTGTTAAATATGCGATGTCTGATTTCTAATCAAAAGTTTGGTTTATTATATCTCAAACAAGAAACAGTACAACTCTTCAAAGTTACTAATATATATAAACTA
Source organism: Plectrocnemia conspersa (assembly GCF_051122295.1). Taxonomy (NCBI): domain Eukaryota; kingdom Metazoa; phylum Arthropoda; class Insecta; order Trichoptera; family Polycentropodidae; genus Plectrocnemia; species Plectrocnemia conspersa. The sequence goes on from NW_028277177.1 coordinate 17,184,211, forward strand.
CAGATACAGTTTATCAACCTCAAAAAATAGCTAGATAGCGAGTGGCTATTCAATTCCAAAAGAAGTGTTCTTTGGCATATTGAGAATTGAATAAGTTTCCTTACAATAAGTGGTACAATCCCTTGAAGAAATGGTATTCAGTCGGTATAAGGTCGATGAATATAGTAGACGACAGAGAATTTCCGGGTATCGGCTACTTAATCACATAATTTCGTCTAATTGGATGTAGTAGACATCTATTGTGATTGATTCCCCATGATTCATAAAGCTGTAGTAACTAACACTAGCGCTGAACTACCACACATAAATAATTAGCTTTTCGGTTTCATGTTACGGCACTTTTGCTGAACACTTGTGATTATCAAAAATAACCCATTTCTTAACACGTGTAACAATATTAAGTAGAAACAGTTTGCTTTATCCCATGATAACAAAAACAAAAAAAGCTTCTAGAAAATGTAATATTACCCATACAAAAAGTTATTTTTTCTTCAACATTACAATGGTTGATCAGTCAAAACTTTCTCTGCCTTTAACTTCCAACCCTACCCATTTCTCGCTTTTTATTTCACATTATTTTTTCCAGTCTTCCCATGTATTTTCTGACACAACATATCCAACTCTTTATGTACAGGCCTCTTGCCCTTTTCTTGAATAAATTTTTGGTTAGCTGATCATGTACATGATCTGAGCTTTACAGAGTCTAACAATTATCTCTCCATGTAGTTATGTCCCCTAGTTCGAGATTATATCGTATTTCGTGTTTCTAATTTTTTTATGTGCAAAGATAACCATTGTTTTGTATATTGATTATTTTAAGGTTTTTGTTCCAAAGTCCTTTGCAACTGGGTACAGTATTTACTTCCTACGACAAGTCCTGTTTTTATTTAGAATTAATCTCAAGTAACTAAAGATGCCCACATTCACGAATATGGCTTCATTATTATTCAGAAAAGATAAGCATACTATATCTTTACTGAAAAAAAATAATTTTCTTTTCACAAGATTAAATAACACTCTAGACATCACATTGTTTAACCCCACAATTAATCTGAAAGAAATATGTTGATTAAAAGAAAAATAATGAATTTGCAAAAAGAGAGCAAAATTTTAACTTATATCAAAACAACATTTTCACTAGTCAGACGAAAGTATGTTATATGAAGAGTTTAAAGTTTTAACTGTTGATTATGAAAACACAGTGTACTAAAAAAGGCATTAAAACCAGAAAAAGACTACTCTTAATAACATTAAAAATTACATTACTATATTAAACTTTTTAATAATTGTCACTAATGCAATTGCCTTTGCTTTCTTAGAAATTAAGTAAAAAATGCAATTGATCTTAGCATTTGTTACTAAAGTAGAGAATCTGTCTACAGCATCTCATATTCTTTGCAGAATATGATATACTTAACTACAGCTCTCAGTTTGAGATCTTTAGCATATATTATACTTAAATTTATCTTCTTATTGTTTTTAAAATGTTGTAAATTGTAAATAATGTTATTTATTTTAAAATAATAATTTATTTCAGAATTTATATTGAAAATATTCATACTGCAGAAAATGGTTCTAAGCTTTGCTTATTTTAATGTTTCAGAATCACCTAAGGAAAATAATACTACATTTGCATATCGACCACATCAAGATGATACTATGGTAAACTGTTCAATTCAAGATCGACTAAATTCAATGGGATGTGTTCAGCAGGAGAGATATTTTAAAACTGTTACTCTTATAAGAGATGCCAATGGTGCTTTAGGAATGCAAGTTGCCGAAGGATCAGACGGTAAATATTTTGAATATACAACATTAAATATACACATTTATGATTCACTAATACTGTATTATTTTTGTAGGAAATGTGTATGTAAAGTCTATTACACCAGGTGGTCCTGCGGCTCGTCTAAAACAAATATATCCAGGCGATCAAATTATATCCGTTAACGGGAAAACTTTGTTGAACCTTAATTATAATATAGCATTGAATTTGTTACAAAGCGCTTCGAATAATGTTGAAATAATAATACTCCAGTCAGTTCCTATTAACGAAAACACCAATTCGCGTAATATTCACCAGGATAACGTTCCGCCAAAGAATCAAATGCAATCTTCTAGTATTGTTGCAAACCTATTGAGCGGTGGTTCGATATCCAAATTATCATTATACAACAATAGAAATGATTCAACTTTTGATTCAGAGCCTAGTTCAAGTAAACAAAGAGATGGTATATCACAGTTAGATGACGATATGTTAAACGTTGAAGCACTCAAGACAATAAACGTATTATTAGCTCTTACAAAACGCAATATCGAGAGAAAAAGTAGTCTTAGGAGGTTAGACGAAAATATTTCAGGGCCCTCGCGTATGTCAGCAATTGAAACACCAGATCACTTGTTAGATCACATGGACACATATCACTATTCATCTTCGACGGAAAGTACGCCGTCGAAGCGTCACGTCAAAAACAAAAACAACTCTTTCAGTCTCGTACATGAAAATAAAGCCATTAGAAGAAGACCGTTGAGCGTACATATACCTTCAAATGTGGATTTGTTTGAATCGCTGGACGCTTCCAAGAGTTCATTCGATAATAATCTTAGTTTTAGGACAAGGTCGTGTGATAATATTACAGTATTGAAGGCGAATCAAAGTGTCTTAGGAAATGCAAATTCCATGACTCAGTTAAAGTTGAATCCGGTTAAAAATCAAATGGAGAACGAGATCACAGATAATCTGCAATCCGGTCTTCCGAAGAACTCGGCTTATAGTAGAAAATGGGTCGGGCATGTCAAATACCCTGTAACACCGTCGAAGATTGTTTCTGTTAATCTCAGCCGAAAAGTGAATCTTTCAACCAACGATATAAATCGTGGAAGTACACTTTCTGACGAAGAGCAAATATTTATTTAGTTTTTCATTATCCTTTCAAATGTGATAATTATCAAGTAGATTAGTATAACGAAAAAAGGCCTAAAGTTGAATTTGACAACAGATGTTACAGTTAAACAATAATGTAACGTACAAATAGAATTTTTTCATACAAGAACAACATTTTTATAGTCAAAGTGTATTTTAACAATTTATACTTTCATAGTGATTCTTTGTGATTATAGTGGTAATGTTGTCAATTTCTGACAATACAAGGACCAACTTAAACATATGTTTTTAAAAGATGATTTTTAAGGTATGGTCAAAGCGATTCGAGGGTATTCTGTTCAGTAATATAACAATAATTGAGAGCTTCCTAGTATTTCTCTAAATGTCTCAAGTGCCAATACAATAAAATTACCTGCGCGTTTGATAAAATTTAACGTCAGATTAAATTGTTTTCTTATATAGCAATGTAACGCGTAGATAAGACAACTGTTAAGTTTGTTTAGATGCGCCATGTTCTGTGAAACGATTATTTACACACACAAAAGATTATAGGTAAATCATACTTGTAAAGTTATATAGGCGAGTTAGACAATTCAATGTTACCATTCTATATAAATTCAATAGTAATACTAAATACTTACAAACATACATACAAACATATGTTGCAATAAAATGTTATTAAATGTTATATTCTATAGTAGTTAACTGTTCTTCTCTATTTATATCACTATCTATTATTAACCTATGAACTTACAAGTATTGATAAAACAATATAAATTTAAAATATGATGTATAGGAAATTTTGTGTATATTAAACTCAATATACATATATAAATGATATTAAAATATATCGATAATGTGCTTTACATTCATTAGATTAATAATTTTAAGATAAATTTGTAATTGTATTATTACAAGTAATAATTATCATATAATATGTGGTGCAATTAAAAATTAGGGATATAATTTTCGTTTCTATTGTAAATTGTTTACGATTTTATACATTTTTTGTAACATATTATTGGTTTTATTGTGTAGAATCAATTGCTGAAAAATGTTATGATAAAGTATGATATAAATTTGTTTAATTAAATACTTTTCTATGTATTCAATAATGTACTAGTTTACCATTTAATTGTAATATGTTGTGTATTGTTGAAATATACCATGTTAACCATATAATAAAAAAAGTAATTATAATATTATAAAAGAAAATTTGAATATATTCAATTACACCATTTGTAAAAACATAACTGTTGATTTGATTAAGATTTTTAACTGGCAAAAATTATATGTTAAAAAATGTATAAGACTGAGCACAGCGTTTTTCTTAAAAAAATATATAAAATAAAAATACAAAATTTAGATTGTATGATATGAATGTATTGTGTTTTGTGCTGTTGCTTCAAAATATTGCTTTTTTATATAATTATCCGTATAAATACGACGAAAAATGTTTTACCGATTATAAAAATAACATCAATGTGAATCAAAATGTTTATGAATAAACATCTTAAATGAAAATTGCATCATTATTTCTTAATTTATATTTGAAGAACTAACTTTGCATATTTCAGAATTACACTACAAACAAATATTTTTGTCATTGTAAAATGATGATTTCATATCTGACATTAGTTTAGTTTCAATAAAATAAATTAGACTATCGTAGTTTTTGAAATTTTGAAACAATTTTGCTTCAGCTTAATATACAAAAAGCAGGTTTTATTGAAATATTATCAATAAACGTATTGGACTGCATATTATATTTTTATTGTAATATAATAATTTACATGCATAGTTATATGCATTATTTTGCTGCGATTTTAACTTATCTGTGTTAAATTCTGGATTCCGGATGTTGTGCTGTACCCGAGTTGACGTGAAGAGGGAAGCGGCTGCTTTCTCGAACTTTTACGTCTATCGATGGTTGGCGGCTCTTTATAATTTAGAGTTTGTACGAGCTCATGAGTTGAGATTCTTAATGATGTTGTCGAGAACGAGCTTTGAACCGATGTTTTTGATTTGGGCGTTGTAACACATGTTTTTATACAGCCTGAGGGAGGCTTAGTGCTCGCCCACTTTTTGCTGCAACGATCAATTATGAATATTAGTGTTGTAATTTAATATTTTTTATTTGTTTTCTTATAATACTTGTATGACTGTTGCGTTGGAATTGAACAGAATCGCGATTAACTTTCTTGATCGTGATCGCTACACATTTTTTTGTATTTTGTCAGAGCAAATACGACGAATTTTGAAATTTAAACGATGACATAAAAATATTAGCCTTGCTTTAAAAATACATATTAATCAAACAATTTTTAAATCAGCATGTTTTTCATTTCATGTTTGTGACAAAAACTTGTGTTTTAAAAAAAATTGATTTCGCTCTGACTTGAGGAATAATTCATTTACATATTTAATTTTGGTAGTCCCATTTTATTAATTCGTATTTCTTTATCACGTTATTTTTATATTTCGCATATTTTCAAAAATAGTAAAATATTAGTTTTCCTTCATTGGTAATTATAAAAATCCTTTGATAATAATATATTATATATAATGCTAGTTACGTTTTGCATTAAAATATCATGTTTTTTATTGAACCAATGCCAACAAAGATTTTGTTGTCATTATCTGATTCCACAGCTGAGGATTTTTTTTATGTATTTAAATAGTTAATATGTTTTGTTTTCCTATGCCAACGAGATACATGTGTATGTAAACATTTCTTATACGTTCATATACTAAAGCCCAAGCGGAAGTAGTGCGGTCGGCATACGCAATGCATCAACACAAGGCAATTGCATACAACGCATTTCTACGCACCGCATTATGACTTTTGGGTATTCGATCCCTACGGTCCATTATCGAGAAATGTTCTCAAGTGAATATTGGTGAGTGCTGTGTATTTTTAGCCGACGATGATCTATTTTCGTGCTTCCACTGACAGGAATGTCAGTCGACAGCCCACGAAAAACGTCTGTACCGGCCGAGGACCAGCGGACCAGTGCCAGTCACTCTTTGTACTGACCGAGGAACTGAAGTCCCGCGGGGACCTCCTCATTCGAAAATTATAACGAAACGAGAACGCGAGTGTCACGACCGAACATTGAGAAGTTGCTTTGCGCTGTTGTGTATATGGAAACCGACTACGGACCAGTCTGATGGACCTCGGCTGCAGTTTCGAACAGACCTCATCGCCGAGCTGTTGCTTATTGACCTCACCTCGGAGGACTCCGATGTGACGCCACAATTGATTAATAGTGACCTTGGCACTTCTCCAAAAACGAAAGCATCTCGATGTGTGTACGAATAACTTGGATTGTTGTGTAATTCCAGTCAGTGATAAAGTGCAAATGAATCGATAAACTCTATCCAGATCGTGAAAGATGAAGCAGAGCATGCCTGAGCCTGTACTCTTTCAAGAACACAACAACAACGAAAACATAATACGAATACAACTCAAAGAACCGAAAGATAGAAAATGGGAGCTGAGCACCTTGAACTCATCCACGGGAAGAATATTTCCAACGATCCAACTGTTCGACTGCGAAGGAAATTTATTAGTAGAAACCAACGATGACAATATATCGATCAAAAGCTCAGATTTAAAAAAGCGGCATTTCAATTCTTTGAGCGCCTTTGACGCGGAGAAACGACAAAATGGATACGTTTTGAAGAAAAACAACACAATACATGGAGACAAAGCGTATATCAGATTAACGAAAAAACCGGACGATTTATCTTCGGACGAAGAACTGAACGATCAAAATCTCAAAGTGCCCCTATATAGAAAATCTATGAGCAGTCCCTTGAGTAATTCTTCAGCAATAAGCGATAACAGCAGCTATAAAAGCTCAGATAATGAAAGCTCAGTTCCGCAGTCATTTTATAGCTACAACCACGGAAAACCCGGTACTCTTTTGATTAGCGAGGAAGATAATCGATTTCTCGCCAGAAGGCGACGACCGTTCATCAGTGAAAATAATGTATTACATCTACAAGCATTTCCACTGATGGCTAAAGAAGACACGTATGACAGTGTTGTATATTCAGATTCGGATACGACAATTGAAATGGCTAAAAAGCGCCGAAAAAATGTTAGTAAATCAGCATCTTTCAATGAACCTCATCCAAAAATAAATAATTCTAAAATACGACGCGCTTATACTGAGTTACTTTCTAATAGAAATGAACCGGATAAAACTGATTTTTTCTTAGAAACGTATCTGAGAAGTTTGCCACTTAAGAACAAAGATACTCCTGCTTGGTTGGAAGAGATGAAAAATCAAGTCACGATGAGAAAAGCTCCGAAGAATCGCGTCAACGAATTGTGGAGAAGAGGGATGGTGATTGAAGATGATGCTGTGTTAACTTCCGATATAGATAAATGTGTAGCTGAAGATGAATGCGATAGTGAAATAAAAAGAGAGATTAAAAAGAGGTTAAGAATGTACCATCGAGTGTTATCGTGCAGTGATTATTGGATGTGGAAGAGGGGCTCTCCGTGTGGTGAAAATCAACAAAAATGTTCGGAATGTTTGTCTTCGTCTTCGTCCGAAAGCTTCGATGAGGGTGATAAAGTGCTAATGAGGTTGAAGCGAAGGATTGTATTAAACAAGAAACGCGAGAGAAAAGAGAAAAGAGGTTAGTGCTTATTTTTAAATATATTCTTAGACAATTATATTTAATGAAAAAACAGACATGCTAACCTTTGTTTTAAATAATAATTTAATTTATTAGATATGCCAGTTTGCTTTAATTTATCTTTTTATTCTTAGATTATAAAAAAAAAACACTTTCGCCATAATAATATATATATTTAACTACGACTTAATAAGTATGTTTTATATTGTTCCTAGATATATCGTATTTTTCAACATACCATAATTAATGTTTTTTGCTAATGAACCACGATGGTAAATTTTTGTTGTGGTAGTCTATTTAAATTCAAAGAATATAAGACTGGATATCTAATAGATTTATTTTTGTTCATTACATTGTCAAATCTGAGTAAAATGTGTTGCAACTGTCATCATTCATTGAATCCAAAAATTGATTGTATCAACTTATTTATAAATGCATTCGTTTATTACCTAGGAGATTATTAAAATACCGTTCAGATTTTTTTTATTTGAGACAGACTATTTTAAGTAAGCAATTACATAATAGTACTACAAAAAAATGTTGACCTAGAAATTTGCAGCAAAATTTTCTGTAAAAATATCACTTCATAATATTTGTAAAAACGACAAACTTTGAGACAAGTCTCTGCTGCAATAGATTTAATTTTCTGGACATTTGGATGTGATTAGGAAAGTGGGAAAATAAAAAATAGATACTGCGATTTAGTATTTGCACAATTTAAAGGTCTCAATTCACAACGTACTGATCGTAACATTAAACGAGATTGGATACTTTACTTCATGACAATATTCAGAACAATAATGTAAGCATATTCAATGGCTTCACAGCTTCTTAATATAGTTATTTTAAAACATGGAAATAATCATTGTCTCGTTGAGAGTAGACTAGAACACAACTACAGCAAATGTTTAATATCTTATTAAAATAATATTTCAACCTTTTATTTTTATGTATTATAAGGTAATATATTCCACATTTACTAGAAACCCAATAACCTTAAATCGACGAGTAGGCGCTGTAGATGCTACGTAATCTGATATATTTACATTTTTCGCTGCTCGGCAGTAACACGAATCGATTTTGAATAAACGTCACGAATCAATCGTGCCAAATGGTTAGCAAAAGATTGATTCCTGTCAACGTGAACGAAAGTGATAAATCTGCAGCTGTACATTACGGTCCAAAACGCGATCGGATCCCATTTCAATGACGTTCCCATGATTTATGTCCAATATATAAATAACGTATTAAATGCTCTCGAACACTTTAAGGACGATCTGATTTATTGGTATTTTTTTTAACAAGCGGTTTAATTTTGACTACCATAAACAGTGACATACGAATTGTGTGTTCAAGTGTACTGCGTACTCTTCAGCGTGACACAGTTCAACTTTTCTTGCCTACCTTGGAAGATAATAATTATTTTTTATCTTTACATCTCGCGTGTGTGATGCAATGTTATTAGCGACGTTAACAATGTACGTTGGAGGAATAACAGCAAGTTTTACGTTCTGAACAACCATATATGATTAAATCATTTTAAAATGGCTTTTGAAATTATGTATAGAACTATTTTACACTTATAGTGAAAATATGATCCTTATATGGTTCTTAACTAGTAGTAGTATTTATATTGATTTACTGATTTTACATACATGTACTGTGGGATTCTTAACGGAATATTAAAATATAAGACTATTCGAATTATTTGCCCGATTTTTAACTATATGAATATTCGAACAATTGATGGAATATTAAACTATCTCGATTGAAATTTGAGAAAACTTAAAATGAAACAATTTGTATACTTGAGCAAAACAAAGTCGTTTCTCCTCTCAATATATCCTAGTGACTACAGCCGCTCCGAAATCCACGGTCCTTTATGCGCCTTTATTTTGTTTCGAAAATAATGTCATTATTTATTTGCCAATAGTTGACCTACAAACAATATCAAATGTTATTGAACCTAGAAAGCAATAAATGAGGCATTTTTTATATTTGCGAAAGTCACTCCTATATCATAAATTTGCTTTTAACATTCTCGGAAATGCGTCGGAAAAGTATGTATTATAAAATAATAAGCTCAGCATTAACTTTTGACGTCCTCACTAATCAGTAATTCGCACAGCATTGTGTTATGCATATTTTTTAAAATTTATATCGATTATGAACGTAATTTATGATTTATTAAAATATTTAATTTAAGCCAATAATTATTTTTAATTAAATAATATTTTACGGGCACTAATTTGATTTTTTGCACTAATTATTGAAATAAATTAATATCGGTAAAAACCTAGAAAAAATGATGAATATGTTTGAATTGTCAAATACATCATCTATTTTTTATTCAATATTCGAATAGTTCAAAACTACAAATCATTGAAAACCCTAATGTATAGGGCGTACCAGCTTTACGTCGATACACTATGATAGAACACAACGCGTCCACTAGCTGCGAGTACCCGAATGAAAACAAATCAATGTTAGTCACCACACCAAAACAAAGTTCTTCCAGAATCTCCGGATTGTGTATATTCCCTACTAGCAGATTAAATAAATGCTTTTCTAAGTACACTTGTCATCCCGATTCGATGGAATCATATTCTAGCATACATTGTTGGGGTTTGTGGTAAATAAAAAGATATAATATTTATACTCCCTCATTTACATGTATCTGAAAAACATTTTTTGGACCTTTTCTATTAAAAAGTGAGTCGGTTGTATTATTTGGTACCGCGCACTAGATAATTGTTGAATTTGACACCCAAATAGGTTACCACTTACACGTTGTTATACATTTCATTATCAAACTTAAGTGGTGTTCTTGTTCTATAATAAGTCATACAATAATAATAAATTTAAAATAATAAGTTGTTCAATGTACTTCAGATGCTTTTTATGATTATCTGTATTTTAAATATGTAAGATTTTTATAGCCTATGTATTGGTATGATGTTAGTAAAGTGGCATTATTAAATAATTAACACCCATAAATGGAGCTAGCCAATTTACACAATAAGTAAGTCAATCGATACGATACAAAACAAACTCTTAACATTATGATATTGATATATAGTTCGTTTATTGCCCTGTTTAACTTTGAACGTTGAACGTTTCAATACCAAACATTACGAATTGAGTAATTTTAGCCTCTGTGGGTCTCAAACAAAAGGCTTACGTAGATAAATCTGTCGCGAACAATGCGCCAAAGCAATTACGAAATCCATCGTGTTTTATATAAGTACGTGTATATGGAATGATACTTTGTTCTCGGGAGGCTTTATTATTTCGCCTTATATGATATATTGTCAATGCCGTGAGTCATTTTACCCCTTATGGTCACGACCCAGATAATACCGCTCGTATACAATGTCAAGCGTGATGATACACGAGTGTAAATCTTTATTTTTTATGAACACGCACTCCTCTCTTACAAATTTGACGGACGACAAAAGTACATACTCAAAAAAGCCGTTTTTGTGATGTTATTTTTCATAACGTGAAATGGTACGTCGTTTTAAATCACTCTTGGCTTTCATTTTGATGGTAAGAACGTCGTTGTTGCCAATTTGGCAGACATAAATATTTAATTTTACATATGCTCATATGCATTATTAAATGTTAAGATGATTAAAATAGCTAACTGGTAACAGAGATCGCGTTTCTATAAATATTTGTTATACGTCCGATAACGCTTTCGCTTTGAACTCTTTGTTCACTAAACTGCGAGATAAATAACGGTAGGTTGTGCTAATTAGTACCCGCGTTTTTGGGTTGTAAGTGACGACCTCTTTCAGGTCTGACCTTTGCGAATACGAAAGCGAAAGGAGAGTATCAATTATAGCGTCCGTTTATAATGCTTTGTTTTTATTTTAACAAGAAAAAGTATTTAACTTGAGAAGAAAATAATAAAATAAGGTTTTATAAAAATAAAACGTGAAATACGGCTTGTTATTTGTTTAATTGAGCTTATTTATAATCATTTGTTACTGTTTAATGGCTTAGTAAAAAATAAAACTGGTACAAAGAAGTTTATAAAGGCATGTGAGTCATTATATGCAAAATAAATATTAAATATTTTGGGACTATTCATTTATATATGTACATATACATATCATACAAATATTTTATATGAGCAACTTTCATGTCAATAATTTTAAACACATCGATATTCATTCGTAAGATTAGGAAAACTTTAATAACCTAATCTAAAGGTATAATATAAAATAAATTATCAATGACAATATCATATAATAATGATTGAATTGTTTTAACTCACGATATTTCAGTTAGTAAACATCAACATATACTATTTTTAAGTCTCATAAAATAAAATACTAGTGATATATGTATATAACCAGCACAAAAGGCTGGTGATATATTCCAGTGACAAATATATGTATGAAAAGCCTAGGTTCAAACCCCATATTAATTTTGTTTGGAAGATCGGATTTATATTATTATAATTCTGACCTATTATCACAGATTATATTTTCTTAGAGGTTCCTTATCTCACGATAAAATATCTAAATTATAGATTCAAGAATGCTGCGATATCATAAATAACCAATTCCTGAAATATCTAGGTTCAAATACCATATGGACCCTATTGTTTTTTAATTATATATATGAATTAGTGATTAATAAGGAATTATAATTCCGATCGATCATCAGATTAGGTTTCCTAGATTTTTCTAATCTCACGAATGAATATTGTGACCAATAAATAAAGCTAGGTTATGCAGTATAGTTATTAAATAATATAATAGACGCTAGTTATTTACACACATTACTGTTTTATATTTTTACATGTTTAATGAATATATATTTTTATACAATAGCTATTGTGACGCATTGGGGAAATCTATCAATTCATGATGGTAAGATTTGTAATAAAAATATAATAAAATAAATATTAACTGTTTTTCCTGTTCTAGCAAAGGAAAAGTTGATTGTTTTTTATGGATATTTCAAAAGGTTTAGTTATCATCATCGCGTGTTGAATAGTGCGTGTTCATTACACCCGTTCTTACTATATAATGAACGTTTTAATTTCACGGAACTTATTTTTAATATCAACAGGGAAAAGTAGGCGATACGGATATTCAAGTCCAAATATTGTAGTATAAAACATATTTTTTATGTAATCAATTTTTTGTTTACATTTTAGAATATTCATTGAAGTTTGAATAACAATTTGAAGCATATGTTGATGTATTTTTTGTCATCCGTTTTATGACACGCGCTATTTATTCGTTCAAAACTTTTATTTTCCGTCAGCGTTCAAAGCTTCAAATTTTTCACTCAAAACACTCGGTATACATAAACATTTTGTTACATTATAAATTCTCGCACGTCGGATGAGTAAAAAGTCGAAATACGTAGAGATTCTATATTCATCTCGCGGAAAGTCACGCGTGTCATGGAGATATTCTTGTCGTCACTGAGATATTTCTATATTCTTTTTAAAAATTAAATCATCATAGAATTTCTCTGTTCCACGGTCAAGTTGTTATTTTCACTGTCAAGTACATACATATATACAAAATTAATAAAATTTTTTTGTATCTTGAACTTGAAAATGGTGTAAATAATTACAGCGCAATAGTGAAATTGAAATGTGTGGGCGAATGCGATAAAATGTTATTTATTTGGACATGACAAGTTTTGACGCAGCACGTTTATCGCAATCAAAAGTAATTGAATCGTTAAGTTTTCAAGGTTCTTGTTAGGTAGGGCGTTTACGGTCTATCGATGTTTCAAGATAGACAAATCTACCATTGTTTTAGGGACAATTAACTTCGAAATGACCCTTGTGCTTGTTGTCTATTTGGAGACAGCAAGCACATTCAGTCATGTATGAATAATAGTATAAAATGTTAACTAAAATAAAATATACTATCTTATAGTATATTTAAAATTAAATGTTTATAATTAATGAAAAAAAATAATATTTATTCTTTTAATTAAAAAAAATATTACTTACATATAATGATTAAATATCCGATATACTATAATGAAGGTTTTAAAATAATAATAAATATTAGGCGCACGATAAAAAAATTAAAACTAGCTGGAACATCAATCGATTTAGGAAATTGTACGGTACTCGGTACATGTAAATTCTTAGCGATACAATGCGATTTCTTGACTGAACCAAATCAGACAATCGAAGTGGAAACCTCTGCTTCTTGTGGAATCAAAAATTTTTGTCTGTGTCAATTCAACGAAAGCTCCAATAGGTTAGAGTTCAGGAAAAATTCTCGTGTATTTCAATATAAGTTTAAATTTTATATGTATCGCACATATAGCTATCAGACAAAGGGAGGGAGATCAAGGATTCCATTCCTCTTCTATTCCCTAACCAATCTGGAGCAAAAATTATGTTTTGTTTTATTAAATGTGTCTATTCTATTTGTTGATCAAGTGTATTTGTTTTGTGTCGTTTAAGCTCAGCAACAATAAAATTTATTTCATACCTTGATTGTTATTAGAAATTGTTTCTTATATATCAATCTTAGGGTGCATTTAACAGCGCCTTCATTATTTCGCTACTGTGCCAATAATATATTTCACAAGTTACGCTGATTACTTTCGGCATATTTGGATATTGTATATGTATACAAACTAATCGCAAAAGGTATGGGTGGTTCAAAGATTATGAAAAGACAATATGTGCAATAAAAATACTTGCATATTTTTAGCTTTTATATCTACGTTTTCAAAAGTTTGGAGTATATTAATTTTAAGAGTTTATGTGAGAGCTAAATAACTGTAAATCTGTATTATTTACTACATATAAATATTAGATATATAATGATATAAATTTGCGTGTCTTAACGAAGTTCACCGATGCTTCAATTATAACAAATTAGACAAATTACTGAATCCTGTGGTTGTGAAAGTTTTGAGGAGAGTCTGAAATATTCGATAAAACTTGGCGACTCTTCTCAGCTTCCAGCTTAAAGTTTATCGCGGATGGTTTCGAGAAGTCTTCTAATTAAACTGTCAATTCAACTTCCAAGTATATTGATAAATTTGACACTACATGAAATAATTGTTGTCGTTACGAGATAGCTGCGACTCGGGTGTAGACCAATATTATTGGTATCCTGACAGACCGTATGGCACAATATGCTATACGATAATGCATCCATAAGAAAAAAGCCTTCTCTATATATAACGTTATGTTAATTAAAAATACGAATATATCGAGGAACGTCATTCTTTGTCTTACCGGTTAAAAATAACTATGCAGTGTTTGTTGGCCAAATTACGTGCGAGTGATCTACGCATAACCTCATATACATAAATACAATAACATGTATAATTTTCAATAAATTTCGCTCAAATAACCTTATATAAAAATGGCTTTACTTTTTGTATTTGCTCAATTTTTTCATTGTTATACAAAACAAATTTTGATAAAACACTTTTCCACTCTTGTATTTTTAAATGTATTTGCGCTTGGTTCATATAAAGAAATATCTTAATTTTGATGCGAAAACATTTGTCTTTCGTTTTTTGCTGTGAATAACTTATTAAAAAATTCACTATGCTAAATAAATGTACAAAATTCAATGCCATTTTCAGCCAGATGGTATTGCTGCATCTTCACACAATGGCAAAGATAAACTAAAGGTTATATGGTATTTACATATGTACGTATGTGCTTTGCTATATTTGATAAGAGCCACTTGCAATACATATAAAATGAGAAGGAAATATTCACATTAAAAATATATTATATTCATAATAAAATTCACTCGAAAACAATATTGCGTTCTCCTAAGTAGTTAAATAACTGAATAAATACGTGTTTGAGATCGATCCAGCGTTTAACGTAAAAAGTAAAACATGTCTTTTACGTTTCTTGCTTTTTTCGCGATACAGTGAAACCTCATACGGTATATGAGAATAATTCGTCGCGGGTTCGAGCCTCGGCAGTAGACTCGAATTTTTATTTATAAAAATGCGCTATTATAAAAAAAACCGGCCCAGCTACAAAGTGATACTATTGAGTATAAATAAAAAACACAATTTATAATTGTTTAAATATATGTCACCGATTCCCAAACTGAAAATTCTGGTGATTAATACTTGTTTGTAGGTATTTATTATATCTGATTACAACGAAAAATTAAAAAAAAAAATATTATTTTGAAATCACTGCTGTCTTTTACTGATATTCATTTAGTAAAATTTTCACTAAGAACCTATCCAATGACACTTGCTTTTGCCTCATTTTAAGGTACTTAGCAAAAAAAGACATTGGATTGTCATTATACAGCTTTATTTGGGCAGTGATTTTCAATGAATTTTTTCACTCTATCCCACATTTTACAGATATCCCTAATCTTATTTAATGTAAAGGATTTCTAACCCTTTTTCTCCTCCTCAGAAGAAGAAAATCTGAAGCGCTGTTGCTCGCAATGTAGATCTTTTAATTTTTCGGTGGTTAGCTCCTTGTAATGTTCCTCTGCTAACTCTTGAATATCGTCCTCATTCAATTCCAGTCACATATTTTCTTCCCCAAATCGACAATTGGCGGCCTCCACTCATGAACAAACTCGTCAATGCAATTCGGCCACAGTTTTCTCCAAGTAGAATGAACGTTTTCTTTATCGATGATCTTGAGGCAGCTCACGATATGGAAATAAGTTTTCGAAAAGTATCTGAGGGTAAGATTTGTTCCTTTCGTCACTTCGAAGCGTCGCTGAAATAGTTTATAATAATTTGCTGATTTATGGGCTGGAGTTATGAAGTGGTGATGGGAAAAAAAAACTTGATCCTAATGAATTCATACTTCTTTAGTTAGTTCTTCTCAAGGTCTGTAGGGTGATCAGGAACATTATCCATAACCATCAAGACTTTAATTAGAAAATTATTTTTCAAAATGTATGTCTTTACTGCGAGAAGAATCATCGTCGTATTTGCGAAGAAAGTAACAATTTTCTCATATTGTAAGACATCACTCGTTTATCAAGTCAAAATTGATTATTTTTTTTCTTATATTGCAAAACGTATTTTTTAAGACAATGAGTTTTTTTTTGAGAGACAATGATTGTTTTCTATTACATATGGCAAGTCTGCATATGGCAAGTGTTCAAAATTGTCGAATAAAATAACAAAGTCATTTTAAAAAAAGGACTTATTTTTAAAACGCAGTCCAAATTATCTGCTTGTGCTTAATTATTAATAAATACACAGGATTATCTCGAACAATATAGTGTATTATATTACTGAGAAATTATATGAAGCTATTGCTTCACTGATAACTTTGTTTCCTACATTGCCACCTATATACCATTTCCAACTTTGAAATTCTCTAATGATCCCTCCCATAATTAGTTGAAAACTTTATCCTATTTTAGCTAATTCCACCCAGGCTGCACTAAATTGCCAATCGGCACACAGCAAGCTCACTATATTCACTATATACAACACAATAAAATTAAATCTGTTGAGTTGTTTTTTCGTACGAGCTGCAACGTAATAAATTTGTGTGAAAAGAATCCGTGCAAATGCTGAAAAATAGCCGACTGTTTACAATTTATGGTCGTCATCCTGATACACGGCCAAAAGCTTGGAAAACGTCATCAAATCCCAATATACATATACAAGGTTATTTATTGTAGGGGATAATGTGTAATTTCCATAAGGACATCTAAAATGGGATCACAGTTTAATGCTAAAATGCTTTTGATTTAAATTAATGTAGATTAAGATCGCAAAATCGATCCTGATAATTAATGCATTATTTGTATAATATAGACATGTATGTAAATATTATAATTTGATTAAATATAGTGATAATAGCGTTTGCGGTAATTTAAAGTAGAGATTAATAAAATTTATAAGTTACATTTTGTGGGTTTTGGTCTCATTCCCAACTCAATTTAAAATCCGATAAAACAGTAATTTGATATTTAACCGGAGAGTTATATGAATTAGCTCGGAAGTGAGATTTGTAATATATTTATATTGAAAGTAAAGTAAGCGAATAAAGCATATTTTGATATACATATACCATATATCGTGAGATTGTCAATCATTGAATTTAATAATATTAACTAATAACTGTCTTTATTTTTTGTATTTGTATTATCTCTCAAATTCCTGTATTTGTATTATGTCTCAAATTTCTGACTAAATGATTATTAAGCTAACTAATTTATAGATAAAACTATCATTATCATTATATAAAATATATGCATATATACGCTTATTTTAGTTAGAAAGTTTATCGTTAAAACGATTAATCAAGAGTTATTTATGGCATAAAATGATGTAACATACTTTAATATCAAATGCAAAGAATAATTAGAATATATGTATCATCTACGTTGACTAAATATTAAATAAAATGGATCCGATAAAACCCTCATCAACTTTGAGATTGATATAATTTTAAGTGAGTATACATATATAAATGTTTGTTTCCAATTATTAATATTATATAGATGTTCCATTTTGTATAATATATTATACGTTTCCACTTCCATTAAGATAATATACATAATGTAAATAAGCGTTTTGGTATTGTAACGCTATCATAATGTACATATTATATCATGTGCTTATTAAAATATTCATTGTTTTTTATTAGTTTATTTTTCTTTTTTAATTTATTACATTAACGTTGAAAAAATATATTGGTCAAAATTCTCACAAACCGCAAATTAATTTATAATTTCAACATTTTCCTCTTAGTATTTTTCGGTTGAAAATCGATTCAGAAGGTTCGTTCATACATTTTTAACTGCGTGATGGATAGGTCATCAATCTTGCAGCATTTCAGTAGAAATCCTCTCCCATTTCCCTCTTTTTATGTAAAATAAAAACGTTCGTTACGATTCGGTGTTTTTTCTTATATTCTAACATACATTAAAAAATAATAATTTAATATTATGTTTAAGTACATTTCATATTTTTCCTAATAATACAATCAAAATAAGTTTGATTATGTTAATGCATCAGCGGAAATGTATTTGCGGCGAATTTAGAGTGACTCGTAATACACTCGAAATGCGATAAATACAAATGACGTGGTTTTTCTCGCAACTTCATGAAATCGAGTCTTGCCACTTTTATAATTAAATTTTCAGAAATTGTGTCGCGAGACTTTTTACATATTTAATAGTGATACAATCTTATCTGATACGGCGTCATTTTGGAGCCCATTATATTACGACACCATTTCCCAAATATGGAAATAAGAGGTGAATCGTGAAAAGGTCTGCCAAGACCCTCATCCTTGACTTTTTAATAATGTGTATGTTATTGATGTATAAGTTTTACTTTGGGTGAAAAATTTCGCAAAGCCAGGTCAAATGGTCAAGGTCGACAATCTTGGCAACTGAATTTTTTTTTATAAAAGTATAACTTTGGTAATTTCAGTACTCTTTCTAAACTTCGTATGCGAAAAATAAACTTGCAATTTGTTATTTATATTTGTATACATACAAATATTAACAACAAATCAGAGACCAGCGTTTGGTTGTGTAATAGGATATTACTTAATGGAGTTTTACTGCATTTGACGTCATTGTTTTCGATTTTGTTATATCGAAATAAGAAATAGCATTAATGTTAAGAGTATTATATTACGTACGCCTAGGCAACTATATATTTTATTATTATATACCAAAATCAGAGAATAATTAATAGCTAAAAATGTTGTTAGAAGATAATATAAAGATATTTTTTTGTTATTAGATTTATAGATCAATTAAAATTGCCTTTTTTATTTATACTGCAAGTACAAAATATTTTTAAAATGACATAGATAATTACACACAAGTTTTTATCTGTTTCAATAAAATCAAAATCGCTGATCTTGGATCTTTAGTAGTTTAAAAAATTGTCATTGTGCTACAAAGTCCGAAGCAGTGAAGTGCTTATAGTGCTTGTACCTATATTAATGGCACTGTCTTCGATTGAATAAGCGTTGACTTTTAACTTGACATCACAGATTGGTTTGCGACTAACCTGATTTTGAAACATACAAAGGGTTGGAGACAAATCTTCTCATAAGACAAGGCATAGCATTAGTTATTGGATTGTTCTGGTTTCTTGGTACATTCTGAAGTCCCGGCCGGTTTGTTATTTATTACGGTTTTATAGTTCATTTATTTGTGAAAGTGACGCCATTAAATAACTTTTGTAGCGATCTTCACCAGACTGAAATAACTATTTAATTATGTAGAAGTTGTGTACATAAATATAGTATACCAGATTCCCTTCATTGCTTTTGGCTATTGAAAAGCCTCTTTAATTAAAATTATACTAGCTTTCATTAACAACGCTCAACTATAATATCCATCTTCCAGTGGCTTATTCGAAGTGATTGTAATGTTTTTATTCTTTGTTTATGAACAACTAACTTTATTTAAAAAATAGCAACAACACTTTGAATAATGAAATAGTAAAAGCAAGTACAACTTATATTACTTTTTAAAAACTGAAAGAATTGGATGTTATATCGAAGAAAGGGCAATTTAATAAATAAGTTATATTACAATGTGATATAATTTACAACAAAAATATTGAATAAACTAGTCTATATTTCGTTTTATGGCTTTTTAGGCTTTAGACTAATAATTACGCTTTTTTATAATCATTCCATTTTATATCACTTCATTAAATAATAAATTTAAACCTAAACATCGTTAAAAACTTAAAGTTTTTAAAAATTTATTGATAGCTATTTTGTGTAAATCTTCTTTACTGGTTTAGAAGATTTGTAGTAAATTATCTTGTATAAAAACTATTTGTTGAAAAGTAACGTTGACCATGAAAAATCAATGGTTCGTTCAAATTTATCCTTACATAGTCAAACGCCTGTCCTTGCAACTCGTAAATAAATGGTCATTGCGTACCTTCCAAAATGTATATGTACATATATTTTCAACCTTTAAAAACCAAATCAAGACATCACAAACATTTTTATTTAAACACATAAAGCACCATATGATCCGTATTATATTGTTTTAGCGAAGGAAATATTTTAATATTATTAGTTTTGTAATTAACATAATAATTTTTTTTTATTGTTTCATTATGTTAACTACAAAACTGCCATTTGTCGTTGATTTGATATAAAATCAATGTAGATTTTAAAAGGACTAAAAAATAATCGCATGACGATTCTATTTTTAACTAATTTTGTTAAATAAATGAATTTATTTTGAACATCTCAAAAGGATAAAAAACTGCATCTTTTTTTGATACTCTGAAAAGTATTCAACCCACTTCGTTTCCCAGCGAAAGAGTATTTTCCATTTCAGGAAATTTTGTAACAAAACTTTGGACGTCCCTCAGTGATCGATCACTGGATGCTTTACATTTTTTAAAGTCATATTTCCTGAGAGGACCACCAAATACAATTTAAAAAATACAAATTTGAGTAAATTTAGTTTAATTTGTTTAGCTTATTTTTTGCTTTTCAATAAATTTCATATAGAATTAAATCGATTACTTGATTATGTTTTGTATTATAAAAAATGTTTTTGTATAAACACTAGCTGCCATAGAATTTCACTCTGGCACTATTATCAGAACCTTCACTTGGACTACAACTTCCCTTCCGACTTGGAATACATGAGAGTTCAGGTCTGACACATTCTAGCGGAGCTTTCGTTGAATTGACGCAGAATTTTCCACTTCGATCTTCCGCTTTGGTACAGATTAGCAGTCATTTTGATTTTTTAGAATTAATACCGACACCGATATCTGGTCTATAGTCAGTCAGTCAAGTTATGTTAATCGTTCAAAATATTTTTGACGCATATTTAGGCCGAATCTTTCAATGATCGAAACAAGGAAGCGTAATAAAATATAGCGCTGATAATAAACCTAAAGTTTGAAAGGATTATCCGTTGTTTGTTAAGCCAAAACCAAAAACCGCAGCGAACGCGCAGCGCTAATTTCCCAATTACATAACATGCGGAACAAATGGGTCAATGTCGCGCGACTGCGACTTTACAAAATAGTAATTCTCAACCGGCTTTTTTTCATTACCATCGTTTCATATGTTTTTGTTTTCAAAGACGTAACACGTCAAAGACCGGGTGGTTATGCGATTGTGTAACAACGCGGTGCGTAATGTAGTGCGATACTGTCTGTATATACAGAGAGTATGTAGAGTAGCGGAGAGAATTCGGTTGTTGTACAAGGTCGAGAGGAAATTCCGCAGATTAGCCGGTGCGAGAGGGATAGAAACTATTTGGAGGTGGGGAGGGAGGGTCGGTGTTGTAGGGAGGTGGGGGTTCAGCCGCGTGCGGCGCAAGCGCATTGCATCCCAGTCAATACCCCCACCAGGCGCCCGGGTGTGCTGCTTCAACACGAGCCATTCATTAATTTATTTTTTTAAGTATCAAAAATAAACAGTAACATTCAAGTAAACAAAACTAAATTATATTACTTTCACTCCGCTCTCTAGATACTTTGCAGAATTAGAATATAAATGTGATTTTAGATGTAAACAAAATCCCACACAAATGCGTTCGAAATTCACCATGCGTTAAAATCATGGTTTATATATGATGTTGTAATGTTTACGTTACTGATTTGGCATCGGCAGCTCTGTTAAATATGACTTTAGTGAAAAATGATGCGCATGTGCCAAATATTCATAATTATAAAATTTTGGCGCATCATTTAGGTGGTATTTTTAAAATTTTCTGAGATGATTAATTTTCAAACGCCTACACTAAAGGACGTCCTTGACTAATGGATAAACAATTTAGTTTGTTGTATTATTTTAGCAATGTAATCATTTTTGTGTTATTTTTAACTAAATGATTTTTAAAATTGCATTTTATATTTTTATAAAAGTTGGTAAAATATAATTTGGCTTATATAACACGGTTCTTATAAGTATCACTAGCCATCATAATTCGCATTTTGGTCAAGTGATAGATTAGCATTTTTTAAAGCAGTTTTTTTTCTAATTTCTAGAGAAAGTGTATAATTTTTTGTGAATTTTATAAATTTATATAATAAATTTAAATACACGGAATTCTTTAAACATTGAAATTAAACTCTGCTATATCATAGTAGTAAGAATTACGTAAATAATAGCAATAAACTGAATTATATAAACAAGATTTGCATTTTTTAGCTACTTGGAAAAATAAGAAGAATAAATATTACCAAAAAGATGTTAAACAGACTCCTTAGAAGCAGCCATAGTATATTTTTAATCATAAAAACTGTATAAAACAAATGGAATCTATCATTTTAATGATTTTAATTTCTATAAATTTGTTCAAAATGTAAACATGAGTAATGATAAATATATCGAACGTATATCAGTATCTTAGAGCTAATAGTAGGGGCATAAGCCTAAACTTGCCATTTCCTTCCCAATTATGAATAATGATGAAATAGACAGCTCTCGAACTGACTGTGTTAACGCAAATATGGTATAGTGAACATATAACTTTACTGAAAATTACATATTTACTGTAACATATGTCTGTAACATGTTGTCTACAATAATATCACAACTCAAAAAAACATGCTTTAATACGAATAAAATAAATATAAAAGACTAATGCTTGTCATGATAAAATGTAGATTAGAACTTCGTTATTATAAATATGTTTTTTCAGTTGTGTTGTTATTGTTAACGACGAGAGTGATACATTTATTAAAATTAGTTTATTAAATAACTATTTTTTTGCATTAGCACACGATAATGTAATATAAATCAATTAATAAATATAATCTAAATAATTAAATATGATTTATAATAGATAAGTGAAGTAATAGATACAATATTAATGATTTTAAACTTTATTAGCACTAAAGATCAGTGGCTTAAGTCGGTGGCTAATACCCGAAAGACCTGGGTTTGAACCCCATATCAATTGTTTTGTAATTTTTATCGAGTCTAGGCGATCGAAATCAGTGATTATTATATAGCTTTAATTCTGATAGATCATCACCAATAAGATTTTCTCAGATTTTCTTAATTTCACTGATGAATAATTAATACCGAGCTAAGTAACTTGACAAACATATTTAAAACATTTGCATTGTCTGCTTTTATAAATTTCAACAATACTATTCTCACGCGTACTATTCTACTTTGATGTCATTTCCGTTGTATTGTATATAAAAATAGTTTAAAATCTATTTTGTTTGTAACAATATTTTCGTGCATATATAGGATTTTTATGGTTTAGATGCTTTATACTATTTTTGGTTGATTTGCAACAAAATTTATATTAATGTATCAATATTTTAATGTCGCCTAATTATTTTTACCCCAGCGTTTCCCGATTTAATTTAATTACAGAACCTCTTTTTAATATTGATTCAGCACACGGAACCACTCACTTAAAAATGTTCTTTAGATTAAACATTTTTGATATCCACTACCGAATCACTATGGCCCTGTTTACCCTGATCACTATTTGAGACCTGCTATTGAGATATAGCAACATTTTCGAGATGTTCAGATACATTTTCCCAGTACATTAGGCCGAAAACAATGAAAATGTTTTTAACGATTTTATGTAAAGATTTTTTCACTTATTAAAACAATGCTAATATCGCTGCAATTTATTATATTACTTATATCAATTTATTATAATACTTATATCAAAAACAGTCTGAAAATTAAATTATCGAAAAAATAAATTCGACCGCTCCATATATGGAGAATTTCTGAGCTAAAGTCCTCGCGTATCCTATGCGTTCGGAGGCTCCAGTCTACAGCTGAGCGCCGTGGGTGTGGTGTTTGCGGCCGTCCGCGCCTTAATAAAACTTTAAACTTCATTTATGATTTTTAACAACAACAATCAATAGCGGCTTGTTTACCTGCCCTTAACAGTCGACCCCTACCAGAAACACACCTGCGTACGGCGACCATCCCTCACCACACACACACACACACACTGTTTTAAAATGTTTACAATCCCGCGTGTTTGACATTGCGGCCGCTCAGGTGTGTCGCGATATACATAGTTAACTTTAACTGTGTGGTTAACTCAAACCGCGCCGGCGATGATTCATGCTGCATTACAACATTTCGACGAAACAGTGCAAAATCAATCTCCGATGTGGCTAATCGGCGCGGCTGTTTGATTTAGGTGAGCGATTGATTTTATCAATATTTTTTTGTTTACACTACCCACTTTGACGCGGATTGACCGTATATGTATGTGCAAATAAAAATAATCTAATATCGAGTGTTTTTTAGTACAAAACTGGTGACAATCATGACCGTCATACGTCTTTGCCCTCGCGTATAAATTACGACTTCTTCTCGCTACCTCCGCGATCATTATTTTATACACGTATCCTCGAATACGCTTTATCACTTTCGTGTGGAATCCTTACCGGAAGGCAATGACGTAGGTAGGGTCTCCGGGTTGTTAAATAAAACGTTTTAGTATGTTAAATTTTTAGTTGAGTTATTATTTATATTATGAATTTTATGAACATTATATGTTTTAATAAGTTCATACTTTTTTATTTTATTTTTATTTTTTTTATGAAGTAAAATGTTTTAGTTATGTGATTTGAAATTCGAATTCAGAAATGATTACACTTAAATATTTTCTCTTCAAAAGATTGAATCGTAAATTAATTTATGATATGTACTATATACATATATACATATAAGGAAATCGATTATTATATAAGAAAATTGTATTGAAATATGTGAGATTTATTCAAGAGTGGCCTAGAAATGTAGTTTTATTTAAAATCCAAATAAATAAAATATTAAATTTATTTTCGGAATAAAAAACATTGACCGATATATTTCAGGTATTAAAATTCTTAGGTAGTTATTTTTTCATCAATCTATCATTTTAATTATAAATTACATCAGCTAAATATCCAATACTTACATTCAGGTAACAATCATAGTCGTAACTATATAATTATAAAAATATATCTATAAAAATACGCAAATCTACTAGGTATGTTCAAATTACGCAAAAAATATATAAAAATTAGATGTTTAAAGATAAACTTCTAAACCTAATCTGTTACGTATATATAAAATAATTTAAAAAAAAAAAAGGTTTAAAAGTTAAACTAATTTGGTATTTATATTAAAGATGTTTAATCATAGAAATGATTAATTATACATCTAGAAGGAATAAATTATTTTTAATAACCAAAATTCACATATTGACTTTTTAACGATTTACTATAAATAAAAATATTTGCAATAAATAAAAATATCAAAATCAATAATAAAATATATATTTTGATAAAATCATAAATAATGTACAATATAAAAGCTTTAAAACTCAAATCTTGTACATAATTTTTATTATTGTTTGCTTCTCAATTATTAAAACAGCACGATAGACGAGTGAAAGACCTGGGTTCGAATCCCATATTGACCTTAGTGTTTTTTAATTTCTATCGTGTCTGGAAGATAATTAATTATAATTATAATTCCGACCAATCATCAAAGAATAGGTTTTCTTAGATGTTTCTTATCTTACGGATAAATATGCTGATGATTAATTATAATCGAGGAAAAAATTAAATGAGCAATATTGTTTTATAAAATGAATTGTTGTAGCGGCAGCTAACAAGCATTGATCAGAATATTGAACACTCCATGAATAACTCTCTATAACGAATTATTTTCTGAAGAAAAAATTCGACAATTTACCTTACATAAATGCACAAACAATTCGTTTTATGAAGCAAAGTATTTATTTAATTGTACATATATCTTAGAATAATTCCTTTTTAAATCTAGCTTTGTCGTACATATTAGATATTGAAAAATCTTTAATATTAAGTTACTTTAGCTTATAGAAA
Source organism: Plectrocnemia conspersa (assembly GCF_051122295.1). NCBI lineage: Eukaryota > Metazoa > Arthropoda > Insecta > Trichoptera > Polycentropodidae > Plectrocnemia > Plectrocnemia conspersa. The sequence goes on from NW_028277177.1 coordinate 17,210,552, forward strand.
TTATCTTAACACAAAAATCTATTCTCATATAATTAAAGTCATATAATGTCATGCTTAACATTTTCTAAAAAAACCTATATAACATTTACTATATTAATTTATCTATCATTATTAATTGAAAGTTATAAATATCTCTCTGAAATAAAATCATATCATGTATATATACTCAACCCAGTGTTAAAAGTAACTATTGTTTTTTTAATATTCAATCAAATTTATAATTCCGATATCAATTTTATACGCGTAATAACATACAACATAATACCGAAAGCTCATAATTCAAGTGTTCTTAACATATAAGAGCTCAAACTCTCCTAACATGTACTCAGAAATTATAGTTGAATTAATCATAAATTTGAACCCCTTTATTGTGTTATTTATAATTAAAGGGTGTGTGCGGCAGTTACGGTCTGACCGCCCTTATATGATACGGCATCAATCTACGCGCTGGTAAATTCTGAGAATAATATGTTTGCTTAGCTAACGTCGTAGTCTTATTGTCAAACATTCCTAAGCTATTACTATTGAAAATTGAAGTCGATTACACGCCATAAAGAATGAACGCAAAACTCAAGCATATCCATTTCATATTGCGGTTTAATTCGTTTAACTTTATGGTTTTTGCGCTTTCGTATGTGACGACAACCGCTATATAAAAATAATATTTACCAAATGTATATTTTAAACCATGATTTGTATGAAAGTTATTTACATCACGTATGTAGGTTAAAATTATATTATTTCTCTTAACTATGGATTCAACTTGAAATTATATATTATGATAGTATTTATTGGATTCGCCCTGTGGTTACAAATAATGGCCGTTTAACGATAATAGGTTTGCGTGACCATTTTGAGGAAATAATCCTTTTGTGCTTCCTATGAACTATTGCGTAACGGCGCGTGCAGAACGATCGCCCGTTGACCGACATGCCCGACGCTAATTTCAATTTATTGAATCTGTGTACATCCATTTGTACAAGAAAAATCGATATCTATAGATATATGCGTATAGATAAAAACGAATTTATCGGCAAATCACTTTCGATTTCGCCAGAGAGCACCCAATGCGGTGAAATGAACATTCGATGCCTGAACCTGGCACGGTAAATTATGTTCGGCAAATAGTTTGAGGCTATCCAATAACGGCTACACAATAGTCTAGGGTCAAACGGTGATAATCAATCTGCTGTATGTGAGCTTTGCTCAAAGCTCCAAAGCTCTGCGGCGGGCGGAAGACCGCAGAGATTAGAATAAATTTTCACAGACTATCATTTTGGCGGTTTGTAGGATGAAGAAGTAACGAATGACTTTATAACGATCTGATCTTAATGCAATAGTATTATCTATGTTTATTAAATATAATCAACATAAAATATTATACGTATTAAAATGTTTTGTATATGTGACCGGCAAAAATCAATATATGACCGTCTAGAGTGAATATCAATAAGCGTGTTTATTATATACCATTTTTATGGTATATAATAAACACACATACATATTTATAAATAACGCATGAAGTTGCCGCAAGTTGATTAATACAATTTTTGTTTATGGATGTCTACTTGGTCATGTATAAAAATAATATAATAATATGTATATTCGATTGGGCTAATTTTAAATAGTACAGTATGTTTTTAAATTTACTATATGTTTTGCAAAATAATACCTTGAAAAAAAGGTAGAATCCCAAAACAATATTTTTGCCACAAAAATAACTTGCTTTATTTATTAAAAATACTTGATAAACTCCACAAAATTAAAATATATTTTCACAGAGAAATAAACGTGTTCCTAGTGTTCCTACTATCTATGTTTTTACTTTAATCATTATAATATTGCTAAGCACGCTTAAAACGACTTAAATAACTAAAAAATTAAAAAATCGTCAATATTATAAAAAGCACAAAATTGATCATTAAATTAATTAAACATGAAAAATGTGTTTTACTCCATCATGATGTGCAATAAAATTTCAATATTTTAATAAAAAATATTTGTCAACGAAAAACTGTTAAAACAAGATCTACTATATTTTTAAAAGATAGCTTTTGATAAAAAATTAATGATGTACTTGAATTAAGTGTGTAAATTTACATACTAGTTAAGTTATCTTATTCTTGTGCTAATGTTGTTTTTGCGTATTCTGTCTATTTAAAAGTAAAGTAATTAAGCAAAAAGAATTAAATAAATTACAATCATAACCAGAAAAGAGATATTATATTATTTTTATGAGATTACATTATAACCCATCTGTACATCTAATAATAATATTAAAAAATATGTACATCTAATAATATTAAAAAAATACGAAGCACGAAGTCCTAAATTTTTTGTTTCTTATTTTATAACGACTTTTATCTGATTTTTATCTATTCATTATTAGCATATGCTGAAATTTAAAATTGAGCAAATTTAAATTGCTTATTATTTTGGTTAACCATAATTAAGCAACTCTAATCAAATTTAATTTTTATGAATATTACTACTATATTACTTATCCTCGAATATAGACATGTCTTAAATTAACATTCAAATCATCTTTATAATCAGAAAAATTATTCATAAAATATTGCTCGTTATTTGTCAGTTATATTATGTATATACATACATTATGTATCTAATTCGTTGGCTACGATCCTAATCTAAATAAAGCATTTCAATTAGCAATTTTGAAACAATCCATTAATTAAAATGTTATTTTAACAAAATCCCATTTAGTTTAATTTTAATCATAATTAAATTATTAAAATAATTAAAAAATTATAAGTAAATATAATAAAACTATTTTTCGATCATATTAAAAGAGGGAAAAACTCTGCTCACATACAAAGCGTTTCTTAATTTATAAAAAATGTTATTTATCAAAGTGTATTATGTATAAATCTACCATAAAAAAGTATACACGCTATTCTTATGCAGAGCAACGCCTAGTTGCGTGATATTTCAAGAGAAAACTTTGTTAGAGCTTTTTGCCGGTAAAGTTTTGTTCAACTATCGTACATTACGAAGCTACTAGCGTTAGATATGAGAATTTGGCTGTATTTTCTGCTGTATATATATTTTGTGTGTCGTATGTTGAAAGTGTACCGTTTTCAAGGTAACATAGTGAATCATATAATATAAGTTGAGTTGAATATTTCATAAATATATACTATAAACATAGTCCTCGAGTTCGTCGTTAGCCGCTAGTAGTTTAGAGTTAACGTACCTTAGGTAACGTAAGGTGGTTTTCCCTAAGTGGTCGCCTAGTGTACGGATACTTAATTCACTTTACTTTGCCCCAATTTCGTAGCCGACACTGGATCGAGAATTATAAGTTTTCAAATATAGATGTTAAGTGCATAATTTGCGTCGTGACTTGCATCCACCGACCTAGCCGTAATTAAGCGCTGAATTATTCTCGACTTATCACAGTGAAGCTCATAGTATATATTTATATACACTTATAATTCATATATATAGTTCACAATTTTAAGACAAACTTGACATCATTTCATATTTATTTACTATAAGAAAAAAATCTTTGAATGTTTTTATTTCTATAGATATGTATCAAATTTAATGAAAAAGTACGAGTATTACAAAATGATTTTAATTTGAACAGTATTTGTGTAAACCTGCATATGATAAATATATGCCTACATATCTGATATACGATTTAATCAATTTATTGGCTTTTATACAATAAATCTTCGAAAATATTTTTTTTATACTGATAACAGCCGATGAGGCGTAAATATAATTTGCACAAAATTCAACGTGGAAAAAAAGTTTTTTCTAATGGCTATCGGACTATCTTATGAAGATTTGGAAAGTGGCTCTAATGCTATTCTTTTCTTAAAACATGGTTTTGATCAGCGTCCCTTTTTATCTTCTATCGGATATTTTTATTATGTGATTATCGGATCTTTTTTTAATGCAATTTTGTTAGTAAGTTGCTTTTTTATATCGCACCTGTGTTTCGAAAATCTGTATAATAAAGCGTATTTTTTTAGCGAATTTCTTTTGCTCTTCTCGGAATGACCAATTGTTTCCTACAAGGATCTATAATTAAAGGGTCTATAACAAAAGGCTTTTTTATGATGTACTTTAGTTTAAAGCACCTGGTTTGTTTCGTTATTCGAATGTACAATTAGCGTGCCTGGAATATTGATGCCATAATTTATTTTTAACATGAACATCTCTGCGAGTTTCTTTATTTAAACGTTACAGAAGTAGTGCGCTAGTCCTTTTTTTGAGTTTCAAATCTTTCGATTACTTGTTCATAACTCTCATTGTGTTAATCGATTTTTAAACGAATATTAATTTTTTTTTTTAATTTCTTTGTATAAGTTTCATCAGTAAAACATTAATGCTTTCTGTAATTTGCTACGTTATTTAAATCAACATGAACAATTTGCCATGCTAAATTTTAATAGTAGTTCATTCTTTTGCAAAAAACAACGCTTGAAATTAGGAACATTTATATTTGAAACACACACTACAAGTAGAACTTAAAAACTGTCTAGATTAGTTATTTCAAAAAACTTCTAGTAAGTTAAAATACACACAAAAGCATTAAAATAAATATGTAATATTGCAGATACATGTGCTTGAAAATACGTACATTTATTACATTTTCGGTCCCAAATAAACGTTTATTTTCCAACCTCAAATTATGGCTATTACTTACTTTATTTACACGAAATTAAAATCGACGGAAAAACAAGGTTGTATCCACATCGGGGCCAATTTACTTTGAATTTTGCGCATCCAATTTCTGTTCAAACCGTGTTTCCTTTAGCATGTGTCGTTTTAAATTGGCTTCCGGCTCATACACCTGTGTCTAACTTAAGCAAAATTAAATTAATTAAACTCAGATTATTTTACCAAAAGTTATTTAAATTATTAACGGCAATAAATACCGAGCGTTAAAGCTCGCTGAAAAGATGTTTGTTTTCATTTGGAGTTATTCCCGCTTACTCCCATCGTAAATATTTCATTCGTAATGAATAGTTGGTCCTAATACTAAGCAAATATGGTTCCAGGCTGCCAGTGGCTATAAATTATTTGTTCCGTACAATGTTCTTCGTATACGGGTAAGATTTATTTTCTACCACGGCTCGGTCACGATATGTGAACCTCACGAGAAATTGGTAATCGCTACATATTAAAGTATTAGGACAGCTAAGATTTATACACTTATTTATTGAAAAAAAAAGAACGCCTCTATTACGTGGCCTTTGTTATATAAATAGATTGTGACGCTAGTGTTTACTGAAATATTATTTGGGACACTGAATCGTGAGGTCATTTTCAGCATGAATTCTCTCTAGTGAGGTCATTCGGAAAATGTTTACTTATTTTAATGCGAATTTTTCATTCATGAAATTTTGCGGTATGAATATTCAATAGCTGCCCGTTGGTGTTTATATTTAAATAAATAAATGTTTCGATTTGCATTTGATATTATTTAAGTCAGCTTCAATGATTATTGCGATTATAAATATGCAAATCATTTTAATACTTTCAAATGAACATAATAAATATAAAAGCATAAATATCTTTACTACCCTAGACATATATTTTTGTACATAGTAAGTCATTATTAAATTTATCAAAGCATATATTTAATACATATTTAAATAATAAAATTGAAATAATTATCTTCGCTGGAGTGTCGAGTTAAATTATCGTCGGCTGTGATCTGTCTTGATGTGTTCTTGTGATAATTCTGGACGATCCGCTGATTGTCTCGGGCTCCATAGTGTCTTTCCTGGTACGTCTCTGGCCACGTTGACATCTGTAGTCTGCTACTCTCTGTTCCCATGTGTCACATCTCTTATAAAGCTTGTTCGAGACAGCCCTGTCTTATTGTAGGTGAGGATGTTGTCAGGTCAATTGCATTGCTTCTTAGACACACTCACAAAATGTGTTTACGTCTTAAAAATGAGGCTGACAGAAGGCTGTTCCGATGATTATTGCATAGGGTAAAACGTACGTATAATGTATCGCGCATCTTTTCTAAACAAATAGTAGTTTTTCTAGTATTTATGAGTACTTACGAGAATTTAACGTTTAGAGACAATTGTACTAATAGTGTTAAATATTAGCAATTATTAACACAATTGTTAGGCTTTACTTTCCTAACGAGTTTATATTTATTTTAATTTTCTCTAATTTAAATGACCTCTAACTTAATTGTGCAGGTAGTTAAAATCTCTACATTATAATAAAAAAATCATGTGTATTTTTAATGATTGATTATGATTGGCGAAAGTGATTAATTAAATATATCGAACTTTGGGATGTTCTGGAAAGATCTACTATCAATACACAAGTATTTTTTTAATAAAGACATTTAAGAACGAAAAATAATTACAAATAAAATAAAATGTCTAGCTTGTTTAATTAAAGTAAATTATGATATAGTGTTTGTGATACCATGATTGTTCATATCAAGTATTATGCTACTCGTAAAGTATTTGTAAAATAATATAGGAAACAAATAAAAACAATAAATATACTTTAAATTATCACAATAATAAAAAATAATATTTTTTTTTAAATATATCGAAAATCTTTCTTAATTGGTTTTATACTGCAAATTATTTTATTCTACTTTAAAAATCTATTAATAAAATAGCCAAAAAATAGGCTTTAAATGCATTCAATATGTAGTGCGTATTAAAATCAAATATATTTGAAACGAACATTTTAGTTGATATTGAGCTTTTTCATATTTGTGGCAAAAACTTTTTGCACGGTAAGCTTTTTGCAAATATTCTTTTAATTGGATATAAATCTGTTCATTTAATGAGATCGTAAGTTGGTAACTAAATATACATGGAAACGATTTTTTTACAAATTTTGAATAGACTTCAGTTGCATCAACGTTGTGCTTGTATGTGTGTTTTACATATCAGTATTGTGCTAATTACAAAGTTCATTCAGTAAACATTCTTCTTCTGTGCGAAAGTAGAGACTGCAGCTGAAATTTTATTTTATTATTCATGACAATAACGTTAATAATAAGTATAGTAAAACGTTACGAGCATCAGTAATCACCATTAAAGATCGTTTTGATAAATGCTTAACGATCGTTGTAAAAAGGTGCCGCGAGATAAGCAAGACTTCTATGGCGTTGAAAAAATTTCTAAGCTTTCCAGATGTATTACTGTATAAATAATAAACAAAGGGATGTTTCAAAGCTATAGATCAATTCCAAAATTAAATGTTTTACAAATATAGACCATACTATTGATTTTGTTTGCGTTGCACTAAACGAAAGTTTAATTGTATCGTGACTGATTTAAAATCGCATTCCTGACAATACTTAATTGAGTTTACATGTACACACCAACGATGCGTGTACAAACGCTAAAACAAACACATAGATCTCGTTTGTATCCCGTGCGAATAAATGTGTTTCGCTGCGATACATCACACAAGTTCGTAATTAAAACAAATTAGCAAAATGTTCAATTATTAATAAACGCAAATTTATTACGTCATAAAGCGTATAAAACACGCCGGTTGAAATTAAATATCGCAGGCTGTAAATAAAAGCAATGTATCCCCTGACGATAAAAATGAGGCCCGCGTAGGCTTTGCCGAACGTATGCCACTTTTTTAATGAAACATTTTACGACTGCATTATATAAAATGTAATACGCATTAGCAGTTTTCTACTCTCGTATATATGATGGCGATGTGACGAAATTGAGAAAAGCGTGCACAACATTTCGATGCTGGATTCATTTTCGTTTTTAGACGCGTTTCTCACGGCTGAGTGTATTCCTTCGTAACCAGGTAAAAGTGGATATGTTTATATTTTCTTTTATCTTCCCAAAAGTGAGTCTCTTGTGATGATATAGCAAATGGATAGATCAGCTGTTCTTAAACTTTTTTCCATTACACCTCCCTTTGGAATAATCTTATGAATCACGCTCACACAATTCAGTCCTAAACTTTGTGATGAGTTTATTTTTAAGCTCTGCTCCAAATAATTATTGCTTTAGAGATTCTCAATTTCATAACACAAATTAAGAGTCAGCAATACAACAAAACACGCTTGACTACAACTTCTTGCAGTAAATTCAGAAGAGTCTGTGATTCAAAGACGAGAGAAATACACAACTTATATAGCGATAACAATAGCAACTTTGAGGACAATTTTGTGAATTTTTTTATTAGGCTATATATGTAACTTCAGTAGAAAGTGCATATATAGCATAATTTTGTGGTAGTATACATGTAATAGTTGCCACTAGCAAATTCAATAAATACTAAAAGTTGATTACAATATACTTTAACATAATAATATTGTTTTCTAAAAGAGAAGTGCGCCATTCTACATAAATTATTTCAGCTCCTTGTAGCTATCACTGAATACATCTGAAGAGCTGAATGTTTTGTGTAAGAGAAGCGGTCTCAAGCGTTGATGGTCCAGAATAAAGGACGCAATCCCGACTCTCTAGGGCTATATCGCATTATACTGGATTGTTGACACCACCCTTTAGCTCCATTTTATAATAGCACTGATGAAAAACGATAAACGACAGATTTTATGATTTGTTTTCTCTCTTAATGTCCAACAACTTCGATAAAAGGCACACTCAATTTTTTGAAATTTATGCGATCATATAAAACTATAAAGAAAATATAATGATTGAGTTTTCGTTAGTTATTGAACACATCTTAATAAGTGACATGATTAGTTTAATAGACCTTTTTCATGATTGAGGATTTCAGCGAGTTTTAAAAACACCAGTTCCTTTTAACAGAATGGGACTTCAGTTTATTAAACCATATATTATTTTTACAGAAAACTGTTTACATGATTTATTTATATCTCACGTAAACCCAAATTTTAATTTACAATTATTTAAAATTTACCTTATATAAAAATTAAATAAATATATAATTAAGTGGCAGATCACACTATCTCTGGGGAGGCGTATCATATATATTAAGAACCTCTAGGATATAGATTATAGTTTTTTTTTATAATACATTTCTAATTTAATATCATATTGGCGAGTTTATTTAACACATAGTTCAATATCGCCACGGGAGACAATCGTACTCAGCTGGAATCGGTCCAAATTCCATTTTATAATGAAAAACTCTTACAATTATTTCACGGCTTATAAATTCTGTGTTAGTGTTATCATTTTCAATGTATTATGTTATATTTAAAGCTATGCGAAACTTCGCAAGCGCGTACGTAAAAAGGTCGCCAAATGAAAAATCACTACTATAAGTAACATGGTGAATGGCCTCGTCGAGAACGATGTCACTTATTTTGCCAAGACAAAAAGAGAATATACACATTTTTTTCAAGATAAAGGCCATTTGAAGAAAAAATCGCAGGAAATGACGTTCGCGCTTCGGTAGACAACGATATGGTCACTAAAGATGGAATTAGACAATCTTTGTTCTCCGCGAGACAAGCTCTGTTGTTAACTGCGAAATTTATCAACTTAGATTTTAATAATCTACAATAATACAAATATTATATAAAAACAGATTTTATACTATATTTTGTGTCATATAAACATTATAAATATTAAAAATTATGTAACATGAAGTTTAAATTGCAACGCTCTTCTCTCAAACTGACACTCCGCCACAACACTATACAGATTGACTTAGCATCTAATTCATTCATCTTCCTCCACGAAAACAATTATATATAATATATTCGTATCGAAAAGATATTGAATAATTGGATTTATTGAGGCAAAAATATTATATTTTATATTAATTCAAGGCATAAAGTAGTGGCAGTTATTGCGATATCAATAGAATAGCAAGATAATTTTTTGTTAATAAACATGATTTGGAACAAAAATGTGAATCTATATTTCTATAGATCTCTTTGGTATTAAACTACCGAGTTGAACACAAAAATTAATTACCGATACAAGAGAAATCCGAAACAGCAAAAATATAACGGGTTTCATAAATGGAATAAAAAAACACCTTCGGACATATAGAAATAAATTATAATATTAAGACTTTATTATTGTATATTTTTATTTTTTCTTTCTGTTATGTATTTTTTATATATTTTTATATATGTTTACTAAATTTGTTAGATGTAAAGATTAGCTATTAAGCTAAATAAATTAATAAAATAAAATAAATAATAAATATTAATTAAAATTAGTACCGATAGTATATTCCACATTCTATTAAATTATTAAATTATTTCAATACTTTCAATTGAACAATGCCAGCTTTTCTTTTTGTATAAATATAACGATCGCTTGTGATTCGTTTTTTTTCATAATTGTGTAGTTTTCATGCAATTTCTTTCAATTAAATCGATTAAGGCTAATTACGCGTAAAAATCACAGATTAATTTGTTTACCTGAGCTCAGTATAATTACACCTGAAATTGCGTTTAATTACTGGTAATTATATACATAAACGTTGGATTATTAAATAATTACTAATTTCAGAGAAAAAACAATCTTATTTTTAATCTTCTTTGAAAACAAATTTTCCGTAGTTAATCAAGATCGTCTGCGTGAACAAAAACGCACGTTTTTATACATAGATTGAAAAGATTGTTCAATAAAAGTATAAATTGCGGGGTGTGGTGATTGAAAAATATTTTTATTTTATACATAATACAATTCTTAAGACCCAAAAATTAAATTATATAATTTATATGTAAAAGTTAAAACTGTTTCTTTATTACATATTTTTCATTACATATTTTTAATTATAAAAATGATAATACCAGCCCTGATAGTTATCGACTATAACAAAAAAAAAACTATAAAAGTTAGGAACCACTGTATATTTTTACAAATCAATAACTAAATTGATTTATAAAATCATATGTTATCAAGTTTAATATAAAATAATTATAAATGATTTTTATATAAAAATTAATATAATGAACAAATTTATATATCAAGAAAGCAATCTATTACAGATAAAAAATTGTAATGATCTTAATACTATCATTTCTACCGTGTAAAATTATATTTCAACGTAGAGATAAAAGTATATTTATTGAGTTTATAGCCACAGTAAAAGCGATATCTAAAAATGAATCTTCATTGAAATTAAAACATATAAAACAGCGTGTAATTTACGTATGAAACAAGTTATTTCATTTCTCTGATAACGAAAAGTTGTTGTTCGGTGTAATTAATCTAACTTTTATTATTTATACTATTGTATTCTTTTTTGTTGAAAAGCTTCTGTAAGAGTGCTACCATACCAATATAACGACGAACATAAACGAGGCTATGGCTTATTGATCTAACAAAATACACCTGCCTCCACACCCTTTCGAACAACTCTTCAAAGGCGTGCGTGAGAGAAAATGGATCTAAAAGTGACATAATACAACAGAAGACAGTGGAAAGATGACGTATTCGCGATACGTGAACAAAACAACGAGCTTTTGAAGCTTTCGTTCAGAACAAAACTCAGGAAGACGAGCATTATTGATATTAAGATATTATTTATTAAAACTTCTGTATGGATTACATATTGTAATAATTTATTTTTCCTAAATAAAAATATGTTTTATAAATTTAGACGATGGCATATATTTCTCTTTCATGCGTTCTATTATAAACGCACGCTCGTGTTTCTTGCTTTTCCACTGCCTTATAGGTGGAACATAACAAAAAGCGCACTTATCGTAAATTTCGTGACGTTCTCTGCTCTATTATTACTTCGTTCTGTTTGGAGCTTTGTTTTGCCACTTTGTTCCAGCTGATATCTCGAGGATAATCCACGCGAGAATAATCGAGAAATTTCCTTCCAGAATATTAATCCGTTTAATTCCCATGGATGAAGCGCGTAGAGGCGGTCCGTTTTGCGGACAAGCAAGCTCAGATGTCGCTTCGGAGGCAGATAAAACCTAGAATATAATATATCTGAGCTACGCAGAAGTTTGTTTATCTGCCCATCTGCGCCTCTCGACCCCGCTTTTCCGGCTTATCGTATCTGACCGACTTTTATTCAGCCCCACGCCTACTTTCCTCTATGACCCTTTTCCATAATGAGGGTTTTATTCAAAATTTTATTACGCCCTAATAATAGACTCGAAGAGGATACGACAAACAATGCGAATAAAATTATATCCCGTACGCAACGATAATGGACGTGGGTGTACATCAAAAGCTTTTCCTTTTGTATGAAAACTCCATTCAGAATTTATTCGGAGGGGTATGTACTTAGATATAACACTGATTTTCTGTTAATTTAAAATATTCGGATAACAGTAGGTAATACGCGTATATCATATAAAAAGATCTTTTACGTAGTTACAGCCAATCAGCATTAAAATATCATTTAATGATAGAATTAATGTATAGTATACTACTTCATGTTGATTCCCTTTAAACTTTATTAAGTTTTCTTGTATTATATGTTTTTAATAAAAAAAAACACTCGACGACTAAGTCGAAGAGATTATGTGATTAATTTGAATACGAACGAAAAATATCGAAAAAAATCTGTTGCGAAAAACAATTTAATCGACGATAAACTAGTTGTTAAAGCATAAATTCTATAAAATGTATAGATATATAAATTTTAAAATGTATCTGATATTTACTTAAAATATTTATAATGTATATAAGTCATTAAACCATTTTAAATAATTAAATTCGTTGTGTTCATTTATGAAATAGTATTATTTACAAAACTTATTTGTAACAAAACATTTAGCTCAGTATATGTACATACTATTCAAATTGCGCGTTCACGATTCCGAGTTTATTTCCAGACACAAACGAGAGTAGAGCAAAAGCAAATAGTGAGTAACGATTTGAACTTTCACAAAAGAGAAGTATTGTTAGTGCAGGTGTGTCGTGGTGGTCCTGAGCGTTTATCTTCGTCGGGATAAGTAAATAGGGTCTGAAAATCGGGTCTCACTGCCGAGCGGTTTCAAAACGTTGTAATAATGTGAAAGTTCACTCTTGTTCTCTATAACGTACGTCTCTCGCCTTTATCGTTAGCAATTTCGTCAGGGTATGCCCTCATACGGTTTAACGATAATTTGTTGTAATATACAACGGTGTTTTGCGTGCTAACGAGAGTAATACAAACACGATCCACATGTAAAGGTCAGTCCATAAAATCGTACACATAATCGTTATCTTTAGTGGGTATATAAACAGCATCATCAGCGAATAATATATTATAGAAAATGAAAAAGAAGTTCTATATGAATTAAACATACTGCGGCATTCGCCGTGAAAATTTTCAACCCTTCGTATGTTGCACGAGATCTGAGCCCCATCCTTGTACGCTTTTAGTGTATAGCCAATTCACGGATGAGTCACTTTTTCAGAATTTATTACGTTTACATAATGTTGCTCTTATGTGATTTTCCGACCGGCGCCACAGAGAGGAAAACTTACTGTGTGACGTCACGTGAAAAGTACGCCTTAACAGCTTTTTGTGTGGTGACACAAGTGATTTCGTGTTCTCCAAACTTCAGATGCGAAAACGCCAGGGACTTTCCTATGACATTAGGCCTAAAAACCTTGCATAGTTTTAACCAAAAATATACGGTTTCGTCTCTGTTGAGTTAAATTTTTCTAGAACTATTATTTTTGTTTATGTCAAACATAAACATATAATTTTAACCACAAATTATAAAACAATTATTAATATTATTTTTTATATAAAAATAACATTTAAGTTTAAGGTATTATCATAAGATAATTCCATAAATTTACTACTAGCTACAATCAAAAAAGAAAAAAGGTTGAACTCAATTTTGGTTAGCATAAAATTATGTTATACAAACACTATTATTTAATGTTTATTTTAACTAAAATGTTTTTCGTGTTACTTAATTTCATGTCGTGTTAATAAACAAGTATTCCAAATGGTAGTTTGAAGCGATGCTTTTTTTAGTATACGCTTCGACGCGATTCTTGAGATTAATATCCGAGCAAAATTTTAGGAATTTGGAAAAAATTGGACTTTCGCAAAAATTAAAATAATAAAGTTAATTGTCATCTTCACGTACTGACTAATTCGACATGTTCACTCAGTATGCGCTCCTGCTACGCGTGACTCAAAAACACGAAATGGGCCGGTCCGTTTTATTAAATTTGAATATAAAATAATATTTTAAACCAGATCTTTTAAGTATACGCTTCGACGCGATTCTTGAGATTCATATCCGAGCAAAATTTTAGGAATTAGAAAAAATGTACTTTTACAAAAAATAAAATAATAAAGTTAATTGTCATATTCACGTACTGATTAATTTGACATATTCACTCAGTATGCGCTCCTGCTACGCGTGACTCAAAAACACGAAATGGGCCGGTCCGTTTTATTAAATTTGAATATAAAATAATATTTTAAACCCAATCTTTTTAGTATACGCTTCGACGCGATTCTTGAGATTCACATTCGAGCAAAATTTTAAGAATTAGAAAAAATGCCCTTTCGCAAAAATTAAAATAATAAAGTTAATTGTCATCTTCACGTACTGACTAATTCGACATATTCACTCAGTATGCGCTCCTGCTACGCGTGATACAAAAACACGAAATGGACCGGTCCGTTTTATTAAATTTGTACATGAAATAATACTTTGAACCAGATCTTTTTAGTATACGCTTCGACGCGATTCTTGAGATTCATATCCGAGCAAAATTTTAGGAATTAGAATAAATGCACTTTTGCAACAATTAAAATAATAAAGTTAATTGTCAGCTTCACGTACTGACTAATCCGACTCAAAAACGCGAACAGGGCCTGAACAAAATATTATAAAATAATATTTTGAACCAGATCTTTTTAGTATACGCTTCAATGCGACTCTTGAGATTCATATCTAATAATTGTTTGCAAGAATTAGGAAAAAAGAAACTTTCCCAAAAATTAAACTAATTAAATTAATTGACAACTTCTAGGTACTTACTAATTCGACATGCTCAGTCAATATGCCCTTCTGCTACCACGTGACTCAAAAACGCAAATTAAGCCGTGCTATTAATTTTGCACACAAAATGGTGGATCGATGGATGGTTCAAATGCCACAGTTTTACAATCAACTTGAATCTTATACCTATATATATTATTTCCTCCACAAGACAATATATCCATAGTCGTTAGAAAATGATGATGAATATGAAGAACAATCTTAAATGGCAAATATATAACGACACACACTAAAAAATAATTATATAATACATATAAGAAGCATTAACTTCAATTTTCAAAATATTATTCAATGAAAAAAATGGATGTTACTCGTTCTTTAGATATTTTTTGAAATAAACCGGTTGCAGTAAATACATTTGATGACAATTTGACTAAACACTTTGCAAATTGACTCAATGTAGTTAACCTTCCGTTTATTGTAATAAGTATAAACGTACTGCGCATTTTAATTTACATCCATTGAACTACTATTTTATTTCTTAAAAAGCAAGTGGTAGTTTGTCCAAATTATATAAGCTTAATTATTTAAAATATTATATACAGCATGTCAATGATTATTTATGACAGGATATTTGTAAAAGCTTATAAATCAGAATACTAAGATCAATGTGACATTATTATATAATTTCTATTAACCACTAACAAATCGAATAAAATAAGAAACTTCGTATCCTTTGCTTGTTATATAGTATATATTTTTGCCAGTTATAACTGTCAAATTATTTATAAATATATATTATCATTGCCACTCTAATACTATTATTTGATACTTAGTGCATATTTTATTGACTTGTATTATTTCTAACAATGACACAATAATTGTCCAATAACCCTTTTCATGCGAAATTTGTCTTAATACATCAAATAAATATGTTTTAGCTTAATATTTTAGATAAATCAGGATTATTTCGTATTAAGGCATTTTGGAAAACAATACAATTTATTATAATATTATATGAACGTGCTTAAATTTATCGAATCCCGTTTCACGTTACGACCGCACATACGCGCGAAATTCCCTTTATTTTTAAATATTTTCTACATAAATAGCCGTATACGGCCGTGGGGAATAAAATAGGTAAAATTATCGCTATATTCGCGCAAGGGATATAGTATATACTTACATATACATACATGGGTTTTCGCGCATGGAACGTTTTCGCGCGGTATCCTTATTTAGCCTTTGAGCAATTCAATATATTTCATGTCTACAGGATTTCTTATGTCTTCCTGTTTCTTGTTCGGGCCTCCTAGACGTAAACAATGCCCATGAGGCGCCTACAGGATTACATTATGTATGTAGGGTACGGTTTTTGGTTCCACATACTCGAGGAGGTCACGAAATTCAAAAGGGCTCCCTCGAACACGTTTCATATGCTATATTGTATTATTCATCATGCAAATTATAATCTACATACTTTTCGCTCTTCTGCTAACTTTCCTTTTTTTTGCTTAAGAAACGTCTTCGATTGCTGAATCACATTGTTGCGGTAACTCTATTTGCTCGCATGAGTACGATAATTTACATATGCGTGAGACTTCGTCTGGAAAATATGATGTTATTTTAAGCACATTTACTGATATGAATAAAATAAAATATGTTTTTCGCAGTAAAGTTTGCGCTATACGTATAATAATGAATTATTTTGGTAGACTCTATCAGGCCTCTGTTAATCCTAATACGGAAAGTCAATAGAAAATATTTAATACTTTACAACTGTCTATATCTATAATTTTAATCAGCTAATACAGAGTTTTATCTTATAAGCAAACCCTAACAATTTTCAACGTTTAACAGCTTCGAATAATATTTTTGGGTGTTTTGGCTCGATAGATGGATTTCTAACCGTTCTTGCGGAATTTTTCCCCAAGTTGTATAACGGTTCCTTTGTTGTATTACTAATCCATGTAAGTTGGTGTTCTTAATGCAATTTGTGAAGTGGTTATGGGCGGTCGTTTTCTTGTTAAGTATGACGATAATTTTTAGTGAATTCTGTTCATCGTTGCCGCTTTGTTTTAGATGCTTTAGTTCTTTGGGTTATCTATTCTACTTATCGAAAATGTGTAGTTCTGTTATTTGAATGTATTTATTTGCCATGACGTAAAGTGTCATTGAAATTCTTTATCGTTAGCGTATGTTATTAATATTTTATTAACTTGTCGACTTGCTATGGTCGCCATAATGAAAAAGACAGAAGTCCTTACTTATAAAAGCAATCTAAAATAATTCATCTTGGGATACTAAAATTAATAAACATTTTTAATCAACGGATGAACACAATCCGCACACGAATGGATTGAATCTATTTAAATATATTCGAAAGCGTCTTAGCAATAAATTGATGGACAAGAGCCCCTGCCGGATGACACGCTTCATTACCGCAAATTCGGAAAAGGGTCACGATGAGGATTCAAGGGGGATGAATTTCCGAGTTTCTTTTATTTTTTTGTACCCGGAGAGCGAGCATCGCAACGAGAATAGCCAAGATTTATAAAGTATTCATTCGAGAAACTGAAACGCCCAAATGGCCTATACGTTGGACGCCAAAGAGCACCAAGACCGCTTTGGGAGCGGGGACGAAAGCACTTTGCATATAGCGTCGGGGCGTCACAGAACAACGGTAGAATAACACAAACAGATTTTAATTTGATATGCATCTGCTAGTCTACTTGCCAAACGATAAAAGATGCTGCAAATTGACCGTAACGCTATATACGTACAATTCTCATCTGAAAAAGAAGATCACACAGAAGTCACAACATAATATAACTCAGACTATATGCAAACTGCGTGGTGATATTCCATTTTTAGTGATATCTAAAACTATGACAATTTTTTATTTCATGTATAAATTATATAAATTGATTAGGTTTTGTTTATCTCAAGTATTAAATGCACAGGAATTTATATCTTCCATAAAGGGATTAATAATCCATATTATGCCTTTACGAGGATCCTTATTATCAAGGTAGCAGTCATCAAAATTTTTAAATAAAGCCCTAAAGTGTTTAAAATGAATTATTGGTTTACTTCAACAGCAATTAAAAATTGTTCCTCATGTGAAAACACTGTGTTCTTCTTGTATGTGAGTATCCAAAAGAGTCAGATTTTTTAAGCAAGTTTATCCTTAGTAAAAATATTTGTGAATTTGCAACACATAATTACATAATATTTTTTGTATAAAAGCTATTTCTTAATTCATAATATTATGTACCTTTCAAAATCTTATTGTGCATGTTATTTGACCGATCGATTCAGTTACACATGTGCATACATCATGTAATTTGATTAAGAATTAATTTCTATTATGTTGTGTGATGATTGGCAAGCAATGAGTATCTACAAGCAATAGTAATGGAAGCGTAACATTGATGGACAATATGTTAATGATTTTCCTTTGAACCTACAACATATTGTGTTGAACCAAGCTGTGCGAATGCATGTATGTGGTGCGGATATTATTACAGACGTTTTATTTAATGGCGGCCTTTGGGAAAACCGACGCTAATGCTTTCAAGAAAAACTTTATTTCTTCGCAAACCCCAAGATTGCTCATTTTGCGTAAATAAATTGGCGCGAAGATTGAGCGCTTGTCCCGCGATAAAAATAATAATAAAAAAGGAGAATAAGGAAAGTAAAAAAATATAAACGCAAACAGTTAAGACGATAAATTCTGATTAATTCCGCCGTCTGGATATAGAGAGCTTTCCGTTGTCTGACAAAAGGGTGCTTTCTGTTTGAAATTATAACGTTACTAAAAATCGAAACTTTTGCGAATCTTTCGCGGAAAATCCCATAAATCCTGGGATCCGCCCTCGGCGTTTAACTTTTGTCGAAATCGCGCTGTCACAAAAATCCGAAAAGAACAATAATTCATGTATGGCACGTACCCATAAATAATAAGCGAAATATGCTATACGCGTACTGAATATATGAAAACTGTATGTTTTTACGTTCGTTATGCAGAAACTTTCAATGTTTGCTCTTTCGGTTTTGTGTGCGGTTTCAATTCATCATACGAATCGTTTTATATTTTTTATTTTAATATCATAGCGTACGTTTTCAGAATAGTTGGTGTTCTATGAAAAAGTATCGAGCACTTTCGAATATTACTCATATGAATATGAATAGCATGTGCGGTGGTTTACACATGCTGTTTAAGGGTACGCTATAAATCTTAGAAGAAATACACCATGCGTGACACAGAATTGTAAAATATCGGAAAAATTTAATATCTTTCATGTTTTATTTAATAATATAAGTGACATAAACATAATAATACTCATATAACTTTAAATAACATAATTAGAAAATGTCAGAATGCTAATTTAATTTTTTTTAATATCTTAATTAAATGCAAATATATTTTATGTGATCTCTGCAAAATTCAGTCTTTTAGAAAGTTTTTTTATAGAAGTCTCATTGCTGCTTTTTTATAAATTGATCAGTCACAAAATATGATCTTCTATTATTTTCTTCCCCATAAATGTTTTTCTGCTTAATATATCACTGCCATAAATATCGTTATTGTCTTAATTAGAAAAAAAATACATCTATCAACAGCAGTTTCTCATTTCATACAGAAAAAACCGATCACTGTAAAATTTTGCACTTTGAAATTTGTCTCACTATAAAATTTTACGGATTAAGAATTGACATGACCGTTTTAGTAACTCATTGTAAAAAAAAATGTTGCGATTAAGGACATGTTACCAGTTCGTCACCCAAGTAGTGTGCTTCAATTCATAATAACCATGTATCTTTACGAATATTTCTAGTAGTTATTCTTATTAATTAAATTATTACTACTATAACTGCTTCATTCAATATCAATAAAATGTGTTTTTAATATCATTAAAAAGATTACATTACGTTGATGAAAAGTCTATGCTAATACGTACGACAGGGAATATTATTATCAGGTTTTTGCTACAATATCTTACGCCTCTCACCTCAAATTTGTTCTCACAATTCAGTACAAAAGCATACTAAAAAAATATTTCTGTGATTCATACACAACACATATCAAGAGACACGCCATATGCACGTCTGAAGTCCTGCGAACTGTGCCCACGAACCTAACAGCTGTCTAATAGCACGGCGCATTCACTACGACCTCACTCCAACGTTCAGGGTTGATATATTTTACTCTACACATCGACACTCGGACTACTAATTCGATACAAGAACTTCTTCGCTACATGGACCTCTTCGACCACGGACTAACGCTTCATCTCCTATATGAAAAATCACCTTCAGAACACACGCTCGAGAATAAGTACTGACGACTTCTAGAAGGACTTACCGACGTCACCAAAGATACTTCTGTACGCCTTTACGCTGTTGTTGTATTATAGATTATATTACGTAAAACTGTTAATATTGTATATAAATAGCTATGAAGCAAATTTTATATATATATATATTTGTACCTATCTAATAATTGAAATGTCTAAAAACAAATTAAAAAATTACAAAGCATTTTTTGAATTTTTTATAAATAAAAACTTGTTAAAGCGCCGCAATGGCGCGGCGCGAACCTTTCATTTCAACTTTTAATTTACGAGAAAACTTGTATGTGTTTACGCACGCTTATAACGAATGCAAAACGTTACAAGCGGGATTTTATTTTTTCATAATTTCGCTTAGACCTAAGTATACGAAGGACAACAGAAAAAGTTCGTAAATGTTTGATGAATTTTGACGAAAAAAATATTCGGGTCAACTTTCGGATAATATTCACACTACAGTGTAGTATCGTATACGTTTTATCTTAAATGCCTAACAATAGATAAAATAAAATATATGTACAATACTCTGAATAGCTTATATTTTTTCAGAAACGAAGATGGCCTTACATTGCTAACGCGCCCTCGATGATAATATTTTCGAGAGGACCAAACATGTTTTCATCACAATCTATTTATATCAAAAACTATTTTTTCTCTGCGTTGAACGAACCTCGTTACAGCCGCTCGGAAAAGTCGTTATGGTGCTATGTATTACATTTTTATTTTGAAAGAATCGACATTTATCTAGTCAGCAGATTTTAATGCGATAACATCAAAGCAAAATACACATATATTTATAAGGTATACATAATATAACCATTTACGTAAATATCCTCTATCTAATCTGATGAACCATATCCTAATTTTGCTTAATCGTCACAAAACTAGACACGTTTCTCATTAAATACTTATCAATAATTACATGTAATATAAACATTTGCTTTTAACGGATTTATACCCAATGCGGAATAAGCGCTTATACAATGCTAGATATGATTATTAGATAAAATAAAAAAATCTGAAGCTTTGTTGATTCAATAACTTCCAATCCGGATTTTCCGATTTCCCCATTGAGATAAAAAGGTATACATTAGAAAATTATACGACTCAACGTATCTTATTTAATCTCCTGAAACGAAATTGGGGTCTGCTATTCGTGCCCAATTTACCGACACGAATCCAAAAATTACAACGTGTCCGAACACGCATACCTACAACGGCAAAGAATATAAATTATACTGTATCTACAATATGAAAATTCTGTGTATATATAGATTAATTCATATCCTGCCGCAATGGCGGTGTTGAATTTAAAAATGCAAATATTTATATTACGTAATTATTATTAAATTTCGGGTTGATTCAGATTTGAAATAACGACGTGTTATTTGCACCACGATTCTATAAAAGTAGCAGTTAAAATGGTATTTTCTGTAACCTTCCTGTTTTCTCCACACATGCGAGAGTTAAATCCAGTCGTAATGACGTCACAGTTTCAAAATCAATTCGTGCTGAATTTATTATGCGGGAAGCCCTTCGGCCTTTTTTCAGTCACAATAAAGATTTCCTTCGTTACTCGGAGGGGTCTTGCGCTTCATAAAACACTGCGGAAAATATATCACCCACTAATATTTGAGACACGTACTCGTCAAGCGGTGTCTAAAGCCTTAAAGAACCCTACTCCTCTCTGGATAATGAAAATACATACATTGAACAAACCGCGTGAAATCCGCGTTGATTGGATGAAATTCTGAAAATTGTAATATGCCAAAAGCTTTGTCGCAATTCGTTAATCATATCCATCGAGCTATTTCCGCGTTCGCATAAAGATATCACAGCAATGAAATAAAACACAATGATAACGAAAATGCTTTACGTGTGCTAAATCCGTTTCTCACAAACCAAATTGCATGTCACTCATCTTTAGATTGCTTTATTTATATCATGTGGTTTTTATTTTGTTATGCTATATTTTTATATTCATACGATCATGACCTTTAAGCTCTGTATATATGTTTGTTTTGATTTTTAATGTTCTTTATTTGTAGCATATACAATAATCTTGCACTTTTTTATGTTTGAGCACTAATATTTTTTTTAAATTTATAAAATTAGTACAATGTTAAAATACGTAAAATAAAGTAGTATATTTGTTAGACAATCTCCAGGTAGAAAAAAACAAAACATATAAAATCAAGTCACCTTATCATTAAGTTAAAAATTTTGTACAATGAAATTAAATTATATGAATATATATATATATTTTTCAAATACCCACTTTAATGTGGCTTACGTATATATTATATATATTATATATAAAAAAATAAGATATTCTTAATTTTTATTATTCCAATCAAGAACATTAATATGTTTTTCATGTCTTATATTACATATTTCAACAGTAACAATTTTGTTGTTCTATATCAATCCCAGATGTTATATGTTACGTTAATTATTAATAAATATAACTTTTATGCTTATTTATATATGCTCATTATTATATTGTTTAAATATACATATATACTTTATTTGATATTTTTTTATTTAAATTTACACATATTCTATAGAAAATGAAGTTATACTATTCGCTTTCCTAAATAGAATAGTATATTTTTCCTCTCTCTATGAGAGCTCATTATACGCCTTTTCTCTCGAGATCGTACATATCATATATGAACGTTCTAAACGAATAGTGTAATATATTATATAAGGCACTTCCACATTTCAGTTCTAGTGAAAAAGTTCAATCTTTAATAATGCGTCTATCCTTTGACGTCATTAGATATCTTTGTCGCTACAAAACCACCAACCTTTTTGTTCCCTTTGACACTGGCACTTTATAACTGTCTAGACCCACGCTGTTTTATGTGCTATATGCCGTTAATTGTCCGAGATATATATTTTACATAATACTCGACCTTATTAAAAAATTCGTATTACGAACACGAACACTGCGAAGTAATAAAGAAAATTTCATGTGTGTTTGTAAAAATGAAAAACTCTGTTGTAATTCAATTTTTGTCGTCTTTTTAGCCTTGGCTGCCCCTTATCAAAGTGAAATCCAGAGCAGTTACGTGGGCGGAATTTCAAGTGTCTAAAAAAAGTGCTAATACAACCCTATATCTTCGATTCGACCGTTCGCCTTTTGCACAGTCCAAAAATATAGTAGTTCACGCAATATAAAACATCACGTCGAGTATAATAATTTATTTTCGATTCTCTCTCTGAATGCGAGAAACGGTCCCAATACTCGTATTGTACTCTTGCATGCATACCATATCCGCATTTATAATATAAAAGAGTACCGATGTTAACGCGGTAAATTTTCTTTTTACTGTTGTGGATGTAAGCCAAAAGCCAGCTGCTACTGCGCAATATTTTTTGCGCAAACAGAGAATTTTTACTGGGTTCAGTTTAATATTTTTACGAATTTTTATTTTAACGTCACCGCTTAAGCTTTATCCGGTGTTCTGTTTTAGCTTAACACTTTTTTATAGAATTTTTGCTTTATATAAAACAGGAAAAAATTCAGACGTTTTTCTAATAAATTGATAAAATTATTTAACTACCTATATATTCGTCGGTAATAATATATTATATAATATCATATTACAAGCGCTTAATCGAAAGATACCTAATTCGTAAACCTTCAACAAAAAGCAATTTTATAATAAAAAAACTAGTCGTAGCTGCTAATTACATTTATTGATTAAAGCTATTGCTTATCAATTAAGGCACCGGAGCAAAGGGAGCGGTGCGGTTTCAGTAGTTTTAATCAAACAATAAGTAATTAATAATAATAAATAAAAAAAAATATAAATATAAATTATTCTAACACCATGTCTTTTAAGTTATATTAATAATTACTAAAAAACAATAAAAATACTCGCTGCTCGTCCTTAATTATAAGACAAGTAGCAGGTTATTAAAGAGATTTAAAAGAAAACTAGTAAAGAGACTTAATCGATATATTTTTGTTGCACTGTAAAAAACATTCAGTGTTACTTTATGATCGATTTTTTGGTATATTTTATTTTGTATATACTACAAACTAGTGTGCTATGCTTCCCTTAAAAATATAAAACTTTAATGTAAACCTTTTAAAAAAATAATAGTAAATATCTGCAAATCCGTAATATGCGCAAATCAACTCTCGCTCAAATATAGAAAAATATTGTTTGTGTAAATTGTGAGTAAATAAAAAAGATGTAAACAATGTGTTAAATGAGCAGATGGGAAACATGAACCTGAACCAAAGTTTGTAGATACTAGATACTTCTAATTAACACTTATATGGAGAGTAAGTATACTAGTTTTCAGTTTAATTAATGAAAATAAGATTTTTTAAATCATTATACTTTTTAAATATACGCGATTAAAGAACTAGATTTTACTCTTTAAAAATGTGAAAATTAGTTAAGATTAATAGCAAAATAAGATCGTGTAATATTTGTTTAAAAAATAGTAAGCTAAAATATTTACAATGCTTATCAAGCAAACAGAGAATCTGATTGAATTTTATAAAAAAATTCTACAATGTTAACAAATGTTTTTACCTGACATATGTAAAGTTATCAGTATTACTATAAAATGATGCTGAAATTCTACAGTTTGACAATATATACCTTTATGTATGACACGAAGCTAATGGGAGTGTAAGCTCTAATGAGTTCAGTTCATGTTTGATCATCTACTTTATCTCAGCCTCCAATCGTTGATAAAAATTACATACAAGGCATTTTATATACATATATACATGTTTTATTTGTCTTTAAAATATTTATCTGTTAAATAAGACTTATAACATAATGTGAGTAATGTTATTTTTATTACACCATATTGATAATAAGGGTTGTGCAACGCGACGTCTAGAAATATTACTGAACATATATATTTTTTGAAATGTTTTATTTACATATACATAATAATACTTGTAGTGCGACGAACTTGCTTCATAGCTGAGTGCTATTCCCGGAAGCCAAATGGTGAGATAAAATCAACTGTTAGTCCTTAAGTATTGGTCTGAGATGTTTAAGAAGCATTTTTTTAAAATAGTTTGCAAATAACTGGAAAAACGTGACATATTCTGTCGGTTCTTTTCGTTTATGAATCATAAGCACAGTAGCTATCTTCCATTGCATCGGCATATACTTAAGCACAAAGGCAGCGGTTAAACAGATGGAAAGTTATTTCAAAATTCGTTCAGTAATATAATTTATATGTATTTTTATGTATGTAAAACATAAATATGTACAATACTTGGTTACTTTTAACGATCAAAGTACTTTTATTCGTAATTCGCTATAATTTATAGCGCATTAATTGCCCTCTCAGCGGCCAAAGCGTGACAGTTTAAATACCGAACCGACCGCAATAAATAGGTTAATCAATTACAATGGCTATTGTTCCCTTGGATTAGGTCCGAATTGGCCGCGGAGGACTAAGGTCATCATGAATCAAGCGTCAACTGTACAGCCATTTTCACACTATCGATTCGTTTGTCATTTTTGACACGCACGTCATTTTCAAAATGGGTCAGTGGTTTTTCAGAGCAAAGGTTATTTTTAATGTTCGAACGACCGGACTTTTTTGCGAAAATCCATTTGTTCTCCGCTCTTTGTGTTGTAACTTTTTTATGCGAGAGTGAAAAGTTTTTTTAGCATTTCAATTATTAAATTCTTGAACTCGCAATAATGACCTTTCAAAGAAAATATTCACATATATTTTACTTTTACGCATTTTCCTTACGTAATAAAGATAAAAATATAGGCCGAGAAATAAATAATGAGAATACAAAAACAATTTTTTTATATATATTTTTTTTATAATATCTACAATTAAGAATTATACATCACATAAAAATATGTTGGAATTGTATTTGTATATAGCTCTTAAATATACAGAGTAGTTAAACATTAATGATATCTATAATAATGATATTGTATAGAAATTATTCAATATCTAGAACGTTTAAGAATGTCTTACTTTTTTAACTGTCTGATGCGCTTTGAAATATTAGATCGAAATTATTTTGATAAAATTAGGTTTAAATTATTGAATTTTTATTTTTAAGAGTGCACGAGAATTAGCATTCAAACGTTGTTCTATTTTGAAGGTTGCTTAAATATTATTGAAATTTTACTTACTTCTTAATAAAATTGTAACATTATAGTATATTCAGTACATAGAATTGAAAATAATCATTAATAATATTTATTTAATAAAAGCAAATATATAACGTTTAAATGTCAATGTAAGGCTGACTTAACTATAACATCTACCTAATACGTATATTACTTAACAGCTTACCTAAGCTAACTTATAATGTATATTATGTACAAACATAGATAGACTAACTCTAAAGTAATATAATATATTTCGATATGTACGTATATGTAGTATATGTAAATGTCTAGCCAAATGTACAATAGAATATTTTTAATTTTTATTATAAATCTGACCATCATGAAGTTTCAGGTTTCCCGAATGCTAACAATAATAAATATTTAAAAAATAACATAGTGGTTCACGCATAAAATAAATTAACACCATCCCACATTTTTTTTCCTCTTTATAGCTATAGCCAAAAACACCATTGTGTTTTGCAAGGTCATTTAGAAGCTGGGTGGCTTATGCAAGAGAAGCTTTCTCAAGCGCCGACGTCCAGGCCGCAATGAGCAAGAATAAGTAATAATAACAATAGGCAATAATATTTAAGTTTCCGTTCAAAATTATGCATATTCATTATAGCTCATCACTTTTACTGATTTATGAAACAATGATTTAATATCTTATATATAATTGTTCTAAGCCTCTTCCGGACGCCCATATTTTAAAATGAAACATCCATTTAATTTTCTACTCTGTAAATCGTATTCATTTTTATGAACGGTGTATATGATAATATACATAAACAAAGGAAATATATTTAATTATAATAATAAAAGTAAAAATGCTTTTCGTTGTTTCGACCAATGAAAAATAAGCATTCAAATATAAATCAAAATGGCCGTCATCAACATGACAACGGTTTCAATAATTTTGTTATGCGACAGTAATTTTCATTAATTCGTCATGTGCGTTGTTCGATTTGACTGAATATAAATATTCGGATTGCTAATTAACTAGGTATGTTATAACTATAAAAATGAAATATATAAATAATGTGTGTAATTATTATAAGAATATATTGATTAATCTAGATCAGGGTTTCCCAAACTTTTTCAGCGACGGAACACTTGGCAAATCCAAAAATTTTGGCGGAACACTTAGCTTATTTTTTAGGTTGGGTAATTCATAATAATACAAATAAAAATAAAAAATGTTATTAAATAAATATTATTTACTTAATATATTCTGATGATTTTGGGTTCCTAAATTACAATTTTTTTATATCAAGCACAATATTGGTCAGTTGTATTCTCATATCTGCTGTCTATTTCTGTATTTTGTTTTTGTTGCAATATATTTAGAAAATCCCACTTCGCATAAATACGTCGTGGAAAATGGAAGAAAACAAACCAGAAGTTGTTTTGACACATTGGGGAACTCTTCAGTCAGACTCGCCCAGAAATCATTTAATGGCTGATCTTTATATTTATGTTGCAAATCAGAGTCATTAATTAAATCAATTAAATTCTCATAATTCCTTGCGCTTAAGCCCACTGGATTCCGAACCTAGGAATCGTCCTTACTAGTTTTCGGAAAATATTCCGAAAGAGTTATTTTCAAGTTATATATTATATGTGTTCTAAAAATACTTGTGAAACTTCTTTATTAACTTGAAAATTTAATTTACTTAAACATTCATTCAAGACAAGAAAACATTTAAAATTATTAGATTCAACTGATAAAATCCAAAATTGTATTTTTTTATCAAAAGATTCAATTTTATCTCTCACGTTAAAAATTGTAATACTTTTTCCTTTTAATGATAAGTTAACATCATTGCACTTTGTAAAAATATCCGCCAGATATGCAAGATGTATCAACCAGAAAGGATTTGTTAAAAATTTGATGAAATTTCACGGCTTCATCCAGAACATTTTTTTAAATTTGTGGAAATTTGTTTAGTCAACAGTGCATGTCTATGCAAAATATAGTGACTACTAGTAGCTCTTGTAGCTACTTTCAGAATACGATATACAACATCTTTCATGTTTCTCACGCGAAAAGAAGCTTTTGTTGCATTTTCATTTTCAGTTTTAGCCATTGTAATCATTTGAAATTACTATTCTAGTGAGTCACGTTGTCTCTTAAAAAAATGCATGTCTTTTTCTTTGTACTCAGAGTGTGTTGTTTCGAAGTGCCTGCGAAGTTTAGCTGGAGCCAAAGAACTGTTTGCAAGTATTTTTTGACACAAAACACACATTGTATCAGGAGCATATGAATACCCAAAATACGTAAATCTAAAATTTAAATAACTTTCATCGTACTTCCGTTTTGGTCTGTTCATAGATGACACTTGTTCTTTAATATTCGATTTTGAAGAAATCACAGTTTTTGGATTACTTTCTTCTTTGATGTAGACGTATCAGTAGAAATATTTGTCCTTTCTTTCGTCAAATTTCCTGTTTTCAACCAAAGATCCATGGGTAGTTTTTGAATAATATGTAAAAATTCTTTAATATTTTTTTTTGTCAAAATGTAAAAAAATCTGTATTGTAAGCTATCAGACTAAATTAATGTACAAAAAAATTGATAAATTTTCATGCAAATTTTATTTAATTCATTTACATTTCCAAAAGTATACACCCAATCCTGTTTTAACGCAATAAATTAGTTTTAGGAATTAACACGTAGAATAAAAACGCGTGAAAAATTATCCGCAATAACATTTTGTAAATGTGACAGATTGGATCCCAAGATTGAAAAATCTTGTATAAAAATCAAGTACAAGTGAATTTGCGTGAATTAATCGTGTAAAAAGTGGCATTCGTGGCACCAAAAAAATTGCGTTAAAATTAACTCACATAAATAAAATTCGCATAACAAGAACTAATATCGTGTTATTAATTAACAAAAAAAATATTGTTTAAATTCGATCAAATTTTAAAGTTAAAAAAGAAACAACACAGTCTTATGAAACTTTTCCGTCCAGAATTTGTACATATCAATGTTGAATATTTAACACATATTTTCAAGCTTTTTTATCAGATTTATGAACAATTTTTATGTATTAGCAAGACTAACATTTTTTTAATTTACTCCAAATTTTTGTGAAATATTTATTGAGGCTCCGCGGAACACCTATTTTGGATCCGCGGAACACCAGTGTTCCGCGGAACATAGTTTGGGAAACCATGATCTAGATAAACAATCATAAAACAATCTTCGTAATGAAATCTTCAAAATTTTGAATTCCCGTCGACGGGCTCCGAGGCTGAAAAGTGAGTTTTTTTTTTATAATACATAAACACTATCATTGCTTCCGATTTAATGCACATATACGTTAGATTTGACGTACGTTTTAAACGTGAGCATGTAATATATACTTAGTACGTATGAAGATTGAGGTTAATGTCGATCAAACCGTATAAATGCTAATAAAAAAAATCTATTCATATATTTAAGGATACTATATTTCACGACGATCGCATGACAATGATTGTGTTGCAGTCGGTTATTTAGCTAAAGAAATTTGGTTAAAACCATTATTGCAGAAAAAAAAGTTCCGTTCCGAGCGACGACTTGCAATATACATATGTGTTTTTTCTTAATGTTATCTAATAGACGACATTTCACAATGATTTCATACCTGGAATAATCGATAGCCAAAATATCTAAGAGTGGGTAATTCTTAATTCCGATGTGGCAAAAGATATATACGTCATGGTTTTTAATCAATTTTTGTTCTGTGCCATCATTCCTCTTTCGGAAAAGCCAAATTTAAGATATTCAGTTACATCAAACTTATGTAGTATGTTCTTTATAAAAAGATAAACTTGCTGACAGTAACTTCATCATGAGAAGATTCACTCTTTGTTTATACAATATATACTAATTCTAACTTGTAGCCATATAGGTCATCAAATTGTTCCATCATTGCTTCTGAAAAAGAATTAACAATAAGACCTTTATTAAGAGTTAAACATTGAACACATTATTATTACTCATATAATCCATAAATTAAATTTAAACGATAACCGAAGAACAAAATTAACGTAGGTTACCGTAGAGGATTAAACACGTAGATTAGCATCACTTCTTAAACTGATAAGTTGTACGTCATATTTTAATTGTTTGCCATACGTAAATGTTATGTGATCTTTCATTGCTTCTGAAAATTAACTGTAAACGATACTATATAGTGGGTAAAAGGTAACTTTTTGTTTACACTAATATGAGATTTTTCATTATTACTTCCATTGTAATATGTTTAGTTAACTTTGGTATGTATATCTTAAATTGCCAAATAACTGCTGTTTATCTTTTAATATCTGATCCTAGAAAGTCAACAAACCGTGATATATTATTCATATAACCAAACACTTACTGGTACACTCATAATTTAAGGTTTTGTATATATTATCTATAATTCCAAGTGCTACTACATTTTGAATCATCTTTAATTAACACTTTGTAATAAAAAAGCTTATTTAATTGCACTAAACTGTGTCTGGAGCACGCTTGACAGATGTCGGAAGTGTTGTCATATGTAAGCCAATTTGACATTTAAGGAAAATCCCAGGTTTTGGCGCGTTTGAGCAATTGCGCATTGATTTTATCGATTCAAATTGGAAAACACATATTAAAATATGTAGAAAATTATCAAGTTCTAAAAAATATATTTTTATAACTTAAGAAAAAAATTCTTGTAAAATTTATAATTTTTAAATTGAGGTTTCTTTTCTTGATACTTTCTTTTATATGTTCTATATTTTTTAACCATGAAAATTAAAAATAACTTGCAATTTTATTCTATCTTCTTTGAATTATAATTGCTGGTTTATACAAAATTCCACCTTATACCGTCATTATCCCAAAAAGCGAGCGTTTCACATATACGTGTACAATAAAGAAGGTGTATTATGTACAACGTAAACATTTTAATTGCAATTTACTCGCTCGTTATATAATTCATTTAAGTCCTGCACGTATGTTATACATAACACATACACAATACGAAACGAGGAAAGTTTTTTTTCATTTTCTTTTACCTACGTTTTTGCTTCGCGTAAGTACGTTAAGCAAAATAAGCTCGGTTCCAATTTAAACAATCTCCAGTGCTACCTGTATCCCCTCGGAGGCCGTGTCCGCGTAATAAGGGCGGCATTGTAAATATGCGCCAGCAGCGCCTCTCAAATGTTTCTATATGCTGCGCTGGCACCTCTGCTAACCCAAAGCTTGAAACATACAAAGCTCTCTACCGTCAATTGGTTTATTTATTCATGCACTTAATGTTGCGTGGCTCGCCATGTTCCGAGGGCGTTGTTAGCCAAACGGCTTCATTCTATATATCCTGTACTATATTTGTAGTCATTTTAGAGCAAAACTTACGTACGTTTGTATTGTATCCGCAATGCCGTGCCACACTCGATTCTGTAAACATCGTGGATGCTTGAGATCCTTGGAAAATCGAAACTTATGACGTGACTCACGTTGTGGTATGCAAAGTCACTTACAAGTCAGGTCAGTGAAAGCTTTGCTCGTGGCACATTCCGTATTTGTCGACGGATATGTTAAATTGAATTGTTTTATAATCGTAAATTTATAATGCGTTTTGTTCAATCTTAAAATATTTTTTTGTGTATTTTTATATAATGTAATCCAAACGAAGCGAAGTACTTGTTGTTGTTGGAGAGAACTCAAATAAAATTTCTGAGATATCTCTACAAGAGGGAGTACGGATCATATCATTATTTGTATCATAGTTCATTTTTGTTAAAAGCGTTAAGATACAATTAATTTTATTTTCGGCGTAGCATCTACTCAATAAATCACTTTTTTAAGTTGCTAAGGAGCGGTGTCGACAATTCGTCAATGCTTAACGATTTATGGCTGCGAGCGTTAGCATGCCCAAGTCGCGATCGCCACCCATGTTCTTACCTATTGCGGACAGGACTTTAGCGAATCTATTTTAGATGTACACCATAACTGTTCTTTATTTTTTTATGTTTAATTCTAAAATTATTGTTTGTATAATGACCACCTAGAAACTTGTCGAGTCATAATGGTCAGATTTATAATAAAAAACATCAAGATTAATTGCCCTGTAGTACTGCTGCAGAATTTGTACCCACCAATATTTTGCATTGGAACGCGGTTGGTTAATAAGAAAGCATTTCATTCGCATGTGATTGATATATCGATTCTTACCGGCAAAAGATTTATATGCGAGCATGTGCTTTTCTTCCCAGAATACCAATAATAAATAGCGTTTTACATTTTCGCTTTAAATGACATTAACTCTCAATTCGTATTGCTTTCGCTTTGACAACAAAAATGAACAGTTGATGTGTAGTCGTTAAATGAATTTTTAAGAAACTGTGATGGTATCGAAAAACTTTAATTTTGATGTTTATGTTAATTAATCTAAAACACTAATATAATGAAGGTAAAATAAAAACATAGGTTTTATATTAAACTTTGGAATTTCATAATAAAAAATAAAAATCGATTATATTGTAATTAATAATTGTATTATTCTATTTATCGTTATTGTTATTTAAATATCTCTTTTCATTGTAATATAAAGACAAATGTTTTAAAATATGATACGAAAAGGTCAGGAAAATGTGAAAGGTGAAAACAGTTACCTACAGCAGACTTCAAAGTATATTGCGATGTTATTATTAGGTGGTTAGAATTTTTTTTTTACACAGAATAAATTTCTTGCACCAACGTTTTATTATGTAGTTCTTCTCTCATTGTTCATTATTTATTGTAGCTTTTGTTTCCACTATTTATTAGTAACGCAAAAAATATTTAAATTAATAATTGCTTTTATTATTAAAAAATTACAATACTCAAGATATGAATTGCTGTGTTATTTTCGACTAAAAATATTCATGAAGCAACATAATGATATGGTATATGTATACTTATATAATATATTATAATATATCTACCGAAAGCTTACTTAAGGTAAAAAATGTAAGGAGAATCATTTTTCTTGCGGCTTTTGGTCCAAAATCGGGTACAAAAGAAAATTCTTCAAGTAGCAACGGCCTGATAAGATGTGAATTCGTGATAATAAGCAGAATCCAGACTGGCACCAACAAGTAGATAAAGCTTGAACAACTTCAAGGACTTGCGCTACAATCTTTGATATCCTTGAAGATTACACGTAAGAATAGCGATTCGTTTTCTTATACGACGAAGGCAAAATCTGCTCCGTATTCACGATTGCTTACCCCAAAATGTCACATAGCGAATAGTTTTTTTTCCTTCTCTTTAGTAATAAGCCACCGAAAGTTATTTCGTAATGGGGATCGAGGGAGTTGATAATAGAAGCGGAAAGCACACGGAGATCCCTAAAGTGCTTATTTTCTTTGCCCGAAACTGAAAACTGTGGCACGTGACGTAGATTTTTTTTATTTTACATATATCTAAGAAAATAAATTAGCATGATTTTATTATCAATGAATAAATAAATTGTCCCAGTTGAAGGACTCAACGCAATTCGGACGTGCACTATGTTTGTGATTCATAAAGCGAGGTCGTTTATTTATTATTGTATTTGTCTCGCACAAATACACACACGTACGTACATTCATTCATTGAATATAATGAATAAGAGATGAGAGAAAAGTGCATCTGGTGTGTAAGTCGTTTCGTGTTTGTGAAGCAATTATCGCTTCCTGTCTTTGGACGAATTCCGGTGGCATCTGCACTCTTTGTGCGATCACGTACATACATGAAGAGAGTGGGTAAATAATTTTAGAAACTTAGCAACAGCTTATTGAGAAAATATTTGCCCTGTTAAAAGAACAAACTTTGCGCAACGTATTGCTCACATTTTGGAGTTTTATTCGATAGTACATTTTTTTTAATCTTTCCTTTAATGCATTCCATTATCGTAATTCATCATCGTCTCTGCTTGAACAATGCTGAATTTATACAGACTTGCTAAGATTCGACTGGAGCCTCCTTTGTCTTTTCATATTGAAATTATTCTGCCAAATAAATGTTTGTATACAAGTTTTGCTTTGTCTTTTCCCGGCCAATGTTTTTATCAATATCACTAAAAAAACACTGAAATGAATTATAAATATCGTTAGATATGTAATTAATAATAACATAGAGTTCATAAAAGTTTTGATATATTTGCTATCCATCAATAACATAATCAACTCATTATACTTGACTGAAGTAATTTCAAATATTTATAAAGTGCTTTTCATTTTTTGTGTTTTATAAACACGACTGATTTAAGTATTTGTAATCTATTACGTTAGAGTAATATTGGCGTATTTATTTTATAATATATAAATTTACTCATATTATAAAATTTAACAATTTTAACAAAAAAATGCAGTTCTGTTAAAAACTATTAAATATGTATTATTTAACTCGTGACTAACTTCAAGTGCTATACACGAATCTAATTGTGATTTTTTTTATTTTTTTCAGACTCTATTACATTACCAGACGGAACCGATCAACGTCAAAGTATGTATACAAGTTTTTTATTTGATATTGGTCGTATGTTAACTTAAGCTAATTTACCAAATAGCTTTTTTGTTTTAAATATAATTAACAATTAAATACACAGTTAATTTATTGCTGATAAATTTTATCGATTTTAATATCACTTTACAAAGCTAAGTACAAAGTTTTGATATATTCTATTTTATATGAATAGCCAATATTGCTAGTGAGGGTTTTTTTTTTAAATAATTTATTTTAACAGAAAATGATTCATTTACTGTAATTATTTTTATTTAAAAAGAAACCATAATTTAGTCCTTTTTGAAGGCAAATAAAATAAATAGCATTTTTTAGAATAATTATAAATATTTAAAAATAAAAATCTTTATGTGGCAAGTCACCGTCTCTATTACTATGAGACGGTGTCCACTAATCCATTTTTTTACCTGATGCCAAACTCGTGTTGTGAAACTTTTTTAGTAGATACGTATGGGTCTATAGTGAGTTTAAACCTTAAAGAGTTTGTTAATTATCTTCACAAATGTCCTTTTATTGTTCGTTAATAACAACAAACTAGAACCCGCATAAAATTACTTAAGCTAATGGTAAACAGTTCTCTTGTTATCAGTATCTATCCTAAATCCTAAAATAATATTTTTGTCATTTCTACTGCATTGTGTTTCAACTGAATAAAATGGATTCATAAATCTTTTATTTACAACATTGTTGTATAGTGATGTATTTTAAAGTATTTCAAAAACAATGTGACTTTGCTAAGGTATTTTTTATTACTATAGCTAGCAATTTCAGGACCGCTACCTACTATGGGCCGTCTTATTTTAATTGAGGTCCGTTTTAGATTAAAAATAGTAATGATTTCTAATTTTGTAACTAGTTGTAACTCTAGCGAGATTAAATCACAAGATTTAATATTTTAAATTTATTATTATTATTGCTCATTTAATTATTATTACACAAAAGGTAAATAAAACAGAATATTTTGCGCAGGGTACAGAAGTAAAATAATACATTTTCGTAAAAATGTAAGAACAATATTTAGGTTAAATTTAATAATGCTGTATCCCTTAACTCATAAATACAAAATATTTACATAAATAGATCATTAGTTCTACAAACAATTTATGTCATTAACTTTATTTAATGACAAACTTTTTAAACTTACTCATAGAAAATTAAAAAAAAAAACATTAATTCCTTAAGTAATGCTGTGTTTATAACTTATTGTAAAGTAGCTATGTATAACGGATTTGAAAATTATTCTCTTAATGTTCGTAATGCCTTATTGCCGTAAAGTAGACAAATAACAAAATAGTTTGCATCTTTATGGAATCGTTAGCAAATATTTATTCTATTATATTCACCCGTAGTTAATATGTAAAGAAGACATGCATTTTTAATTATGAAAGGTCTTATCTATACCTTGTGCTATTTAATATTAGTAAATGTCCATAAACCAATATTCCGTTCATTTACACCAAAAATATATGCCAAATGTGAATATTAATACAAAATAAATATAGTATTTCACTAATATATTCCATGTGATAATCTAAAAATCAGTGAGTTATTTCAAAATCAGCTGTCTCATTCATCATCCACTAACAAACGCGACATTACAAAATCACTGTGTTGATGTGCAGTTAGTTTTAAACATGATTTATGTACGTTACATTTGAACAATCACCAGTGACAGTATAATTAACACTAATTGAATCAAATGATGCGCAAACTCCGCTCGACAGTTATACATTTATACATTTTGACCTGATAAATAACCTCTTTAGAAATATAGCAAACAAAGCAACGAATTGCAGACAAACGTAAAATACGAAATCCGGCTGAAGGGCGACCTTGTAAGGTATTTTTAAAATCACGCGATTGTGCCCGGTTGGTTACAAACGGAAATTTTGCACTTGCAATAATAAGAAAGAGAGCAAAAAAAATAAGCCGCAATAATATAAAGTTCGATAAAATCAATAACAAAAGTGAATACCGTTCACAATAGGGAAAAAAGGACAAAAGCGAATGGAAGCTGAATAGCGCTAGCAAACAATGAACAAGGATTGAAAAAAAGTTAATAAAACCCGGTGGGTGCTGCTTTCGAATCACTGGGTCAGCGGGGTTGATCCGGACCTGTAAAAAAATCTTCTGAGCCATAGAAATCGTCTCAAGTATCATGGATATTTTGTATACAGAAAGGAATCTCGCCGAGACCGAGGTGTCTGTGTGAAGTCTTTTATCTGGCATTATATATATAAGTCAGGTTTAATATGGTCGAATTGAATTTATATACGGTCTTATGAAACGTCTTGCTGCATTATTATATTTATCAAAATTTTAAGCGCTTTCTGAATTCGTGGAAGTTTGTTGAGAGCGAAAGAAAGTTGCGCTGTCTTAATGATGAAAACGTTGAAATGCAAATTTACGCCGCAAACGTCGGCGCTAAAGACTTTCTTATGTACATGAAATGTTAAGCAGAATAATTAATATATAATCAAATATTTGTGTACAGTTTGTACCATTTTATACAAAAAATAATTGTAGATGATTAAATTTATTCGGCTGCTTACTATTTAAACTATATGCAGGCTGATTAATATATTTAGTAACTTATCTATATTTCAATATGATTAAATACTGTATATACATTTTACTACCTGGCTTGATCTAAGAGGTGCTGCAATTTAATTCCTGGATTAACCCAATGAGACAACTGAAATCTAAGTAACATGGAAAACATTACATATTTATTCAAAGTAATCTATATTTATTTGTGTTGCTAAAAACAGAAAACCGTATAAATACTCTTTCAACTCATCGATTCTATGTTTTTGAATATCTCATACGCCCTTAAATTATTTGCCTATTAAATCAGTTCTCACTTTAGAACAGATACAATAGTTTTCTAGTATTGTACTTAATGAAACCGCGTTTCATGAGAAAGATCTCACAATGAATGCAGAGTTGGGAGTAGAGTATCCAATTCGAGTAATCGAGTACTCGATACTCGAGTATTTTTGTCTATTTTTCAAGTACTTGATAATCGAGTATTTTGAAAATTACTCGATTAATACTCGAAATTGAAAAATTTTGAAATATTTCAGAAACAAAAATAACTTTAACTCGGTCCGGTAAAGGTTAACGTCTTGCTTTTATTTGGCGTTTATGCCCGAAGTCCCGAGTTAGAGCGGTTACTATCAGGTATAATTTTTTCATAGTTTCATAGTTGCATAGTTCCCGTCGTCGGCTATGTTAGTGGGTACGACGGAGAAATTTCTTTTGTGTTTTCTGTTCGACAGTCCCGACTTATCTAATTTATGGCAATGAACAATATGAAATATCAACAAAAAATTTTTTAGGTTTTATGACTATGCAGTTGTAGCGTAAAGTGTTGTAAATTGTTTATACTGATCCCTCAGCTTAAAATATAAATCAAAACAATTGTGTGTTTTAAAGGCATTTAAAGTAAAGTCAGTTCTTTGCGAACCGTTTAGCTCTAGAGTGAAAGGGATTCACCCAAATACATCTTCGAAGGATATAGATTTAAATTCTTCGCATTAATCAGAAGGAGTAGAATATTGTATATTGTTAAGAAAAAAAATCTATTCAAGAAGAATTACAAAATGCTATTTTGTCAATAGTCGAAGGAAATAAGAGAAAAGCAGAGAAGGGAATGAAAGACGAGAACATAAAAAGAGAG
Source organism: Plectrocnemia conspersa (assembly GCF_051122295.1). Classification (NCBI taxonomy): domain Eukaryota; kingdom Metazoa; phylum Arthropoda; class Insecta; order Trichoptera; family Polycentropodidae; genus Plectrocnemia; species Plectrocnemia conspersa. The sequence continues at coordinate 17,249,088 of NW_028277177.1, forward strand.
TTCAAAAAATTTTATATCTATAAAAAGCGAACAGATATAAATTAGAAGCCTTATCCAGCGCGTTAATGACAATAAGTCCAACATCAACAGCAACAGAAAGGGTTTATTCCATAACAGGAATATTAAAACCAAAGGTTAGCAGTAACATTAAATTCGAGACACTTTTTGCATTATTGTTTTTAAAAAGTATGTTCGTGAAGTTAAAATAATTGTAAAAATTAACATACTAAGTATTTTATTTATTTATTTATATGTGCACGAATTCGAATAATAGCTATTATGGTACATTTGGTAAATACTCGAAAGTACTCGAGTACTCGAGTATTTTAAAATTTTAATATTCGATACTCGAGTAGTTGATGGTTCAAGTAATTGGAGACTCTAGTTGGGAGTCATGCAACAATAACAAACTACTCTTTTATCTATTTAAAAATTTGTGTAAAATCTGTCAAATCTTTAAATTTAACCCTTTTTTTTTATCTTTTAGAGACTCATTTGGGGAACTTGTTACACAATTTCACGATTTTTTCGACCGAATCTGCATTATATGTGATGGATAGACGGCCGGTTTTAGGCCAAACGGCCTAAAACCGGCCAAATTTGTGCACACCGTACGCAATGAGTTAACACATTGAATACTTAAATATCGAAATACTTCAAGCTATTGCTCTTATTCTAAGAACACTTGCTTTATAAATAGGATAGCAAGGTTTTTAAGGGTTTATTTGGATACAGAGCAATTTATACGTTCAATATGTATGTAAATATTTGGTAATACAGCAATTTTATTTTTATAAAAAAAGAGTAAATAACTTTTTTTAAATAGCCATACTATAATTATTTCATAATTGTGCACAAAAAATGTCTCAACAGAATTCTTTATTTTTTACATGTTCTAACAAATCCGTTGTAAAAATTATGTCACTATTCTCAATAAAAAAGAAAACTTAATTATTGCTATATTTTAATTTATTTATCAGCAAATTTTTTTTTAATTCCATTTTTTATAGAATAAATTAACAATATCTTATTTGCAAACGCATCTTGAAATTTTTTAACTTATTCCAAAAAAAATTCATAAACTTACATAATGGCTAAAGAAAATATCTAAACCTTTTTAGTCAGACACGGATTTTGTTATACAATAAGTATGTTTCTACTGTACTGTTTAAAAACTTTAAGCCACGTAAATAAAATACTTGGAAACTGCAAACCAAATGGTATCTATATGTGTCTCAGAGCATCAAATTTTATCTTTCGATTTAACTAATGACCCACAAAAATATTTAGATGATCTTATATTCTAGAATTAGGTTTTATTATAAAAGTATTAACTAACACTGTTAAAGCTTTAAAAAAAACTATTTTGTTAAACACAGTTATTGCTTTTAAATACGTTTTTGTAGTATAATTATATTATATAATTATATTCAACATGAGGATGTTCGGCAAGACTAGATTAATATATTCATTATTAATTATAATAATATATCAATTTTCAATCTCTTTGTATAAAGCAAATATAATGACAGAGATAAAACCAGACATTTAATATTTTTACTGTCAACTATCGCTTTAACATATGACAGTTGTCAAATAAAATAAAATTTTATGGTTATATTTCAAATACCACTATAAAATTACATTAAATATGGTATCTAAGTAAAAACTTATTTATTTAAAACACCGGCAATATTACTGATGCTAGTAAAAATATTTTAAGACATAACATGAAAAATTTGGTATGATAATTCCAACTTCTTGAAAGATTTAATATCTGGAGTTATTTTCTTCTTAAATTCAACGAAATGGGTATAAGAAGGAGCATTTTTTTTACAAAATAACATGCTCTGAATTCCATTTGCATTTAATTACATTATTATAATAACTATGCTATTAGTTTATTTTAATATTTTAAATAATATATGATGTATATATGGGTTACATTTACACATATGAGTGTGTAAAAAATAGTAAATAAATATAATGCGACATTTTCCCTGAAACTTTTAGCTTTTACCGTCTTTTTCCTTAACGGCTAAAATGAACGATGAAAATTGAACGTGTCGGCGACGTGCCTTTGAAATAAAATGTACGCGTGGCGCTTAACCCATCACGGCGGAAACATGGTTAACCCATTTAAAATTAGCAGGTTGCTACTAAGAAACACCCACACATCCCCTAAAGCCAACCTTTGAGAGACGCATCTTTCCTGCGGTGAAACTTTTAGCATGCCTCATCAGCAGATCCCTTTTAATAACCGTTTTAATTTGCCTTATGCATTCAACCTAAGGTAAAGTAATATAACACAGTATGTACCTATTTAGTTTTATCTTTTGTATATACATATATATTCTTTGTTTGTCTATACAATTATTTTTCGTATTTTAATTGTTTAAATTTTCATAAAATCGAGGTGTTACGATCTATCATATACCTATAAACCCAGTCCTATTTGGCGAGCGGATATGGATTCAAAAATTTATGAGGTCGTTTCCCAGCAAGTGATGGGATTTTCGTACACGAGCGGTGATTCAATATCTTCGCTACATTTTCATACTTCGTGTCGGGCGCTAATAACGCACTGAAATATTGATCGTGTGTTTTTATCTCGCTTGGGGTTAAACGGAACCAGTTATATGATTTATCATGCAATAAAGTTTAGCGAGAGTGCCTTTCTTTGAATTTTTCTTGCAAGTTTTCTGCGAGCTTCGTTAATCGCAGCGGCTGAATTTAATTCGACTCCATTAGGCGCCGATAGAAATCTACTCAGTAATTTTTGTGTTCCTTAATGGCCTTCGGCATGACTTGAGATGGAATTCCTTTTTGTTTGATCGCCGGACAGATTTACAGCTTAATACTCTCGGCCAAACAGACTAACTTTTTGTTTATGACCTAAGTAGAGCCGTTTTTCTTGTGGAGCTGTAAATAAAAAATCAATATAATAGTTCAGAGTATAATTAAAACTACTATTCATTAATGCACGAATATTGCTGCCAAAAGTGAAATAAATATATTATTTTTTTCACAATAATCAGCAATACATAAAAATAAAATCAAATAGGAGTAATGCAATCGTTGATCGGTGATCAAGATCAGACCTGTTATGATCATGATTAAAATCTTAAGTAATATATCATATAAAAACAACATACTATTGAACTTGAAGCTACAAAGAACGATAGCAAAGAAAATTTTGCAACTGCTTCATAAGTAATAAATAACAATATAGAATATCACCCGCATCTGTTACACCAGAAAAAGCTTTTTCAGCTACCGATTTGCATTGAACAAATTTTATATTATATTTTTATATGGGCTAAGATTGTATACTATTAGTTTTACTTTTTACATTTTTATAATATTTTCAGCAACCACTTTCTTTACAGTTAAATATATATTTGTATTCAAACATCGTCGATGTTGTTTTTGCTAATTTTGAGATGATTTGTTTTTATAATATTATGCTGATCGCGTAATAAATTTAAGACATGGTTTGGGTTTCTAGGTAAATCCATACCTTTATAATAAAGCGAATTCTTTAAAAACTCACTCTTTTTAATCTCGTAAATTAAAAACCATTAGCATAATTAAATTTTGATTTTATTCATGCTTCTCATTTTAAACATATTGTAAAATTTCCATCTAAATATTTCCCCTTTTTCAATGTAAGCTTTGGTTTATAATATCTATTTTTATTCTACCATAGTCACCAACATTGCTTTAATGCATTTACCATTGAGCCTGGAAATGATTTTATTTCATTTTCAGCTCTTTTTCGGACAATAGTCTGATATTTTATTAATCGTTTTATAATCTAATTTTTACAATTGATTAGTGACAACAGGTGGCCTGCATTTCTTTATTATGAACGTCATGTCATTGCCTATAAACAGAAGCAAGTTATCAATAGACATAGCAATTTAAGTGCCGCTGAAAGAAACATCAAGTTTTTGCATTGTTTTTGGCGCAAAATATTGCCAGACTTTTATTGTAGAGAAATATGTGTACACTAATCTTCGTTGTTTTTTGTATCTTGAACCACTTTAACCTAACGTTTTTATTATTTATGATCCTGGAATACATTTAGAATATTATGGCATTTTCTTGAACTGATCGCTTTATTCTTATAGTTTTTGAAAAGTAGAGCTGTTTTTTTTTCTTAGTCCAGGGATCCTAATATTTCTGCCAACACTACATTTTTTATTTTGCTCTCATAGTTCAAGATTCTACTTAATCTAAAGTTAAATCTTATGTGGGTGCTGATTTATTTGGCCACAAGCTAAGCATCATTTTGGCAACACTGACGAGGAGGTGGCGAGAGCAACACATTCCTCCGGCGGGGCCTCATCCGCCATAAAAATAATGTATGTAACTGTAACATATAAATTTCAATTAACTATAACTGCAGCTGTTTAATCTGTGTCTAATTGCCACCCATCACCATCTATCCGCTTGAGCAATAATATTTAAAATTTTAAATAAATATAGATAATAAAATTAAACTATTACTCATAGCTTTAAAAAACTATATGTTCGTTCCAATTAATTACCAGGATTATTAAATAGAACTCCAAACGAATGTAGATATTTCTCGATTGTTAGGTAGATTACATCTCTCGGATGTGTTTCGTTATAAATCGATTAAGTTGTACGAGTAAGTTTTCCGAGATGGAAACTATTATGAAAGCCCACCGCCATTATCTGCACGCTGCTGGCAATAAAAACATTTCGGCGATTTGGCAAACATTCGTATCACAGCATCCATCTCGGTGGGCACTTAAAACCTTTTATGACTTCCCTAATGTTGACTCTGCGGCGGGATAAGGATTCTTAAGTGTAATTAAAAGTGTCCAGAGTGAGACTAGAGATCAACCTAAACAAAGCCGTAACCTTCTGACAATGATCAAAGATAATATAGAAAAACATTAGGCATATATTATGACAGCATGATTTTTAAGCTTTTTTGTTCGAATATTTATGATCTTAAAGGAAAATGGTGTACGTCGTTTAAATTTAAAAAAATATGTAATATACTTAATATTTAAATATAATCTTAACTACACTACTTATAAAGTTGTTACTGAAACTTTATGCGCATAAGGCTTATTTGTCGACGGCAAAACCCACATTCTTTGTTTGTCTTTCTTTTCTGTCGTGCGGATACAACTTCTTTGAACTTTCTCTGCGATTTTGTCAACTATCGAGAGAAGTTTTTCATCCAAGAACGGTGAGCTTTGATGTTAAAGAATTTCGGAAAAAGTCGCTTCGTACTAATTTAATAAAAATAAATAAATTATCTCTCGTCGACGTATTTGGGTATCGACAGTTTACTAAGCTTAAGTTTTCCTGGATTGTTTCACAACACGAGCTCGACATACTTTCTTCGCAAAAAGCTCTATAGGAATGCGTAGCTAATACAGAATTTATTACTGTTCATTTTTATTGCATTTGACCCATGTTACTTTAATTTTTGTATTAGCATTTCAAATTACATGCTGAAATCTGCCTTTGTTTTACATGGTGTCCGTTAAATATCGAATCACTTAGTTAATGTAATGTACATACAAGACAGTCGATTTATCACGAGATTTTTTTTCTGCAGACTCACCAATGAAAGCTTTTGCCGTTGAAAAGGATATTTTTTGAATTATGACTGTGCCGAAAAATTACTCCGGGTGAACCACGAAAAAACTAGTTAAATATTTTATAAACCATAACCTCGAAAAATGTGATAGTTATATGTAAACGTACGTAGTGTAGGGTAAAAAATAACGAAATTTAATTTAATTTTTTCTTGGGAAATACTTACAATTCATTCTTACTGTTTTTGAAGTTCACTTCTTATAAACAATTGTTTGTTTTAAGTTTCTTTAGTTATCCAAATAGGAGCTTTTCTATTATGTAAATAAATCTACGTGACTTGTGACTTACAAATATTTAAAAAATTGGAAAATAAGTTTATGAAACACATTTCATCCATCATAAAAAAATACATATTTTTTAATTGATTTTTAAATAACGTATATTTTAAAAACTTAATTTAATTGTTTTATTTGTAATATTGTTATGAATTTTATTTTTATTTTGATATTTGATTATGGTTGGAACTAATGTTGTGAAGTCTTTGATGAAACTCGCTGACTTTTCTCAGTTTATAGGTAATGAGTTTCAAGAGTTTTTAAGATCTTTAAATTCATCTTTCGGTATTCCAGCTTTTAAATTTATTAATAATCTTATTGACACTATATAAAATAATTGTTATAGCTACGAGCTAGCTGTGACTCGGATAAATATCGATATTATTATTGTTTTGACTGACCTGGTAGGAAATGCTTTATGGTAACGCTCTCAATAATAAATGAGACATGATAAGAATTTATTTCTTGCCCTACCACTTAAAATACCTATGCAGTGTATATCTGTGCTGCCGATACTACGAGCGAGTGATCTCTACTTATCATTTCTTAAAGTTAAACCAAGTAGTTTAAAATAAAAGCAATGTATACTATAATATATAATATTATAGAATATTCGCATTATCTGAGAAAAGTTTTTTATGGAACATATGCCTCTCTTAATCTTAATATATGCGGTTTATATATTTTTTGGTTATAAAAAAGTTACCGAATTAAGCACTTTGTTTCCTTTTAGTTTTATTAAAAATCTTTTATTTTTATATTTTCGAAACATAGATTAAAATTTCAACAGGTTTCCTTAGCGGTAATGTGACTGAATTACTTCCAGAAACTTCCGATTATTTAATTTAAGCACATTTTGAAACCTTGTGAACCATTTCTAACTCTAATCAACCTTACTCCCGCGACTCATCACATTACCATAAGTCTAACAATTGGAATAATTTATGCAGAGTGCCGCTCTGTCGCGAGTTTGTTTGGCTCCTTGTCTTCCGAACCATTTGCTTTTCATCGAAAAACCTTTGAGACGATGACCGCGCAATTTATATTTATATAAGCAAACTCCGAGACGTGCATTAGTCGCAATAATGAAACAAGAGACGACATTCTTATCTGTCGTTTACACAGCGGCGTCAAATTTCAATTAGCATGCGAGATTTAGATGTGCGAATCGCACAAATTGACAGGTATATGTCTGAGCCTTGACATTAATGATACAATTAAAGCGTTACTAGATATTAATTATAATTTGTGAATAATGATAAAGGAACCGACACATCGGTATGCTGTGCTTATGATGGCTTATAGCACTAGATTAATTTCGCTGAATAGAATTCATTTTGGTTCGACCGTGCGCAGACCCTTGGATTTAATTACTGAAACTTATTATTGCAGCTTATTGCTTTTGCTGCTATGTATTTAATAGCACTATTAATAGTATTATTGAAAATTTTATATTATATAAATATAACAATACTTTTTAGGATGTGATAAGATATGTGTAAATTAAATATATTATAGAACAGCTATAAAATAGTACAAAAATAATAATATTTGATCAACATGATAGACCAGTGGTATAGTCGCTGACTAATACCTTAAGTACTTGGGATTTTATCATATATTCAATTTCAATCTGTGAGATCAGAATTAGTGATTTTAATAATAATTCTGATCGATCATCGCAGACGAAGTTTTTCTAGATGATGTATGTACATACATATACCTATATTATTTAAATTCTTAGATTCATCGCGATTGGAACTTATGATTCTATATTTCGGCAGTAATGCTCCTGCCATGGTCACAAATTTTCAGTAACTGCTGCTCTAGTTTTTGACATTGGCGGGATTAATGACATTCATTAATTTCCCATTCGCAGAAACCGTGTCTTATGTTTTATTCAAATGTGTGTTGATCTGGTCGGTGACAATTTTTGATGATTTTTTCGCTAGTATAGACTCCAGAAACTGAAGCTAGGACTGAGATTATGATCCTGTTTTCGCGTTTGTTCATTGCGTGTTTATTTCCATCGCTCTATGTTTTTCACGTTAGCCTGAGTCCTAATGCTGGTAAAGTCAATCTTATGCTCTTCTTAAAATTAATAAATAATACAAAAATAATTTGCTCAGTCTATACACATTTTAAAGGCTGCACTATAAATATAGCCAAGACAGAAATGTTTGTCTTAGTTATACGTCTACATAATAAGATTCAGTGTAATTTAAAAACTTTGAAAAGGCTTTCAAAAACATTGAAAGGGTAAAAGAAAAATAGTTTTTTTTTAATATCAATGAAAGTTTATGTTAGTCGTTATTGGTATTTCATTGATTTTTTTATGTGGTGATAATATTTTCTTCATAATTTATTGTGATAGTTTTTGTCATGTGAAAATATGAGATCCATTTTTATTTGTCACGCTATCGGACTGAAATATTTCACAAACTTCGCTATCGATTGTTACTTTCAAGGACGACGAATTCTTGCGTTAGTACCAAAATATTCTCAAACTTTTATACAAGAATGAAGGCATGGAGCATTCTTGGTAAACCCGTCCGGAGCTCAGAGGGTCGCTTTAATCTCTTGGAAACAGGGTTCGCATCAGTTACTACCTTAATCCGATTACCCGATGTATTTAACCGATGCCTCGCTTTGTATGCGCTCCAAATAAGGGACGAAATGTTGGGTCGTAAAAGGAGAACGTGAATTTTTATGTTGAGGCAGAGGAACTTTTGATCTTGATAATTTTTATTTTTGGAAATGGTCGATCGTAAAATATTCCCACTTTCATTATGTGATAATATTTTTGAGTTGGCATTATATTCGACGTTTCCATTTCGACATCAAGAAAATGTATTATTCTACTTTGATTTCGATATATTTCCTAGTTTCTTGAGTAATGTTCTCCCTCTTATTGAAATGGCGCTTGTCTTATAGTGTAATATTTATCATCGGAGCGCACGCTTTTTTATCTTTACAAAATAAAGCTAGATACAATATATGCTGACGTACAATACAATACACAATGAAATGTATTGTTATTTTTATATTATTTATTGCTGAATATGTTATAATTTGACATTTGTGTTATTGTAATACTTTTAACACTTTACAATGGGATGGTAGCACAGGTCGAATAAAAACGCCTAATATTAATATACATTTAATATAAATGATTAAGCGTTCAATGTAAATCGCCTTTTTAATGGCCTAATGGCAACATTAATCAAATAAAAACTCAAATTACACATTTTTATTCGCACATCATTCATTATTCAAATTCGTTAACTCGTCATTGTATAGTGTATATAAAATGTACATATACTAAATCGTTTCTGTAATTTTTCATGTACGTACAGGCGTGGCGTGACATGTCACACGTATACATACAATATTAAACATTAGGGCCTTGTGATATTCAGTAATGAAAACGATCGTTTGCTAAATATTTTCGCGCGATGATATTCGCAATGGCGCTAATGCCCTTCGAATATATTTTTGAGCTGAATATAAATACTGTCGGCAGGGTTCGTATTATAAGACGATGAAAATTTTGAACGTCTTCTCTGGGGGTTCAAAGGTGGAGGAATTGTTCGTTGAAAGCCTGCTGAATATTTCCTTTGTACTGCGGGAGCTCTCGCTATTGCGTTCGTCCCGTGGGACCATTGTATCCAAAACCGCCACGTGAAAGCATCACCATTGTCGCTGCTGGGTTGTTTTAACTATTTTTTAAATAAAATACTCTAATATACTTGAAAAAAAAACTATACAAGCTTAACATTTCAGCAAAATTAAGTAGAACTAATAAATTATTGACTAGTATGTCTTTCAATTATTTTTATATATAATATATACATAGCAATTTACATTGTATTGTAGCATCATACAAGCCTTGTCAGACGTTATTATGTATATCTATGATCGTAGGAGTATCTGAAAAACAGAAAATAATAATACAAATAATTTATTTTAACATTTTAACTTATATTTAAAAATAAATATATTCTTTCTTATTTACTTGTTGAAAAAAATCTATTCAAAAATTGTTTACATATCTTTGTATTGAATTCCCATTTCAATCGTAATTTTTTTCTAATTATTATATATTGGCTGACTTAAGTTGGTCGACGAGAAGATCAATCTCTTGCTGACCGACTGGTGATAGATCTTGATATAAGTCCAAATAGAATTAAATAAGACGTAATTCTCAGATTTAGTGAACCTCGTCGTTTGTGAGCGCTAGAATTCCGTACTGGAAATCTCAACCCTTATATAGTATATTTTAATTAATTTTATTTAAAATATTTATATTCGATTTTATTTTAATATGTTCTCAATGCAAGGTGTAAACATTTTTAACACCGAATTGTATAGCAACTTAAAAATTATTTTATATTTTTTTTGCGTGAGAGTTTTAGTTAATATTAATTAAATTTGATTATATTCAAGAATATATTTTTTTAATTGTACTTAGTCTTAGTCATCGCACATAATTTAACAGGTGCTTGCGTAGACAAAGAGTCAATTTGATATGGAATAACTGAAAAATTATTATATTACGATATTTAAAAACAGCGGCTGTTAAATGTTGGTCGCCATATTCATATTTAATTTTATTTATATTAAATTGATTCACAATTTATGATAAACACTAATACATTAAATTTCACACACTCTTAATAAATTATTTTAGCACCCATTTCACTTTAGTATATTTATCACACTAAAATCGTTCTCATCGCTCTATTCTGCAACGCCTATTAAAATTGTGAATTCAAATTAAAAATAAAATTGAGGATCATAGAAAATTTGTGCTCGTGACCTTCTAATTGGTGTGAGAATAAATTTGTTTCCATGCATTTTTGAGGGTGAGAATATAATATTAAAATGCATTACCAAAACTTAAATGTTTTTGACTTCTGAAGTTTTTTTATGTATTTCAAAAATGTAAATATAATTATTTAAAATATAAATATTATAGCTAAGAGTTTATTGCATTAATAACTATTAACACGTACTAAAACTTATATTATTAATTCAATGAACAACTAGCATTTTATTCATTAAAAAATCAACCTTATTATAACCTAACCGACAGTATAATTATATACAGAAACAATTCTTTTGATTCGCTTCACTTGACATGTACATGATACATACATATATATTGTTTTAGTTTTTGATGGAAATCAACACGGTACTTAGCTTCGGGAAATATAAGTACATGCTTTTCTATCTGTGTTGTTTTTAACTAAGAACGATGCAGCTATTAAATTGCTTCAGTATAAATAAAATCAAAACTACGAACAAGATAATTATCGACATTATCGAAACGTCGCGTCGGAAAAAGAGATGAGAAAATGGACGACACGCAAGCCCTTCCATCATTCAGAGCTAAATATCGTGTTAAATTCCGACAAAAATCAGATCAATAACATATCACCAACATACTTACATATACGTTTTGTCATATATTGATTTTAAATAACATATTACGTTGATTTTAAATAACATATTAACCTTTCGCTCGGACTCTTGCACCTATTTCAACCCATAATAATTGAGAACGACTCTATACTCTAACACGTATACTTTTTACATATGTTGTTTTATAGCACTATATTATGTAAAACAATACAATTTAATTAAGGTAAAATAAAATTATATCATGTATAATAATAAAATTGCTAAAATATTTGTAAAGGTCGATTAAATTATTAACTTGCTTTTTCAAAAATTTGCGTACAGCGCATAATTTAAATATTCCCCTCGGCTAGGGGTCGTTTTTATTTATTTTTCACTTAATTTGCCGCCCGGTCTAAACTCATTATATAGAAAGCAAAAACGGCATCCCCTTCAATTTACATCGCGAATATAATACGATCCTGTAGGACTAAGTCAGGGGGTGGTGTTGGATGTTATTCTTATCTCACCTGTACCCTCACCGGCGCCACCTCTTAATTTCACCCCCTGGACGCCTCCCTCGGTGTCAAGATTACCCACACACCCCCAGCTAAATCTCAATTTAACGACGCCCCGGAGTGTTTTATTTTACCATTTAACATACATTCCGAGGAGCACAAATCTATCTCATCTTAATTATCTATCAAATCAGGCTATATATAGAATAATAATGGAGCTTTCTCTCCGAATCACCTTACTTATAATCAATATTATATTAATTTGAGCAAATAAAGGCGAATCACAAAAGAGAAGAACGGTTCGAGACCCAACCATAAATGGCAATCAACGCTTCGACAATGGCACTACTCTAGTTATATAAAATATAATTTTCCAATTACGTTTTATCATAAATCATCTACAAATACACCGTGAAGACATTTATAATTCAATTATGTATCTACCGTGTCCCACGTAATTGTACATATCCGAGATTTATTAATAACAAACCGAGGCGGAATTTGAGTCGGCGTTATTGCGCGCATGTTCGTCTTGTACGTATTGTCTTATCTTATATTATAAAATATTTTTTCTTTCTGTTTACATTACAATACGTCATTGAATTCTAGTATGCTTAGGCGTCGTTGAAACAGAGCGACCTTATCCCTGAATCTCGAGCGGTTTCGCTGGCAGCCATAAAATGCTCCCACTTTCGTTTCTTGAGAAGCAAGTTTTGTTATATCGTGAGCTTCATATACATATTGTATATACTAATATATGTATGTAAATATGTATATATAGTAAATTATCACAAGCATATAAATTTACAAATATAAATATATATATTATATATATTGTAAATACATATATTTTATAGATTACGACTTTCAATATTACAACGACTAATGCATATATTGCTAAGAATAGATTTGTATTAAGAATTAAATATCAACGTGGCGGAGCAAAATGCATGCTCGGTACGGTTTATTTGACGTAACCAGTTTTCTTAAATTAGCCGTAGTCGGTAGCAGTTGCACTTTTGTGAGGTGAATGTTATAAATTGCGGTTCAGAAGCGACCGAGCAAGAAATTATTTTCTTACCAGAACAGACGGCACGTGGCGCATGAAATAACACAAGTAATTTATTTTAATCTCAAATCACATATGTATGTACTTTAATGCATTTAAAACACTTTAATTTTGTTATCAAGTTTGCAGATGAAAAACTGTTACTAAAATAACAGTGCTAATATTTTAATAAATAGTATTACAAAATTAATAATAATTGACGCTGGAACGGAAGCTCGTTTATATTCTTCAATGTAAAAAAATGCAAAAATAACATTTTTTCACATATATTTTATGTTTTTCATAGCGAACAAGTTACGCAAACATACATGAATAAGTAAATAGAAATGGATGTGTTATTTTTCAGAAAATAATGTTATATGTGTTTCCGAAATATACATCATATAAACGGGAAGCAAACAGTGATATAGGGTTTTGTATGTTGTAAATACTACCATATATCATTTAATCAATCTTAAATATTTGTCGATGTAAATAAATACAATGTAATGTAATTTATTTTTATAGTAGATATTTTTATAAATAGTATAATATATTTTCTATAATTTCTAAATATTATTTTTTTACCTTAATATGGTTTTAATCTGAATACACGATAGATGGATTGTAATATCATTGCGTGACTGTGATTAAATATATGTAATTGACCCTAATTAAAGTTAGCTTATACTAATTACACGTCTCTCGTATGCTAATAGATTATAGCTATTTATAAATATTTGTATTAAGCAATTAGAAAATTCTGAGAGGCTCTATTTTGTATTATTGCAAGTTATTATACTATGATAATCATTTTTTTTTATTAAAATTGGAATCGAATTTAGGAGTTTCTCGCAACATAATAATCTTTAATTATCTTAGTATTACTTAATAGTAATTGTATTAAACTTTCAAATGTCTTGTAATAATACATCGATATTTTTTATCTTATGAAAATAGGGAAAAACATTAGTACAATACTAAAAAAATATACAGTACTAAGAATTTTGTGTTATTGTTCGAACACAGTAAACTACAAAATTATGTTATTTTCCGCGAGTTTCACGTTCCATTCAAACGAGTTTATATATTCATAGAGATAAATATTATTTTTGAAGCACGTAGGATTGTGCAAATGTAATTATTTTAATACAAAAGGATTATATGTATCATATTTTAAAACAATAGTATTTTAGATAAAATGTATAAAGTCATTAAAATGGTTTAGTGAGGATATGTACATTTATATTAGCATTATTTTAATTACTACAAATATTATATCTTTTTTATACTACTAGTGAAAATTTAAACTACCTGAAAAATATTAAAATCAGAAAAAGTAATCCAGCATCAGCAATTTATTTATACCTTTGTGACAAAATGTTATGTAAAATCTATAAATGTTATGTCATTTTGATTCATTCCATTTGACGCTTTCCATTCGAACATCTCTCCAAAGAAAGATATGCTTGTGTCGATTCGCAGACATAATAACTTGGGAAGCATACGCCTCGAGTGTTTCGCACACAACGTTTATATCGCGTTACAGACGCAACACTCTGAGATAACTCTGTTTGTTCTGTTCATGCTAAGAGCATGCGGCTTTTTCGGCGTCAAATTGTATACGATGCATAACCAAAGATAAATCAAACATATTTGAGAATAAGTGAATATGTTATGCTAATGATGTGTTTGTGTTGGCATTATATGCACATTTGTAAATCACAACACTTAAAATAAATAGTATTACAATATAGATATTTTATTAAAATAAACTGTTTTATCAATTGAAAATAAACCAAAAGACCGATGGTTAAAGTTGTTGAGCTACTAATGAATGCGCACCTATGCAATTACAAACAATTCTGAGAATATTCAGTTTTACATGCTTTATTATACAATATATTTCATATATTAATTTTATTGAAATAGTAATAACTTGATACACTTTATGTGGAGTTGTTTAAAAAAAAGTATATACAGTTTATAGATTATAGGTTAATATAACACAAATAAAATACAAATCAAGTACATTTAATAACGAAGTAGTATACACACTAGGTTATAAAATAACGGTAACTGTGCATTTTTAATATTTCTATTGGTGCTGTATAACTGGATGCAGAATTAATAATGCTAAATATGCTGTTATTATAGTACATTTTAACGGCAGCATTTGTACTAAATACAATGATGTATTATATAAATAACTAAATGTTTGTGTATATAGGTAAAATAGTAATATATCTTAATATAATATATATACCTATATATGACAATATAATGAACCAAATAGTTTCAAAAGTATTCATACCATTTAAAACAATATATTATTTTAAATGGTGCAAAAGACATTTATTTATTCAAGTTTTCTATTAAACATAAAATATAAGATATATTATGATATACTTTATTACTTTGTAATAATTCGTCAAAGTAAAAATAGATATAAAATCATTATTAATATCCGTTTTCAATATCCTACGTACCGTTTTAAAGCTCGTGAAATTTTCTCATTTCACTTTATTATTTCTTTTGTTAAAAAGAGATCAAGTTTTACAAAAGAGGGCATATTTTATAAATCAAATAAAAAATAAAATCATACTTGAAACAATTATTAACAGCTTTTTATAATTTGTGTTATTTTTTATCCCACTTATTTTTTAATATATTCGTTTTGTGCTTATATTACATTACGCTATTTGGTTAGTAATTAAATCCATCCTTTACTTCAGTTATATTTATTTTATTAAAAAATAATGTGTTTTAGCGCATATTTTATTTTAAAGTATATATATCAAGTATACTTATTAGACATTTATAATAAATATATTAGATATTTACAAACACTAGTCATTTTTTAATGTTCATGCAAATTGGCTGTGAACAAATATTTTTCAATATTTATGTATGTATATATAACATAAAACATCTCCACATTTGTACTATATTCCTACGTGTTTTTACTAAATACATATATTGATGGGTTCATTAATTGAACTACCATTCCATTCAATAATTGGAGAGATTTAATCGGTACGCTTAACAACAGTCAAAATGCTTTTAGGAAAATTTACAGCCATAATAATCTAAATATCGTGCTATTAAATCATCAAAACCCTTTGTTTCTTTGTTAAAATTGGACACCACCATTAAAATAACTATTTGCAGATTAAGTCGCGAAAGCCTTGAAAAATATTAACACGTGCATTTATTATTTTCATCCAAACAGTCGTTCGTAATCTGCTCTATTTTTTATTGAGGCTGTGGCTGTGTATGTTAGAATAATATAACCCATACTAGTATAATTCGGAAACATATAAAAATAACCTTTGCGGTAATTTGGAACCCTAATAAATATATTATATTCTAATAATTAGTGAATAATAAATAATAAACATCGAGGTTTTTCCTGTGATTTATTCAAGGTAAAAGTCAGCAATATTTTTAGGCTCGTAGACCACATGTTTGAAATAGATTTTTTTAATATTTTCCTCAAATTTGCTATTTAACAGTGTCTTTCTAAAATTGTCTGACTAAATGACATTCGCTCAATCTTAAAGGGTTCAGTCTCAATGTTGCAGATCCCATTTTATTTTGATTAATTATTTTATTAAAATCTATAACTTTCTTTATTCTTCTGCTCACTTTTTGTAATAAAAAGAAACACCATCTTGTTGCAAATATGTCATAAATTTTCAGTTGTATTTAAGGAGCTATTAGTTTTTTCTTGGAAGTTGTCATTAACATAAGCATTTACTTGTTTTACTAAAAATTACATTTGCTCTTTGACCTATATATAAATGGCTGTGTTTTTAATAGCAAAACATTCTAAAATTTATTAAACATTTTTTTTTGTTAAGTAGTAGTTTTTACTTTATGGGTAAATTATCTTAATTTTTTAAGCTGCGTTAGTAATTTTAATTATAGTAAAGGACAGTAAGCTGCAGAAGTAATATTGTTTTTAATGTAAACATAAGCGCTTATTAATTTTATCAACTTTGTAAAACCTAGCTCAACTCTTTTATTTTAATTTGGAAAACCGTCATTGACTGCTTCGAACAACAATATCATCACAAAATGTTTTGGTGACATATATTGTGTTGAAGCTTCTTAAACTCCGTATATTTTGTCCCCTTTTAAAATTTACAAGGAGCATCACAAGTATTCTCATGCTGCAGCTGAAGATTACGTGAAAAGAAATTTCTCTTAAACACAGACATAAGTGTTATCAGTTGATTTCTGGAACAACTTTCGCATCTTAAATCAACTGCTAGTGATTTAAGATGCTAGTTTTTGATATAATTCGCGAAATTTATTCAATCAGCTGCTCTCGTCGGTTTCGGTCTCGCCGAATTGCACCGAGATGCACGGCCTGTGAACAAGTCACCGGCTTCGGTAAGACCTGTTTTTATTGGCCGCTTCTTCTGCGGCCAACCAGTTGGTCTTTAGATGGCGTTGCGGCCGGTTGCGGCCTTGGCCACGCCGCTTTATCTCAATCGGACGGAGTTCATTATCTCACCTGGAAGCACGCGATATTCGGTGACGTCTCAGTGACGACGACGATGTTGGAAAATCCCAAGTGATTCAGTGATTGTGTTATTTGTTTCTTGTTCGTTGTTTTGGAATCGGCCACCATGTTGACAGGTAACTATGCACAGCCATAACCGCGACTCGACGTAACCGCAGCGGTTTCGGCGTTTAACTCTCAGACGCAGAACTATAATATGTGTAACCGAACGACCTTCGCTTTTGATACGTTTCGATTGTTGCACCGCCGAGACTTTATCGATAGAGTCGCTGGAGTGTTGCTTAAATGTTGTTATTCTCAATCTTTCATTGTTTCGCTTCGTCTGTGGTGCAATCGTCATGGTCCTGGTTCAGCACCGTGCAACTCTTATTATTCAGTCGAATCATCATTGTAAAATTTTTGCAACGAAACGTCGATAGGCAAGTTTGTGCATTTAAATTTCGATTTTTATAATACCTATTACAAAGGTTTCATATCGCAATATCCGAATAAAATTAGTGCCATTATTTCAACAACAATCAAAACCCCTTAACTTCCATTCGTTAAAAAGTGTATCTATATATGTATATAATTACAATGTATATGGGATATTACTGTTGTTATTATCAGATTTAAATGTAAACATACTAATCTATCATCTTATTCTAGAGTGACTATTCTTTTAATTAACATTGATGTTAAATAAAAATAGGTAGAATATAATTTCCTTCATAAACAAATTTTTATGCAATTTTTACATATTATTTTTTTTATTTCCGGGACCTATAACTTAAGAATTCTCATATCTGCAAGAGTTTGCAACATATTTGATTAGTAAGTCGTAGATTAGCTTATTTTACTGTTTTAATTACAATTGTTTTAAATGGCAATTAAATTTTCATTTTTATATACAACACATAAAATTAAAATGAAAATCTCATTAAAATGCTACATTGTTTCATTATTTTTCTATATACATATACCATCAATATAAAAAATATTTTGTTATGACATATACATACATATATATATGTATAGTAAATTAATTCAGTCGAGTTTTTTTATGACACTAGTGTTTTCACTTCCAGTATTGAATTATTATTTACAAATAATGATAAACACAAGTAAAATTTATAGAGAGCAAGGTCTGAAGAATATGATGGATGTTTTATAATTTTTATTTGTTTTACAACTTCATCGCCATTTGTGTGCAATTTAAGTATGTCGCTTTAAAGGGCAGTGTTTAAATTTTTTTTATCGTTTGCAATAACTTGCAACAATAATTGTAAAATAAATATCAAAAATTTATAACTCCATAATATTTCCATATATTTTTAATGTTACTTTGTTGTAGTCACTAATAAATTTCTTTCACTAAAAAAAATATTTGTCGAAGCTTAGTCAATTAAATTTGCAGCCTACAATTGACTCATTAAAACATTTTTCTTGTTATATACTAAGGATTTAATCAAAGTTAAAAATTTAATTAATAATTATAAACTAGGTTTTAATATTTACGAAAAATTTGTAAAAATCTATTTCTTATTTTTTTTGTTTACATTTTACATTTTGTTTACATTCAATTAAAAATTTATATATTAATAATTAAAAACATTTACATATATTGTAAATGTTTACATATATTTAGAAAACCAGTCGAGTATGGAAATAACGGCAAGGGATACTGCGAGAATTCGAAACCAAAAATTGACTCTGGCATTCTCCTGGGACTTGCAGGTGTCACAGCAGTAATCACGTGGGTTCAGATCATTAAACTTTTCTGACAGTTCGTCCCTTAAGATATGTTTGCGTAATTTGTGTTTTTAAACGGTATGTCAGACAGGTTAGCTATCTTCTTATTTTTTATATTCCTAAACATTTGTCAATGGAAAAAATCCTTTACGTTGTATTAATTTAGTGATTAGTAGTATCCCAAAATTATTAATATTTAATGCAGCTTTTTATACACATATTACTCTAATCTTTAGCGCAATTTCCATGATGTTAAATGAACTTTAATTTATTAAAGTCTCCATGGCCAATATAAAAGCGCTATCGATCCAGTCGAACTTCAGTTTAATTTCTACCGAACACATTACAAATATATCTGTTTATCAAATTCACGTTATTTAGAAAGTTCATAAAATAAAGAAATGCATTTCTGCACTTTGTTCACAGAACTTTTGCTTTAAATTAAATTACAATTATATTTATAATAATTAATAACTGATAAAGTAAAAAAAACAGTTTGAATTGCAAAAATAATTTCACACAAACAAAAATCAATTAAAACCTAAATTAACGACCCACATATTCCAAGTATTTTTCAGTTAGAAACAATTATAACACAACAAACGCCGCATTGTTCTCTGGATTATAACGTTATTCGGTTAAAATCGTTACGCTTCGTATGTATTGAAGATGCGTTATAGTCGATTAAATAAAAAAAAAACTAGTTTTCCATCGACTTATGAATGAGTAATACATTGTATACCTACGCATTGCGTTTAAAGTGATTTACTTTGGTTATAAGGTGTGAGGTTTGCGTAATGAATCATTCTTTGCGATTCATTTATAAAAAGTAATAGGAAAACATTTTAAAACATACTATGTTTTATTATTTATATAATATTTATACATAGAATATATAATGTGTGCTCACTTAATTTTAGTTAACAACATATATAAAAAATAATATTTAAGTTTGATACGAACATGTATTATTTATTTTGGTTATCGTTTCAAAACTGATTTTTTTCGAAAGTTAAACTGTAGAACTGAACTTTTCATAGTGCTGTATAAATCGACTACACATTGTATATACCGAGAGGGTAAGTTTTATTCTCCGGTGATTTTAGCTATTTGTGCTCCCTGCCCGAAGGCAAAGTTCCCCATAGAAAGTAAAGAATCTCGAGAAGTTTGTAATTCTTTTTTTTCAGGAGTTTTCTTATCCAACCCACGTCGACAGAATATAGAGTGTTATATATTCAAACAGATTTGAAACTACAATTAAGCACAGAATCGATCGGTTTTTTATGATTAGGATTTTAGCCTTGACGATTTTAAGCCAGACATTTTGACTACATTATTATCTTGTTTCTCCTTATTTATCCAACAACGAAAATATATTCCTGTTTATTCAGCTTGAAAATTTGATGAATCATCAATTAGCACCACTCGTTACCAAAGAGTCCATCAACATATTTTCGCGATAAAAGAGCAAATATTTAAAATTATATTAGAATACACAACCTTTGATATTTTATTTTTCGTCTTGAATATACGAAAAGACACTCTTTTATTAGTTTACTTAAAGGTTTTCACGTTTCACTCGCGCTTGATCTTCGCGTAAATTGGTCTTGAGTCGCCGCCTTGGAGAACTTTGAGAGAACTATACCATCTTGATTAACACCTCGTTCTTTTGAAGCGCTCGCTCTCCAAATGCAATTTTAAAAGAAAAAGTTATCTATATAAAGATAAAAATAATTTAAAATAATATTTTATGAAAAGTAATATTAACTATATTAGATTAACTATAGCCTTTTTATCACCTAGTCAAGGCTGAAATGTTAATTAAACCGTGTCGAAACACATAAAATTGATTGTTGGCTTTTCTGCCGTCGAAGTTTGCGTGTCACTCAATATTTCAACATAATGACCAGACATTTCTGTATCAACAGAAATTTTAATTAAACTCTACCGATGACACTTATGGACACGTATCCGGATAAATTAGTGTATTATGATGCAATTAGTTCATTAGGAGATAATATTATAATGGATCGTAATTAATAAATATTATTTTTAATAAAACATGCTTAACATGTTAATTAAAGCCAATTTATTATATTACCTCATACAAGATTTTAACGACACAGATAAAATAAATACATTTGTATCCAAAATCATTAGATTTTTTTCTGTATAATTACGTTTTTTGTGTATCGTTGATTTAATTTGAGAAAAAAATATTGTTTTCTACATTATTACTTTAATAATGATTTTATTTCGATTTTTTTCGATTTACTGTGTATTTTCTACAAAACAACTATATGTGAAGTTAGATTCTGGTGTAATTTGTATCAATAGTTATGCTTAACATTTATTTATTATATTAGATTTTATCATTGCAGAAATATTTTTTTTCAAAATAAAGTCACGTCCTCAAAAAATATTAATATATAAACCATAAAATTGCATTTTCGCAAAATAATATACATATATAAAAATTTAAAAATATCTATACATGCTAATAAAACTAATAACAATATACAAATCTCAGATCTAACTTAATTAATATAGACTTTAACAAAACAAATTTAATCAATGTTTTCTCAGCAGCATTAGCTTATAGAAAACTAACATTTTCCTACTTAAAAAATATAAAATAATCTTAAAATTAAACCTCAAATTAATTGATTTTATGCTAAGAATCGTAGTACTATATACTATAATAAAAATTTATTAATAGAATAAAAATATATTCAAGTTTAAAATCGATGTATAATTTTACAATTGTGCAAATATGATCCATTTCTTTATTATAATTTTATAGCTAAACCTAATTTTGGAGCACGACTTTGACTTATTCATAAATTTAATAATATTAGAGATGAAACACTTTATCAATAATTAATCTCGTGACTAGTTTCATATTAATATTTTGAATCTCTATAATTAATAACAGAATTAGTTTAAATGATTAAATCTACGTATGAAATATATTTATAAATAGTCGCATACATAAATGTATTTCATTAATTAAAACCCACTCTACAATTTAATTTAATTTAAATTTAAACATATATTTTTTATTATTGGAATATGCAGACGCCATATGTGTATTCCCACATTATTATGCATATATACCTTTTATTGTATTGTAAGCAACAACTGACTACCGGCTGGTGAATTTACTAAAGGTAGCGTTCGTTATAACCCATAACATATATACGGGAATTCAAATATTAAAAATTATTATATTCGGAAACGTGACACACTAACCAAAATTTAGCACGCAAATTACGAGCGATTAATAAGTTTGAAGTCACGTAACCAGACAAGGGAGTATCTTTAAGATACGTACGTACGTGACAACGAAAGTTAAGATATACACATGTTCTTAAGATGTGGAGTAATTTAACGATAGTTTATCTATCGTTATATGTTAAATTATTAAAAGCAATATTGATATAATATCACATGTATTTTGGTAGATATGTTTTATTTTTAATATCAACCGTTTCTCATAATCGAAAAGAACGAGAACGTGAGTCTGGCACAAGTAACAATTGATTAAATTTTTAGAAGAGAATGTACCAATACGTGTTACCAGTACTCAGTGTGTAAAAGAAGCTCGACTTAATTGTCTCACCTATTGTTTCGTTCTCTGGCATGTCGCGATTTCATTTTAGATATGACCAGGTAACCCACTTCACTCCTGTGTAAGTGGTTTAATAAAAATTCAACTTGTTCGGCTCCGTTATTAAAAGTCTGAATTCAATTACGCGTTTTCATCTCAATTTTTTTAATAAAGTTTCACTCTTTCGAATTATTATCGTTTCTATAATGTGTATAATAGCGTTAAATATTTAAAGAAAACCCTTTTCTTATCATAAAATTTATTCTAAAAGGCTGGGAAAGCTCTATATTATATGCGACGTCCATAAAAGTCTTCTTGGGCACAGTACTGACTTATGAACGGTGATATAATAAAATAAACGATCGTGCATGTGAAAATTCGCAAAATACTTTCCATATCATAATACGAACATTGTTAGAAAGTGGAGATTGACTCTAGCACTCGCATGCCCGCTTTTATACTTTGTTTCTTTAGCGAATTCCTAAATTAAATATGTACAAAGCGTTAAAATTATTAATTATTGAGCAAAAGCTCGCGCGTTCGAGCTGTAAGGGCTTAGAGTCGAAAGCTCGCATTAAAACTTGTAATTCTGCAAGAAACAAATTAAATTAATGCAAATTTATGAAACGCGTCCCATTCGCTTCGCGAGAGAGCCACTATTGTTTTATTCATTGGATACGTGTCAAAAATATGTATGCGGTTGATTTTACAAAAAAAAAGCCGTATTGTAACAGAGAATCGTTCATTGTTTGATCAACATGAGAGGCGATTCAGTTTTCACACAAAATATTGAATTACTTTTTTTGCGGCTTTGTTACGTGTTCGTATGACTTTTATTACACGAAAATGAAACCTCAATGTTAAAACTATAAAAATTTGATATGCAAAAAAAATAATTAAAGCACACATATATATTTTGAATATAAACTATCTACATAACAAATATATGTATATGTATATTAAATGCAAAGAAATGCATCAATAACTTTTAGAGAGTTAAGTTTGCTGTTTCGTCTTAGGTTTGAACGATTTAATTGGTTTCATTAAAACAAGTAAAACATTGCAAAAGTGATCTGTTCATCTCCGGCAATTATTCTGAAATTTTCTCTTTGAGTAAATAAAAGTTTCACTATGTGTAGGTGTATTTATAATATGTATTCTCATTTGCAACACGCTAAGTATAAAGTTTTATAACCCGAACGGTAATTATTTTCACACACGGCCGGTGGAGCGAACCGTAAACGGCGTAAAATTTTACTTTCGTTTTAAATTTTACTGATTTTTTACTACTTCTACCGATTGGAAGAAAATAAATAAAGGGCTCAATAAAAAATATCTTAACTAGCAACTAACAATTTTTAAAATAGCTCAAATTAATTATTGATAAAAAATATATTAAAATATAGTA
The DNA here is from genome assembly GCF_051122295.1 of Plectrocnemia conspersa. NCBI lineage: Eukaryota > Metazoa > Arthropoda > Insecta > Trichoptera > Polycentropodidae > Plectrocnemia > Plectrocnemia conspersa. The sequence goes on from NW_028277177.1 coordinate 17,273,255, forward strand.
TTTTTAATGTTGTTATATTATTGTATAATATATAATAAAAAACAGAGCCACCAAACCTTTTTAATTAATTATTAATGTTGTATTTAAAACATAATTAATTACTTTATAATATACAGATTTACTATCGATATTAAATTATATTATTTATATATATATATATATATATATATATATATATATATATATATATATATATATATATATATATATATATATATATATATATATATATATATATATATATATATATATATATATAAACATTTAAGTATTAAGCTTTTTCGTAGACAAATAGATAAAAATAGCTTTAATTTATTTAAGCTCATAATCTAAAATAAAATTAAACAATATATTGTAAATAACTATATAATAATCAACTTTTTCATTTTTATAATGCTTTAAATTTAATTAAATAGGAAGAAAAAAAATTATCATATTTAATTACTTTATGTAGATTTAATACTCAAAAAGCTCATTTTAGCCTCGTAATGCTTAAATTTATAATATATATATTTATCACTTTTATTATATATATATACATATATTTTTTTAATGGCTCGCAAGTATGTATATTATGTAAATGCCTGGATCTGATATTTAGGAAGTGATGTACTTGTCATGGTCATATAGTTTGCGGACTTTTTAAAGAAATTGTGACCAAGGCAGGTGCATTACTTCCGAAATATTGAAATGTACTAATACTAAAGTACTAATAATATACGTACATATTATGTCCTTTCATTTGCTATTTATGCCAAAATTCATTATAGTAAGCCACCCTGAAATAAAGTGCTTCGTTTAGTTCATAGTTGTTCTAAAAATTGTTGATTGGTTAGAGTCAGCTATTTAGATAAACTTGTATTTTTAAAACTATTTGAAAGCATTATTGATACAGAAAGGAGTGGTAGCATCTACTTTCTAATTATCTATCAATTTTTACAATAATAATAAAACGCTTTAGAAAATTTTTCTGTTCGAAGTATCTTTACGAATATAAAACGTTTTATCCTTAAAATTTTGGTTGCACGCTTTTTTTCATGGCTCTTTTGGATTGAGTTATTATGATGGATTACCATATCTTATGTGTTTGCTTTATATACAACGTAAAAGGAGACTAAGAATATGATAAGCTAATACATAATAAGTTTTAGTCATCACAAATTTTTAACAATTAAAATTTATTTTTTATATTTATGATTTCAAGGTCTCAGACTCACTGTGATGATCACTTTTGATCTAATTCGTTTTGTTATAAAATGTATGTTCAAAATTGTTCGTTTTCCCACTACACAATAAATATTTCGCAACATTTATAACAGAATTTTGCGTTCAACTAGAGTAATTGTCAACGGAGTCAGAGCCATAGATCATGACTTAACTAACGCGTAATTGAGCGTCGGCTAGTTTGTTGTGTTTAACTAAAGCGGTGCATTTCTGCGGTTTACCGCAAACGCAGAGTACCTGTCCGTACGCTTTGCGATTTACCCTTTGCCGCCCTAAATGTACTGGTACTATCGCCGTTTTAACGCTGTGCGGTCATGGTGACCCGAATAGAATTTGCAATGTACATACTATACATGTACGAATGTATAAGAGTATTACACGTGTGGGTAAATATAGCGCACGTTAACGCGTTAGCGAGAAAGGAGTCGTTTTACCTTCTAGGAAATGCACCATACACATCAGCGCAAAATGTATTTTCGATGACGGTGATCAATTTCAAGTACTGTTAGAGAACGAGCATTTCTAATATTTTTTTTGTAATGGATATTATTTTGGGTATTGATGTGATTATAGTTAGAGCAGTAAAAGAGAAAGTTTCGTTCGTGAATTTTAACTTGAAAGTCTGTAAGCGACTTGGTAAATGTTCATTATTTGCTAAGCATTAAATTACGAAATGTTACTTTATATACATAATTCATATTGTGAATAGAAGAAATATATTAAGCAAAATAAAACATTTATATATAAGTATCTATTTTCAACCTGAATGACCATTTTTTCACAAGACAAATGTGCTGTTAGTCCGTTTACAATTTGTATAATTTTGGATATAGGAACGTATCCACCGTGTAAAAAAAAGAGTTGGGTGTACAATATATACGTGACATTCTCGTAGCTTTCTCTGAGTCTGAATCTCTTCGAAGATTCCGGCGAGATAATGTCATAGCTGACCAACGTGTATTGTGTATATAAGTTAAGAAGCTTAGATGCAAGTACTAGATACTTTTTATCGGAAACGAGCTCCGAATAGAAGTGTCGGTATAGGTGCTATGTGCTTATTTGCTTTTATACGTCTGGTACGCCTAGAAGAAGTTTCGTTACTCGCCCGCTTTTGCCACTACAGCTAATGATACATATTTGGGGTTTTAATCTGTTTTCTTACTAGAACCTTGATTAAATATTATTCTTATATAATTTATTAATAAAATTTTAACTTAAATATTTAATGCAAGTTTTATTATTGTATTATTATCACCTTCCATCACATATTATTTTTTCTCGTATTTTGAAAAATGACAACTTCTTATCGTATGATTTATGTACTTTCACACGAAAACATTCTTGTGTCATTTATCTAGGGAACGAATCCTTTCCAAGGACTTTTTTAAATTGACCCATGCATTTTAATTTTTTGTTTACCGGCAATGTTCAAAACAAAAGTCAGAGCGAAATGTATGCTAATCATAGTTCATAAAACTTATACTGTCAAACAAAGTTCTCGGAGTCTTAATCGAAATTACCTGTCTCTTTGCTGACTACCTGCTCTGAATGTAAATTTAGCGTATTTAAATCACTTCTTGTTTTCAAAATTGCAGCGGATGTAAACAATTTAAAAATATTCGTATAAATTCGATTTTTACCAAAAACCATTTGATGAGAATTTTTGAGAAATAAAAAATCATTTTGCACTTTTCTCTAAAAAAATTTTGAAACAATCACATAACAGTATGAAAATGCAGTTGTAATATATTTTGCTTAAATATCATTGATAATATTTTTTTTTAATTTATGACAAAATATTTGTTTTATTACAATTGCATTGTTAGTAATTATTAGTTATAACATTTTTCATAAATTTTAAGCTCTAAATTTAAAAAATAGAATTTTCTTTTAATAGCTGCTCAGATTTTTTTACTTTTTGTTGAGTTAATATAAAGTGCAATATTATCAGTTTTTGTACTTTTGTTGGAATTGTTACAGCTTTGCGTAGCCATCTGAATTATTTACTTAGATTATTATTGATAAAAAAGTACAACATAGATTTAATTAACAAATTTTAAATTGCTAGTACTGAACAACAACAATATATTAGTATACAAGTTAGGCAGAAAATCAGTTTACTAAAACAGAAACTAAAATATTTTTGAAATATATAAGTCAACATAACCACTTAAAGTAATTTTAAGATTGTCTTTCTTAAGCTCCAGTATTAAAAAAATATGCGTTTGTATGTTTAACTACTCAAATAGTTTGAAAACATCAGTTTGTTTTATAGCTAAAGATTTTTTTATATATAAATCGTATAAATAAAACTACAGGTTATTTTTAAATTTAAATCCTTGAAAATTAAACGTTTGTAATAAAATTTAATTTCAGTTAAGTAACACTATGCTGTAATAAAATAAAACTATAAATACAATACAAGTTACTAAAATTACAACCGTACACATTGTATGTTACGTGATAGTAAAAAGTATTGAAATTATTAGTTTGTTTTATTTTTATAGCATAATAAAGTTTATTCGTTTATATTAAATTCGTTATTTTATTTTTTAATTTATATGCCTGACTATGATATACAATATATGAAATACTAATATCAGGAAAAAGTAAAGCGTTAGAACTATTTAATAAAACGAATCACATTAAATATAAAAATATATTTTAGTATTATTGTATTTTTAAATGCTTTAAAAATACCAATTAAAGCTCCTGTCAAGCCTTTTCTGTTTTTATACACAAAATATTTTTTATTCGTTTTCTTTTTCATAAATATATTTCACCCATCCTTAATTTAGTCTTTTTAAAATTCTAGGTAAAGCGCTTTTATAATATTTTTTTAAATTGTGATAATGTTAAAAAAAATCATTGATCTATAATTCTGGCATCAGTTTCATTGACAATATGTTTGATAAGATTACTTCAACGTTATTACCAATAATGATACCGTTCTCGTCTAAAGATATATTTGGGTCGAATTTCGATTTCAAAATAAGAATTTTCCTTTTGTTGTATTGTATATACCACAAAGTAGGCTCAAACTTCAATACAATACAGATCGCAATTGTGTATTCAAATATAATCACAATTCGAATGCGATATTATCCGAGCGCCGACAGCCGCCGATAAACTTTTATACAGTGGCCGCCCAACCCCCGACCATAATCATACATTAAATTTTCATTACGCAAAAAAGAGGGCCGCGAATTCAGATTTCCAACCCCGGGCGGAATTTTCGCTACGCCCACCGAGTGTTTTGTTAACATTTCCAGAATGCGACTGTGCCGCAGTTGAATTAGACGGAACGAGATATATACTTTTTTGTACCATTGAGCTTTTGTACAAAAAAAAGATAGAGCTCTTCTCGTTTACATAATTTCAGGATGAATTTACGCAGATGGGCGTCCGTTTTTGTGGGCGTCGCATTTTTTGGGCACGGGGAAATACTCACGAAACAGCGAGAAATGCGTGTCTTTAAATTTGGATATGCGCGTGAAGATGTGTTGATATGTTGAAAAAATATGTCAAGAGAAACTCATGGGGAGTCTTTAACGGTTCTTTGGGCATTCTTTGTATATTACGTTTCCATCAAGTATAACTAGTGTTTACACGCGTCATGTACTATTTAATATTACAATAAATTTCAATATAGTATAAATTAAAAATAATAATGCATTTCTACGGCCTAAAAAGTATGTTGGCTGTCTTCAATTTCATGTGAAAAATACTTAATGATGCCATGTAACTTTTAAATTTTAGTATACAAGTATAACAAAATCATATTATTATTTAAAAAGGCTTTTTTAGAATCACAAAGATCGATTTTTGTCGATCAACTAATACCATCATGCTTCAACGTCATAAATTCATAGTGCTTTAAAAAATATGCTGCGAATTGCTACACTTGATTATGGCACATATTTTGGTATTATACTTAGTTATTTCAAAGAATAATTTACGACTATTTGTGAATTACGATATAACTACGGATATATGTATGTCATCATTTGGTAATTAACATCCTCTGTATAACCTCTATCTTAAGCCCTTTCTTTTTTGTATTGATTAATATTGTATTTTTATTTAATTGGCTGTCTTGCTTTTTGCTAAAGTTTATAAATATGAGAAAAACACTAATTTATTGGAATAAATTATTTTTGTATATGTTTAGACACGCAATAATCGAGTGTCTATTATTTTGCAACTTTTTTTATTTTATTTTTAAGTTAAATATTTATACTGCAATACTTCTGAAAATGGCTATATAATTTTGTTTACGATCCGCTGTCTGTAAAAATTGTTTTTGTGTACTGATGAAAATTTTGTATTTGAAAAGAACAACTTCTATCATAATTAACTAAAATCAACCATGATGCTTTGTTTGGCATAAAAAGTTATTTAAAACCTTATCAAGATTATATATTTGTTAACTTTAAAACAAGACTCAAGCAACATATTTCTAGAAAAAGTTTTCAAAATATATATTTTTTAAATAAGGTCCACCCTAATATAGATACATAGGCTTAGGCTTGACTCACTAAAATATATCAAAGATTCCAATTTAAATTAGAACGTTTGACATTTTGCCAGCCCTAATTCATATTCTATTGTGGATATTACATCACTGACAAGGGCAACAAAGGATTAAAAGTTTTTGCTCGAAATCTCTTTCATGTTTTGTTTGTTCACAACCGTGCCTTTTATGACCCAGAGGCATTGTTTTGATTCTAAATCTTATTTCATTAAATTTTCCACATACGTATGTACACATTTTTTTGGGTAAATTCCTTATAATATTATAAAAACAAATATGATATTTCCAGGGATTTTATTAAATATAATTCTCTGGTTCTGATATATATGCTTATTTATTTTTTCCTCATTTATTATTGTATTGTTATTTTTATATGTTTTCCTAATATATATATAGATATATGTTTATTATATCGAACGATATTATAGCAGAATAATTAATTAAATAAAGCATTATAGTAAATATAAGGCTTTATGGCATCAGCTATGAAATTTATTTCTTTTAGAAATTATTCCTAAATTAACAACATATATTATATTATTCCATCAAATAAACCATTTTTTTAAAGACCGCGCGTCACAATGGATTAAAAGACAGTTTAGAATTGACCTGCAATCCCAAAAACTAAATATGTATGAAAAATTGTGAATTTATTTAAAATGTGTTTATTTTTTTAGAAAAAAGAATAGCTACCACACTTTTAGTATCAAAAGCAGTAATAAATGTAGAAAAAGAGCACTGTTTTAAAATTAAATTTGTGGTTTGCCAAAAAGACGCATTGTTCAATATGATATTGAATCTAGTGCTGGAAGAAATCTCGCATACTCAATATCAGAAATTGTATTGATTATAAATTATAATCCGATTCCGATTAATTGTCATATTTCTAATTTTAATACAATCTAAATGCGTATGTATTTGGATGATCAATCACGTTGCGAATCTGAAAAAAAGCAGAATTTATTGGTCTAAGAGTCTAGAAATTAACGAAACCAAATACATGATTAGCATCAGGACAAAAGGGGACGGACGCAATACAAATAGATGGACATAAATATGAAAAGGTGTGGACATATTCACACATCTAGGATCAATCTAAAACCTCCAAGGAATAGTCAAAAATAGATAAGACGTGGTTTTTATCTTGTAATATATTGTACCATATTAGTAAAAACCTATTGAGGTGTAGGATTTTGAGAGAAAGATCCATTGAGTCTTTCTAGTCGGTAGTATTATAAGACTAGTCATCACACATGGATACGAAAAATAGAGTCTGTCCCTGTCAGAAGAAGCAGATGGTTTTTTTGGGACGTAGCGCTAAGAAAAATATTTATAGTATATCTCCATAATTTTTCTATATTTTTATTTTTACAAATGATTTATATCTATGCTTTTATGTTATAATTGCAAACAATCTCACTTCTTTAAAACGAGTTAGCTTGCAGATGTAATTTTGAATCGGGTGAAATAAATTATTATTATTATATGGATTACAATTAATACGTCTTATTAAACATTAACAAAGCTCTAAAAATAACTTTCGCTCTAACTTCACTCATGTACGTTAACGTTAAACTGTCAGCTGGAAGTAGTAGTGGCTTTAATTTGCTACGTACGTCTCGTAGCTTTAATGAATGTTAAATAATCATCGTTTAGAGATATAACGAAATTTCCTTTAGTTCCTGAATGCTGAAAATTAGAACAAGGGTTAGTTTCCTTAACGATACAAACTATAAGCAGATTAACATATATTAACTAAGTAGTTTATGAGGTTTACTGGCATATTTTCTCACAGCCTTTAGTTTGCACTTTCAATACTTTGAGGCTTCATTATCGGATTGTTTGTTTTCTTATTACCAAGCGATTCAAGATGGTTTACGTTGCGGAATCTAGATCGCTTATTGTTCTCTCGGAAATTTCATAAATAAATCAAACAGTCGGAGGTCGTTCTATATTCTTCCTTATAAGTTTTTTAATTTTCCTGCTGCAATAAAACTAATTATCTGATTTTCATCTCATTTCTCTTAAGGATTGGACCGTTGCCAAATATATTATATTTTTTTTCGCCGAAGAAACCTCTTACAATGGCTTATAGAATGCGCTGTAAATCTTTTTTACTACTTTCAAGCCGCGTCATTTAAATATATTTATCGCACCGTAAAATAATAAAATAATTATTTATCGAGCGTCTTAATTAGAAATTGACAATTTGACACGATTTTGATGTTAATTAAACGGCGAAAAATCCCATTATAAGACAAAATTATAATTAAGTCGATATTTTAAAGGCTGTTTATATTATATACTAAAAAATAATTGACTTATTTTGGTATATTGCAATTTTCTGTTTTTGATTGCGTGAAAGTGCGAGTTAAACGGCCGTCGTAAACAACGAATGCACAGCGAAGTGGAAAGGCTGTGTAATTAATTCTTAAATTTATTTTTAGCACAGTGTAAATTTTGCAAAGCACAGTTTGGTGCGAGTGAAACAATGTTATTTATCGTCTTGCATTTTTTTATTAACTTTCTTGCAATTTAGAAATGCCGATCTTTTTCATATTTTTTTTTAGCAATTAAATTGTTCGTTCTACATTTTGACATTTATGATTTTACATTACACATTTATATAAAGCCTAATTAATAATTATTATTAACTGTATTATTGGCTACATACAGTCCATTTAGGGCACTGAGTTTATCGTTCAGAAATCTTTGCCACTCATTTGCATATTAACTTATATTTCTCGGCTCATATTCGTATTGCATTCTTTTCTATCTGGTTTTCGATATAATTTGATATTTTTTATAAGATATACTACACACATTATTTTCATTAATTCTTGACAATATTTACTGAATCTTTTTCTAGAGGTTTTGATATAATTTATTTCCAATTATATCGATAACATCTTCATCTGTCAGTATTATATTATATTGTTTAGCGCTGAGATTAAGGTCTCACTAAAGTTACATTGAGGGAAAGTTGTGAGTAAAGCCATTGCTAGATTTCAGGGTGCTCAAATTGTCCGGTAATCGGTTCCGAGCACTCCAAATTTTTGTAGTGGCACTTTTCTTCATTCTCCAAAGATATTTTTTTTTATTTCAAGTCGACAAGCTCTTAAGCCCATATTCTGTCTTAAAATTATGGAAATTGCATCTCTACATCATCAATTGGAAACCATTTAATTCTAAAATACTGTGGACTACTAAATTCGGATACTTAATTACTTTAATTGTCTGTTCCAGTCTTCTTAATTGATTTAATCTTCCGCCAAACTGATCAAATGTTGAATTCACAATGTGCTGGTACTTTTTATGCATAGGCTTCATTGTTTTTCTCAAATGAAAAAAACAAGAGGACTCAACAAATTTGTCAATAATATATTTTCCTTCAGTATATACAATTTCTTGTGAATGTTCTACAACGTTCTTCTTTTTCGATGCCTCTACGATAAAATCATCTGGTCTGGTTTCGCTCTGAGCGTTGCTTGTTGACCATGACTCACTCATTCTTTCCGTCGCTTCATATACACATAAAAATACCATTTTTCATCACTAGTAATGATGCAGTGAAGGTACTTTTGCTTCTGGGCACGCGCAGTAAGATGACGCGCAAGCAAATCAGCAGAAAGTGTCGAATTTTTGTTGTTTTTTTCTCAAAACATGTGCGACCCAAACGCTGAACTTCTGAACTTTTCCCATTGTTTGAAGCTGGCGATATCATGTGACTAAAATTCATCCGCTCAGCCAATTATATGGTGTTCATCTTTGTTTACTTGACATTTTATTTTGAGGCCTTGTAATTAAATAAAATAATAAATTTACAGTAAAAGCACAATATCTTGTAGAGCAGAAAATATTTCTTTCGAATAATGTATAACCTCTACCAATATGTTTTGTCTTTGATTTGCATTTTTAAATATTAAAATAGATATAACTTATGTTAACACCTACAATATAAACAATTCATAAATACTATTTCTTAATTTAGTTCACTCATGTGAACAGAGAGATCTGAAAAACTGCAATGTGTTGCCTTATTTTAATCATTTAGCTGAGAGTAGTTTGAAAAAATTTTCTCCTCAAGAAATACCTTAATTTCTACAAAGCATTGCACAAATCTCAAGTACTTTTCTTCGATTCAGCTACCTCACATTATTGATCATCAGCAGTCCATTGTAGGTTGAATAAACTTTTTTTCAAAGCGCTAAAAATTCTCGCATATAAAGGGCACGAACAGCTTTTAAATTCATTAATTTTGCTACACCTATCAATTAATTATTTTATTCTGTGAATCCTGCCTGGACACACAACACATTTTGATGGATAATAGATAAAGTTTCGATAAACAATTTCACAAATCCCACATTTTTTCCTACTATATTGTGTGCCCAATCTGTCATCACTGATTTAATTTTAGACATATTAATGCATAGGTCAAAGAATGTTTTTAATGCAACTTTACATATTTACCCTTGTGTACTTATTGACATTGATTCTAACTTTATGAAGCCTCATTATGAGACACCATCAGAATATCTAGTAATAATGGCCAACTGAGCATTATTAGCTTCATAAATAAAAATCAAAACTCTATACAATTATTCTTCTTTGAATTGACGCTGTATGTTTGTGTTCAGTCTCGTTATTATTTATTTGATACTATTTTTATTGAGAGGTTACTTAGTAATTCACTTAACAATAGATCTTATTTTTCATAGCGGCAAATAGAACTAACTGATGCACATCTTCGAAGAGTTTATTTAATAAAGCTTTTCCATACTGAGCTATAGAGTGAGCAATGCAGAAACTTGCTAATGTTAAATTTGTAGAGCCTCTATCAAATTTAAGGATGAAACTTGATTGATTCTTTTAGAGCTGTAGCTGCCAAAAAATGTATTCCTTTCTTTCATCCTTCCTTGTAAACGATGCGTGTCACCCAAAATATTTTGGCATGTCACATTTGACGCGTGTCATATATTTGCCATCACTGTTCTATTCTAAACTGAATTTTTGTCAGCGAGTCTCTTTGTCTCAGATTAACCACAACCATAAATTTGCTTATAAGTTGATTTTGTGGTATATGTACAATATAACTGCTTCATATTTGTAAAGTGAAGTGATAATTATTTGCAGTAACTTTTGATCTATTCATTCTTTCATAGACCATTAAAAGCTATAAATAACTATTGTACATTCACATTATATTCTTAAAATGTATTTATTATCATGTGGATTTAAATTTATTTAATGATAATATTTTGGGTGATATATACCTTCATATTGTAGTCACTGTACTTGAATCTCTTTTTCATGTATTAGAACGATTATTACAGTTGGCCATTTTTTATTATAAATACTACTTTATTGAAGAATATTTTTAAATAAATACATAGTACATTATAACATGACTATAATACCAAATACCTGATAGAGTAATTAAAATGTATTATGTATATTTAATTAATGAACCTCAAACTGTCTGTCGGATTGTATTTAGAACATCATTAAAAATAGATTAACCAGCTTCGCTTTATAAAAAAGCTCGTTCGAAAGCTTTAATGCGCGTAACAAAGCTGCCGTGTACAGTCGTGCATTAATTTGCGTTCTGTTCTCTTCACAAGTACACAATTAAATTAATTAAAAGCGACGTTGTCGCGGAAAAGACACGCTACTAAGGTTCACTCATAATAATTTTACGATTCACCTTATGCAACAGACATTCGCTATACCTAAACATTATATTATTTCTATGACTTTTTTTATTTTTATATGTTTTATATTGTAAAATATTACGCTTCCTTGTATAAAGGTCACGCTTACGTATTCGTAGAAGGGAAACTGATACAATTTTATTGAATAACTTTATTACGTCGTCGCTCAATATGGCTCGTGTCGTTGAAAGATACCAGGTTACTGTGTAGTTACAGTTAACCGTTTAACGGTCTGTAGTTTTATTCATTTAAAATTTATTTTTCAGAAATTTAACATTCGATTAGTTATGTGGCGTGATTGAAGGCCATCGGAAAACTTTAAGCTGTGCTTTAAATGTTTTTAGAGGTTTTGTATTTATTATACATGACTTTCGGTAACATCATACGAGGATTTTAGAGCTTTTTTATTTAGATATATTTTTGCATATCAAACGTATAATTCTACAAATGATTTTTTAAAGTAATAAAATTTAAATGCATATTATTTTACAAAAAAAAACATATTTTTCTGGTTTTATATATCGATGTTTATCACTTTGAATAATTTTTCAAGCAGAACATTTTATTTTATATTTGCAAACAGTGAGCACAAACTGCGACTTCGCAATTCAGCAATCTCATTCCGCGACGTCATTCGCATTTAGGGCACGAAAGACAAACCTCGGATAAGGGAAGATCATAAAACACGGGGGTTTTCGTCGGTTGAATAGAGACTTTGTTGCGAGAAAAAATGAGAATCGTGTTACGGTGAAAATGGCCCTCTTACCAGTTTTGGCAGGAACGAGAAATATCGACTAAGGTTTTTCGGGAGCGAGTGATATATGTACATACATATGTTTTTATGTTTTTTCACTGGCGCATATACGACGTTGATAGTTAAATAGGTATTACTAATGTATATATATATATATATATATATATATATATATATATATATATATATATATATATATATATATATATATATATATATATATATATATATATATATATATATATATATATATATATATATATATATATATATATATATATATATATATATATATATATATATATATATATAATATATATATATATATTATGGATACTTCATGGATTTCTTCTTATCTTTTTATGAGATAAGATAAACAAGATTGACAAGAAAGTTGTGTTGATTAAAGCTGCTATTGATTTAAACTAAGATCATTATTTTAGTTTAAATCAATAACATACATGTCAACTTTATAATTTCTTTAATAAATATTCATACACAAGGATAAGTCTCAGGGTATTTTAAAATTTAACAATTGTAGCATGCGTTATTTTACTGCTCTGTAACTATAATTGTAGCAATTAACCGTATGTTAAAAAGCGTATTTAGTCGTGTTTGATAATATTCAAATTTCAAAACCTAGTATAAAAAAATCATACAAATACTTCCATATACGTACATAAATCGAAATATTCAATTCCGTAAATAGACACGAAAAAATAAGTTCGCAAATTACTTACGTGCGTTATCCGAAATGGAAAAAACTGAAATTCGGTACGTTAAAGTTTTTTTATTTCATAGCGCACTAGTTCAGAAATAGTAATTTATTTCCGTCGACGTAGATTTTTTACGTTTATGGAATATGGCTTATTGGTTTTTCCATTGCGGATTTTAGCTTCAGACACACATAATACTGTGTCAATGTGCTAGCTATACCCTGTATATTTGCAGTTAAGATTATTTTGCTTTGATCGAAAAATAATAAAGAAAATCTCTCTTTATCTATCTGTGTTATTGCTTTTTGGATTCGTATATGTTATATCATATATTCTGTGTATAAACTATAATATATAATATATAATATTTAACCAGCATTTACTAGATGGCTATAATATTTTTTTATTGTACAAATGTAATTGTTATATTATGTATGTATCAATAAATCAAATCTAATACGGCATATTTGCAAATTGTGTGATTTATGCCGCATATATTATTTAAATTGGATTTTTTCATTTCACTACTTTCGTATAAGTTTCATGTACAGAGGTCGTTCGTTTAGTTATTGGCTTATGGTCGAATTGTGCTATTGTAGGGAAAAAGCACTCATGCGTCACCGTGAGAACGCAATATATTCAGATATACCAAGAGCATATACGAAAACATCCACTTGGATGTCATGATATGAGTGCATATCTAAGTGGAAATCTGAGCTAGAATGTTGTTTGCTGATATTTATCGTGATATTGTTATACAATAATAATATTTTATTTTTAATATAATAATATTTTTATATGTAGATGTTTTAAAGTATCAAACATCCACCGAATAATATTATTTATTGAAAATAAAATCAGTAAAACCTCAATAAGCCGTATAATATGCAAATCATACATTAGAAAACATTTTCAGGGTCCAATATGTAATAACGGGTGAGACTTTTAATTTTTTATGTTCTTAAATGAGGTCTTAAAATTTTATTATTATATCTAAAAAAATAATATATTTCAGAAATATTTTACTATTTATGGAATAAATACATATATTTAAAATTTATTCTATATGTAATACATAAAATGCTTCCCTTTTTCCCTTTGAGAAGCTCGTTCCCTTTTAGAGCATTTTCATGAATAAGTAAAAGTTTATCTCAACAACGTTTGATCGATATTTTACGTCCGACGGTCAAGGTCAATCCAGAAATGTAGCAGGATGGAGACTCACACTACTGGAGTTTTTAATATAATAAATATGTAAAGTATTTAAGATATATTGTGCTCTCTCAGTTGTAAATTACATCTATAAAATATATAAATACATTAATAACTGAGTAATTTATATTTTATATCTAACAGCCTCTATTGGGTTCATCCGAAATTAATTACACAATATGATATTACGTAAATCACATTATCGCTGATATATTATATATCATTTTGTTATCAACGTAATTATATTTCTGAATCAAGTTTACGTATCAGAGCTTTTTCTTGCAATCACGTATATCAAATAAGGATTTACGCAGAGATGAAAATGAATACATAAGTAAATTTCAAACGAGGTCACGCGTATTTTCTTGTTACCGATTGACATATATTACTTATTTACGTTTTCTTAACACCATTGTTATTGTGAAGAAATTTCAACGGCTATTGTCGTCAGTTTGCTTCATAGAACGACGTCGTTGTTTCAAGTTTCCGATAGTAAGAATTGTCATTGTGCACGGTGGAGCAAGTGCCGAGCTGGGAAAACACCGGGGGCGTAATCCCAGACAGGAATACGCTTTTCTTACTAAAACCGATGATAACAATGGACTCTTCTGTGCAAGTGTGAATGTTGCTTGAGTCAATATTTTTCAGCACATTGCGTTAACTATTTTTTATGTTTTTCTTGATATTTTAAATAAAAAGAGAGCATTTAAATATATCATATAAAAATAACTATACTAAGAAAATTCCACAACACTTTAATATTCATGAAAAATTTCATCTGTGTTATTCTATTTCTGTTTACCCTACATAATATTTATATTTATTATGTTTACTTATACCATTTAATTGCTCTTTTACTTATGTTATTACAAACGGAATATTTCATTTTACAAACGTGTGTTATTTAAAACGTTATATAACATTTCACAAATCTCATTAATTATCTTTTTATGTCGGTGTTTTGTTTCCAGTTATATCTTATCATTAAACGATTGACCATTGATGATATGTATTTTAAATGCTTGAGACAATGCAATATAAGCTTTACTATGAGAGAAAAATTCATCTCTTAAGTCTTGTTATCACTGAGTGACTATCGTTGTTACATACTATCATAGAGTAGTTTATACAAATTGGGAATTAAAATATTCAGTCAAGATCGTCTTAATCAAACACGTGTGTTCAATTAATTTACAACTAACGTTATTGTATTGTAGTTTTAGTATACGGTACACATTGAGCGATTATGTTCATAACTTATTCATTATCGAGATGAATTTGGTATTAAAGCCGGTTAAAGCAAAATGATATAAGCTAAGAATCGCGGTCTTAATAAATTTGGATTGTAGTATTAGTCACATATGAATTAAATGCCTTTAATTCAACTCCTCAGTAGCATAAAGAAGCTACATTTTTTAATCGTTTACTTGTATTTATGAAATGTGAGATGTAAGCTGGACATCTGATACTTCTTTTATTATCTGGTGAATTTACTAAAATAAACATGCTAAAACTGGCATACTAAAACAAATCATGTCTAGAAAATTGGTTTTTAATATGTAGGGTAAATGCAGATTCAAATAATGAGTGAATTATCACTTGATTTCATAACTGTATTTTTTTTTCTAGGACTCGCTAAAAAATGTAATTCATAATACAGCTCGATTATATTTATCAAATATGAATACAAAGTTGTGCTTTCAACTTCTTCAATTTTTCCATAAAATGTCATAAAAAAACCTTTTAAGCATTAGTCAAGCTTTAACAAACTTGAAGTTATTTTCAGGGGAATGTTATGGATTAACTTAAGAAAAACTCAAGAGCTCTGATAAATAAAAGTACCAAATAAATGACGTTCAATCTAGCCAACTCTTAATCTGTAAATAAATCTCGTAATGCATTAACTTTTTTAATATAAAACTTTTTCTCCATTCACACAGCCTTGGGCTATGAATCATTGTTGAACATATTCTTGCAAAAAAATGAAGTTGACTGTATCAATTTGTGTTATGTAATTAAGAATGAAAGAAGTTAAAAATTTTAAAAGGACATGACCTAAAAGATAATGTATAGTTTAGGCTAAAATCATGAAAAGCATTATTTGTACTATTTTTCTTAATAAAAGTATGACAGTTGAAACATTTAGAATAGTTTATTAGCTAGCTTTTTATAAGACAAATAAACACAAATACAGACTTGTGGTATAGATTTAAGATTATATACTTTTTTATTTAATAAAAATATTTCCATAATCTCACACAAACCTTTCTTGCAAAAAATACACAATTTTCAGTTATTTTTAAACGAATTTTGCGTCAAAATCATATTATACGTACTGTGCATACATGTCTATATTGAATTTTATACGGCACGCAAACTTGAATTTTCCTATGGTCTTTTCCTGTGAAAATATTGATATTCCGCCGCGGACAGACCGTATAAATATTGGTACGGATTGCGAGCGCACCACCCTCTACCATACCGAATGGGGAGTCGGGCGCTTAGGGGGTTGAAAAATGTCTACCTTTTCATTTCTTTGGCGGACGCCTCTCACTTTAGAAATTTTTCCGGTCGACCGACTCGAATTCAAAGTGGAGGCTCAATAGGAATGCACTTACGATGCCATTATGCCGCATGACCACATTCGGCCATACCGAAGGCGATCCTTTGGAAAATTACCAATAGCCAAACAATGGGGCTGTTTCGCCTTGTACAAATATACCTGAATTCAGATACATTATATAGTGTTTGAATAGTATTCTACTTATACCATATTATATTAAGCTTTTACGTAAATCTTGCACCATTTTCTGAGCGCTTTTGATTAACGTGTCATGCGATAGGTTAAATTGTCGCGAATTTCCGTCTTTGATGGTTGCGGAAATTGAAGCACATTGAAGACAGCGGAAATCTTGGATGATTTGTTATTCGAGCTTTTGTGTTTTTATATATTATAACAATATTATCTACACAAACTATAGTTATATTTTTATTTCTAATGAAATAATTGTATTAATGATTAAATTTATATATATATTCGAGACGAATTTTCGTTTATTTAGAAATATTATTACAATGATTATGCAGATGGTTGAAGCCCTCACACCAATCATATATTATAGTATGAT
The DNA here is from genome assembly GCF_051122295.1 of Plectrocnemia conspersa. Taxonomy (NCBI): domain Eukaryota; kingdom Metazoa; phylum Arthropoda; class Insecta; order Trichoptera; family Polycentropodidae; genus Plectrocnemia; species Plectrocnemia conspersa. Next base: position 17,290,537 of record NW_028277177.1, read on the forward strand.
CTTTAATTGATATATTCCTAAATCAAAAATGTAATACGTTATTGTCTTTACGAGGAACAGGAGTCAGCCAAAGCTGGTCCTCAACGAAAAATAAAGTGACCAATAAAAGTTATCTAAGTGGGGTGGTGCTGGGCGGTAGATACAATCCCTGCGTCCCGAAAGTAAACGGCCCTAATAAAAGTAGCGGCAGGTACCATTACCCGGCAGGAAACGGTCGAAATTGACGACGACAAATACGTGTGCTGGTGTGGGGTGTCGTGTCGACGCCACTTTTGGCTTTTTTTAGTGGTCTCTAAAATGCCCGTTATGACCGAGGAAGCGGCGCTCTCGGCGCCGTGAATAAATTTCCAGATCGAACGGCACCCGTGAGACTTTTTAATGATGTTAAAATTTTAGCTGTATCAGGTGGTTCGTTCAAGTGCTCAAAACTTGTAGGTACTGCGTGTTGTATCGTATAATCGAAGGTTTGTTTCGAGAGCCCTCGCTATTTGAGGGTTATCAAGAAATTAAGTTAATTGTATTAAAAAATTTATTAATAATTTTCAACATAGATGCAAAAAATATAAAATTTTATATTTAAATATAAATTTAAATGGACAATCTTTTAATGGCGCAGAAAGTTGTAAATACAACTCTTAAATTAAATAAAAGTAAAAAGAGGAGTGAATGAAATTGCTTTTTGCATATGGCATTATCTGACCAGTTTAAATTAGCTTGTGTAAACCATACGCAAAATTAGGACAGTATAATATACCCATTTAGTAATTAAATTAATCTACTTTCATGAACATGTACGTAAGTGACACTTATTAAGCGATCATAATATTGAATAAATGTGCAAAAAACATGATAATTTAAGCTCTTTAAATATTCTTATTTATATTATTTACTTCTTTGATTAAATATCATTTCAATTAATACTTTAATTGCTAGTATTAAATTTAAATCAATAGTAACTTCTGTCCATTTATTTAATTTAAAATATATAAAGTTAATTATTAGATAATATAGAAATATACAAACCGCAAGTGAAAACATATATAATTTTATAGCGTATTTAAATTGTTGATTTTTACTAAAGATACTTACTCAAACGTCAGTTTTAATATTTATTTGAGCCATTATTGAAGGCTTTCAATGAGTCATTATCAGTTATTAAATTTAAATAAGTTTCGACATTATAACCTTTGACTTTTGCCTTTTAATTATTACTTATATCATTAATTAAAAATTTGTATAATATTTTTATATCGATCTATTAATTTAAGCATACCAGCTAGCATATGAAAACGATTCTTAAAACCATAAAACCATCGACCGATATTTTCCGCAACATAAGTTTGATTTTACCTGTTCAAAGATTTCCGTTTCCACTATTTGCACGTATATTCGCTCGGTAGATTTTGAACAAAGACCTATTAAACCTCTATCTTGAAGTATTGCAAATATTATACATTAAAATATGTTCTACTTTATTAAATAAACTTTATATGTAAAATATATAGTATATTGTACCCTGTACAATATCACCAAATTTGTATAAATAAATCGTATTCTATATTTATTACCCATGAAAAAACATTTGCCTCATTGTATTTTTCAGCCTAAAAATGAATAATCTTATTCTATTTATAGAATTCTTATATTGTATTTAAACAGTGTGCTTAAATCTAATAATCGATTATAGCGATTGAGCAATCAGATTATAACAATGTTTTTTTTTAATATTTATGAAGCAAAATAAATATATATTTTAATAAGTATATTTTAAGTCAATATTTAAATTAATATTAATGCGTTCACTAACTTGCGAATCTACGTTGTATTTATTTAGGTTAGCTTCGATTAATTATATTATTATTTTAGTTATGCTTTGTATATAATATAATCAATATATACTCGACTCCCCTTTTCTTTATAAATAATTTATTATAAAGAAAATAAATGTATTCCTGTTAATATTTGTGGATAACAAATTATTTTAAGGCAAGCAATTCTATTGTGTATATGTATTTTTTTGGAAATTAAACAGGTAAAGTAAGGTAAAATTGCGGGTAGCTGCTTAAAAATATTTACGATATTTTCAAAACAAGCAATTAAAAGTATATATGTTTAATAGTAAAAGCTTATTGATGCCGTTCATAAAGTATAAAATTATTTTATAATATTATTTTTTTGTGCCACAGATATAAAGGATATTCAGAGTAAAAAAGTAGATGTATTGTATATATTGGTTGGCAATACGTGACGTGGCAGAATTTACCAGGCTTTAGTCGTAGAAATTTTGAGCTTGTAATATGTTAAAGTTCATTCAGTAATATTTTATTATATGTAAAGGAAAAACGCTAGCTTAATTTCGTTTATAGCAATGCCATTTTGCAAATAAAATCTATGGGAAAATAATAACATTTACATTGAAAAAAGAGTAAAAGTCAATTTGTTACCCTTGATTTTGCTTTCTTAAACTTATATTATTTATGGGTGCTTAATAAGAAAATATATACAGTACTTCTATAATACTGTAAGCAAATTCATTAAGGTTTATGGGACTTATTTTATGGACAGCATATTTTTTTTTCGAATATATAAAATAAGATTTTTTGGAAGCAGCATATCATCAAATGTTTTTTTAATAAGCTTTATTTTTTTATAGAAAATAGTACATATAAACAATTTTTTAGATATGATTATACATGGTATGTAAAAATCTTAAAATTAAGCATCTATAATTATAAATACTTAAAAAACATCATTTCAGGCTATATTTACATAAGCAAATTTTGCCTTACACCTTAGCCAATTAATGTAACCCGATCTTTGAAACATTATAGCCGCTGAAATTTCCTCCGATAAACTTGACGCAATACCAACACAAAACTGTTAAATTAATCACTAGAATTTCTCAACGACCACCCTGACAACTTCTCACATCTAGCAATAATTAACGAAACACGTATCGGCTGATATTGGATAGCATGAATTATGCTCTGCACCGCTATAAATTACATCCATTATCTGGTCCAACGAAGCGCAAACGAGGGTCGCAAATCAACAATTTCCATATCTACGCTTCAATATTTTTAAACGCGCAAGACAAATGATAAAGAGGAGATGTGTGATTTATGACGACGATTCTTTCCAATCTGGCACAGGGTGCGAAAGGGAATAAAGGTTTTAAAAAAACCTGGCAAGAAGACCGACTCGATTAACATAATATACAGGCGAAGAATATTTTTATAAAATATATTATTGTTTCTTTTTTAAAATATATTTCATCGATCTGATCAAGTGACTATTTTACATTATTCAATTAAGACTAGATTAGAAAAAAAAACTAAGCATGAAAATTTTTAAGCTAAGCTTAATTAGCAAGTTTCTTCATGAGTCGTCGGCAAAACTTATCGGATATTAGCAATATACAGTAAATAAAATATGGGCCCTATTACACTACCCTATGGTACACCACACGATATATCGTGGTAGCTGGAATGACCGTTTTTGTGTCTATATTGATCTTTGTGATATATGTTTTCACTTAGGTAAATAAATACTTGTTCCAAATCCATAAAGAGCAGCTTAAACCCTTTTCTTCTTGAACACTTTATTGTGTCATAATTTATCACCCGTTCCTCAAAATTAAAACTGATAAGAAGGCACGACTTTTGAAAAATAGTTAACCGAACACTAAGAAAATCTAAGTAAACTTAATCTGTGATGATCAATCAGAATTATATTTGTATAATAATCATTAATTCTCATCTCTCAGACACGAAAGAAATTTAAAAACACTAAGGTCAATATGTGATTCGAACCCAGATCTTTCAGGTCAATAGTCAGACTTTACCACTCGTATATCGTTCTGGTCAATATAATTTTAATAATTACAAAATTTGTTGGAACGGTGAAGTAGTTAATTCAAAATTTACAATGTTATTTTTTTTATTACCTCACATTATTACTACGTTATTAAAACCGTTCTACTATTTCTAACCCTTTTGTTTTTCTTTTTTTAAGTCGCCTTTGGCACGCCTCAGAAATGTTCTTTTCTTTGGCGTGTTTCTGCGAAATGAAACGCGTGCGATCGAAATCGCATTATAAAATTTAAATCACCCAATTATGTATACAAAACACTGTTTAAATTAGGAAGTCTAATTTAAAATTTTACGGTACCGATGGCTATCGGCCGTTTCTGTTTATTCCCAGAAACTTTTCTCTTACGCTAATTAGTAAAGGCTTCAACCAGATTATTTTATGATTAAGAAAGATTAATTTTGGAACCGTTTTCAATTTCCTTTTCTTTTCACGCTCGCTTTTCCGCTCTTGGTTCCGTTTAAATTGTTACGTTTCTCTTATATTGAAATTACAAAAAGGAAAAGCTCCTATCATATAAAATAAATAACGGCATTTATAAACTCAGTAGATTGGCTATTCAGTAAATTATTTAGGCCACGAAATATGTGAGATTAATTATTTAATTATCGTTAAAGACAACTTAACGTTCAATTTTATGATAATCTTCTTTAAAGCTTAATAAGTATTATTTGTAATTAAAAGTTTTAATCATTTCATATTTATATGAGTGTCATATAAATTTTAATTAAAAAAAAATAAATGTAAACTATAATAATAAATTTACAGCCAAAACTATAAATTTAATTACTCTATAATAAATTATATTAAATGAATAAAATGTTTTATGTATGTATTATTATATTGTGCTAGTTCTATTTACTTATTTTATTACGTCTATTATGTTATGTATATTTTTCACAAAATTTATATATACAATTATTAAATCCATACACTGAAAACTATACATTACAATAATTAAAACACTATATTCAACACCTTTGACTGATATTAGTAAATTTTACTTGGTTACACTTAGGAACCCAACACCCACCTACTCTTAGCTACCTCATTTCCCTCACCATATAAAATGACGTCCATTTTAATTTTACTAATTAACATTTGGGATGCTAATTAATTAGTACCCTAAGAAAACATCAGCACTATTCATTTCAACACTGGTTTAAATTAAATTATGCATACATTCTAAATCCTAAGGGCATGGGTCTTAAACATTTTCTTTACCTCGCACTTCTAATGAATATTCGATTAATTTTGCACCCCTTACATATATAAATATTAATGAAGTCATTTATTCAAGAAAATTCAGTACTGCTGATGAATACATAATATTCAACTGATAAACATAAAAATTCAATCTGTTTTTCCCAATGTTAATTCGTGAGTCTGTTTGTAGATACAGAAATTTTTAGATTTTGTCTATATGGACAAAAGATAATTAAATCGTGACATATAGAATAAGGGCTCAAAATGTTTTTTTACCAAATATTTTTTTAAACGTTTAATTCAATAGTCTTATTAATTTTACAAATATATTATGTACAATACATGTTACTGGTTTATAGCAAATTTGTTAACATTTAGTTGATTTTAACATAACATTTATAAATGGTCTTCAGCTTCTAAAGCAATATGTGCTTTGACATTTTGTGCTAGCATTTTAATTTAAGGTTGTTTTTATCGTAGTCTCCAATTTTTGAGATTAGTTTTTTGTTTTTTATCGTTGTTTTTTTCTGAAACACTGATTTATAGTATTTGCTGTTAATAAAATGACAATGTTTTTTATTATTGATATTAAAAGGCTGTAATAATTTTTTTTAAGATTAGTATAAAAAGGTGTATTATTTATTATTCATTATATACAATACATGTTATTGGTTTATAGCAATTTTGTTTTAGCTAGAATATAATACAAAATGAGAAAATAAAATAAAACGTTTACGGTTATAATTGAGAAAAAACTAAAAAAATAGTAAAAAAATGCTTAAAATTACTTCTATAGATTTATTTGCGTTTTGTTTTTGGGCCTATAAAATACTGCTACATATTTTATCAAATAGGAAACGTTACGTAACCCAAACGTATTTGCCGTTGTGTGAGGTTATATTTACGTACTCTTTCTGAAGAATCGTCCATTATGTTAGTAAGCAAAATTAACAAGAATGGCTTTTTTCAACTAATCATAGGTTTATTTATAAATCTTGATTTTGGTAACACCGGATACGGACAGCTAGTTTACTATATAAAATGTGTTATTTACTATATTTTTTTATTGTTTCAGATCAAATCGTAGTACCGGCAAGTCTACAGGGGGCACAAGGTAATTATCGCTGAAAGCTAAATCTCACTGTGTGCACATAAAATTACTTCTTAACATTAAATAATACTCCAGAGTTGGCGTATGAAAAAGCGTTTATGGGCAAATTTTCCCCTAAAAGCTTCTTCAATTATTCCTGCAGCGTTAATGGCAGAGCTTTCGAAACGGCAGCTACACACGCGTGGTGTCGAAAGCTTTCCAAGCTGGTATCGACCTTAATAGCTTTATACAAAGTTTTTTACCAGTTTTATTTTTGCCCAGCTTACTTGTATGAGCATTAAACTACAATTTGGCGCGACCATGTGCTCGGTAATAGTTTTACAGTTTATTTTTTTGTTAATCAAGTATAGAACGTGATACACAAAACATCTAAACGAATTTTAGCTTTTAGAACACCATATAAATTTTAACTTTTTTTAGTTAGTATTTTTAATCGAAACGACTTTTAATTCTTAGATACTATGCTAATGACCTCCTACGTCGCTTGTTCAAATTTGCATACTGCCTCTTTGAACACGCTGAAACGTCGCTTGGCGATGCAATTACCCCAAACTGTACATTATAATACGATTATACACAACTCAAATAAATAATATACTTTCTCTAGTGCAAAAATAAACGGAGCTCGTGCTTACGTCAAGGGTTAAAGGGTAGCACTATAAATGTGATCATAAATAATATGTACATAAAGTTCCGACCCAGGCGAAGGATATTAAACGATGCACAAAGATTTTAGAAGGGTGACATAAAAATGTCCTGTTTTATTAACGTACATAAAAAGTTGTTTTATTTATTTGTATAATATCACATACTCATAGATCGATAGATCTACGTGTACGCTATTTATTTGTGCACGCGACTGTTATCAGCTCTGTTACGTTAAAGTTGACGCTGCACGGTACTTGTAAAAGTGAAACGTGGAATAAAGTGGATCAGGGCGATTAGTTTCCTTTTTCCACTAACGAAGCGAAAAGTCTTGTATCGATCTTGGTGCTTGGCCGTAAAGCCTTGAATCACGTACTCGGGTAATAGAGCTTGGAGATCCGCGAGTGGATGGGCGACGAGAGCTTGTACCTACTGCACCATGGGGAATTATTTCGCTTACCTTTTAAAATTTTGAATCAATTTTATAGTAGGTTATTAATAAAATTAAAATGTAGCATACCGTGAAATATATACAAGAGATATTCTTCATGAACATATACTAAATATTCTAATAGGCTATAAACATGTAGAAAAGGACTTGATTTTTAATTACTACTTGTTAGAATACTCTGGTGACATATTATTTTCTAACTTATATATAAATACTAAAACATTTATTATTTTCTATATTTCTTTAATATACAATCATTCTAATCTTTCAATCATACTTCTACAACTAGGAAATTCATTTTTAATTAAAACTACTCTCATTCACCCTATTTTGTAATTTTTGCAACATCGTTTTATCTAATTTATTAAGCATATATAATATTGTTGTGAAATAATTGAAGTAGTGCAATATATTCAATTTGACCACAAAATGTTTCGTATGAGTTTAATTTAATATAATTTGTAGCCCTTTTTGTTCTTTCCAATATTATTATTATTAATTTGATGTTTTTTGTTCTATATGATAATAAACATGTACATCTTTAAAAATGCACAAAATCATTTTTTTAAATAACCAGTGATACATTTTAATAAATATTTATTAAAACGTAGTGCCTAGTGATTATTGACAAGAACGCCATAAAATGGTTATAGTTAGGGTGGGGTCCTCAAAAATAATGTTGTTTAAGATGGAGTTCACGGATTATATAACGCGTGTTTACCCTACTGTAACACATTGGGCTAACGTCTGTCATGTTAGAAGGGAAAATTAATATTAAAATTAGTTTTAATAATACCAGAAAAGCAATAACTAAATAAATATTAAATAGTCTAACACACCAAACAACTTATATTTAGTAATATATCAGCTTCCTTTCTTCTACACAGTAAAAGCTGTTTTCTTCTTATATTTAAGAGCAATCATTCTTACAGAGCCAACATTACTAATATCAGAAAATATTTATTGTACAACGATTCGAAATCGACTGTAAATCTAAGTAGTGATGTGCAAAAAAATAAGCATAAAATATATCAATTTATCCAACTTGTAACCATCAATAGCTCCTGCTCTCACAGTATTTTTTCAATCTGATTCCCTGTTAACAGTTTTGATTCAAACAAAGGATTTGATTTTAATTACTTTCTGTCCCAATAGACAAAAAACAATATGTAAAACGGAACTCCAACGTTTCGTTGTTCTAATAAATTTAAGTCATATATATATATATATATATATATGTTTGTAAACCATAGTAGTGTATTCATTCAAAGTACTTTCAAACTTATACGTTTCGTAGGTATATAAAAATCTAAAAGCAAAGGGATTGAAGCGGAAAAACGATCTGTGCGCTCTGGTTCCGTTTTTCTTTTTCCATTGTTCATTACGTACATCCGTGGATTAGTTCAACCATGGTTCTTTGCTCGAACACCCTTTCGATCACAAAAAAAAAGAAAATTATTGCAGCTAGATAGACAGTGGTGATTTTTCTGATCTATTTTAGCAAAGAACATACAAATGTATACATATGGTATAAATCCCGGATATTAACTAAGTAGAAAAGGTGACTTATTTGCCATGAATATTATCTTGAATTAAAATGTACGGATTCTCGCTATTCTTTACAAATATATTTTTATGGTTTCCAGGCAATAGTTATACATTTTGAGCTTCTATACAATATTGTGTTTCATAAATAAGTTGTACTTGTTACGTATATAGCAATTTGTTAAATTTATTTTTATTTTAAATACATTTTAATGCACATTACTTTTAAAAACGTATAATATTTATGTAGATATTTCTATTGAACATGTCAGTCAATGCCATTAGTAAATGTTTTCATATTTAACATTTACCATTTTGATAGATTAACTCATCAAAACTGTAAATGCTTACAATGCATATGTCATGAATGGAATAGTGCGATACAAAAAACAATTTTATTTATTATCTGTATTTTATCAAAATAATACAGTTTGTGTAATATTTTAAAAGATGCTTTGACATAATATAACACATAAATTAGTGTCGTTGCACGTACGTAATACGTATAAAAGCTTTAATTTCAAAACTTGTCATATTGTCACACTGCGGCACTTTGACTAGTTTTTAGGTCAAGAAAATGTGTTTGTGCACGTTCCAGATTTCGCCTAAAAGTTATAGCCAACCCTGGGTCACGGTTTACCCTTCTCTCTTCTTCTTCGTGGCAAATTCGCAAAGTTATTGGATCAAACTTTTAACCGGTATCAATATTGGGTACTGCTATGAATACCAACCGAACTTACAACGAAGGTTAATAATAATTATAATATATCGCATGAAACAGTTAGCACAGTCGTTGATCTAGGACATTCGCAAATATTAATTCGATTCCGTTCAGATATCGGACCTCATTATATCAGACGTCCTATGTCGGGCCTACGTAATTGCATTGTCTCTGCTCAATAACTGTAATGAAATTGGGAAACGATGGTAAGACATGTCTGTCCGAAATACGTAGGTCACCTTTGATGATACTTTACGGGTTGCTCCACCAGTTGACGCGTTAATTTCATTAAGGGATGAAACTTCCTTTGACGAGCGTCAAATAACATTAATTTATAGAGAGGTGTATATGTATAACAGCATTATCTTATATTATAATATAATATAGTTTGGATTAATGTATCATAATCATATTATGAATAATTTATTTTAAAAAGCTTACGATAAAAAAAGCTCTAAATTAATATTGAATGATTTAACTTAATTAGTGCATTGTGTATTCTCGTGATATAATTATGCACAATGCATATTGTTTTATATTATATTTAAAATACTTCGTGAGCATATAGCCTTTTCCGCATTTGTGACCATAAAACTTTATCACTTTAGAGGATAATAAAACTCCCAACTCCGGAAGTAACCGAAGAACAAATGTATAAAGCTTCATATTAATTTTAAATAAGTGTAACCACAAGAGCGAGTTAATATTAATAAAGCTTTTAACGTATATTTTTGCTTAAATATTTCAATTAAATGCTTTAAAATATTTTGTGTCTAGTCAGCGAATGATAAGCATAATAATTTGTAAAAAATTAGGATTGCAATCTAGTATAATTTTATATTTGTTAAAATAGTGTTTCAAACGAAAAAAAATCACTACAAAAACACGAATACTTTTTGTATTAAAATATAAAGATCATCTCATGGTTGCTATAAAATAAATTGTTTCAAAATAGTATATTATTTATAAGATACTATTTTGAAACAATCAATTTTATAGCTTCACCTGTTTATTAATTCCAAAACTGATTTAATATGTGAAATGAATTATGCAGACACTCGTGTAATAATGACTTCGTTCTATTATACTACCTGACAACAGTTTCATCGCCCCAATTAATTTTAATTTATAATTAGGCAGCTGTAATTACAATATTAATAGTGTACACAAATCTACATTGTACATTTTCCGCTTTTACGCATATTTGTGCCACAATAACGCAACTTTTCGATTGGTTGCGAAAATTACATTATAAAGAATAACACCAACACAAATACGATAATTATGATCGTTTGCTTTATCCGCTGTGTTTATCTTAATAGTTTTTTATTCGCTATTTCATAACCCTAAGTATATTTTTTACACTTAAATGAAAAAAGTCATCAATGATGTACAATTCGGATTGCGAGGAAAAAACGGACTAACGTTATTCGCTTCCCATGCGCATTTATGTGGCTATTCGTTTCCATTATTAATGGACTCCCTTATTTATTTCTTGTTAGTTAAGATTTTCGGGAAAAGTATGCCAACTTGGTATCGTATCCACATTAATCACGGCTAAACATACAATCCTTTATTTAGAAAGAATGGACGAAAGCGAGAGGAGCATGTACACATAAAACTACATCGTCTGGTTAAATATAAATATATAAAATATTTCGTATGTTTCTCAATCAGGACTAAGTATAATATCATTTGAAAATATCTTTTAACTGTTAAATTGATATTTTAAACTTAAATCATAAATATATATACGCATTATCAATATAATAAATACACAAATATACGTGTTATGAATTAAATACATATGTAAAGTTTTTAACTTGATATTTCTTTTTTATTTAAATAAAAAAATTGCTTTTAAAGTTGAATAAATTATAATTTTCAAGAGTAATGAATATTAAAAACTTGTGGTTATTCTTAATTATTTTTCTAAATACACTCAATACAAATTTAGTTCGATATATTTAATAAACTGTTGCTTAGAATTGCTTCCAAGAGAAGTATATATGCTTATTCATCGGATAGCTCATGCGTTACCCACTAGAATTACTCCTCAAATAATGAAGGTAAACAAATACAGTTTCCTGTTGGTTTTAGCTCTGCATCCACAAGATTATTTAGAACCCATTGTCAAACACATCAGGAGGTATATAGCTATATCATATACACATACTGATATCAATATACTATGTATGTATTTAAAAGCTAATATTCAGGTATTTAATTTTGCACTTTTCCACTTGCACTCATAAGTGATTTCGAGATCTTTAGTGAAAGTTTATTTAGGCATAATTTTCATATCAAGATCATAATTGATGGCGAGTGAAGTCGAGAAAATGACAGTTAACTGACACTAAAGGGCAGAAACTCATCTTCATAGTGAATCTAAATCACTCTGTAGAGAGGAGTCCACAACAAATCCAATGTATTTAAACAATTTTAAATCATCTGCACACAGATGGAAACTTAAATTTGTAACTGCCGTATTTATTTCATTAATAAATAACGTGAAGAGCAGAGGGCCTTAGTCGGACCCTTGAGGAACCCCCGAGGGGTGAAATATACTTTCGACAATCGGCCGCCATAGGTGACAAACTGTCTACGATCGCTCAAATAACTTGAGAATAACCGAGTTAAATCATCCCAGCAACCGAGGTCCGACATTTTTTTAAATTATAACCCTTGACAAACCTTATCGAAACCCTTATCAACATTCGTATACACACGCCTGTCCTGCATTGAAATTTTGTCACCGTTTTGGTGATAGTAACAATGGAACGTGCGAGACGAAACCCATGCTGTTGATTCAACAAAACTTTTCGAAGACTTATTTATTGATAATTATTTGAAACAAGTGTTGTTAGCAGGAGCTAACAACACTTCGAATGGTTCATAGTTATTTATGCAAAAATTTTCACCCTTTCTATAAATAGGGGTGACTTTTGTGCATTTTAAAGGTCAGAAAATAATGACGTCATAAAAATCAGATCGAAAATACGTTTATGAGGAGCACAAGACTGACTTCGTAATCCTTCAAAATGAAATTGGGAACTAAATCAAGCCCAGAGGAACGCTTATCCAAAGCCGTATTTATACCAGAAATCTGAACCATCAGTTTCCTTGAAGGTCAGTACTGAAGATTAAATACAAGAAAAAGAAAGCAACTGAGCGGAAGCATTCGTTATAATAGTTCTTCACTTTTCTGTAAACATTTTTATTTTATATCTGTAAAATTATGGATAATTCGATGCAATATTCAATTTTAATCATATTTTTAAATCTACTATTAAATTATATAATAATTTTATAGTGGTAATGTAAAAATTAGCCAGAGCAAGGTTTTAATAAAATTGTGGTTGCTTGAAAAAAATTCAAGTAAATAGCAAATGTCTATCTTTTTAACTAGAATTTTTCAATTTTATTATTTATTTATACTCACTTTAAACAGTATAATATACTGTGTATTATGTTTAAACATAATAAAAAGCTTATAACATACGATACTTACATCCCATGAAACACAATGCATTAGCGTTTACATAGATTTTAGATTTTAATTAAAATTATTTGTATTTTGGAAAAACTAGTAGTAACCTATTTTTTATCTGAATATTAAGAAATTGCAACATTAAAAAAAGCTATCATTGTTGAATTAGTCAATTCTCTTTTAGTTGTTACGGTCGCGATATTGCCCTTAAAAAGTTTCTTGATAAATATTCCATGGTTTAAAATTTTTTACTCGTTTCTGACTTGTACATAAAATTATTTATAGATTATGTAAGTAAACAAAAACTATATTACAAAAGAATATTTAAGCTTTAAATGAGTGCTCTAAACTCTTTTGCCATAAAAGAACGTGAAAAATTGAAATCACTCCATTATAACTTTTATGAGTTTCTTTACCATAGAGTATTGAGATTATAAGTGTCGAACAGTGCCGGCGCCGAGAAGAGGCTTTTTGGCAGAATAAGATAAATGACACATTGACCCGTGTTGTCACAACTATCAAAATGATAAACGAGCCTCGCTATGCGAACAAATTCGTTTTGATGGATCAATTCTAGCGTACACATCTCTCTGCCTGGTGCGTCATACGAATGGGATAATTTATGTATTATACATGTGTTATATTCGATAAGAGAACGTTCGCGTAAAGGGTAAAGTTTAGGAAGGAGTTTCGAGAAACGTTATCATAAATATTCCATTTATTTATTTTGTACGATATATTTTGTATATTTCATATAATAACACATAGGTATAGTATTTCAATAATTTAATTAAAAACTTTTGTAGTGGATTGGTTTTTTTCGCGATTGAGCATAAAATTAAATTTCCTTCCTAACAAGGTAATTTTTGATAGGAATTTACGCTTTGATCGTAAAAAATAAAATAAAGTGCGTAAAAGTGGCGAAAGTTATCATAATAGCGTTGCGGTGTGAGAATGTCGTTATCTGCGTGGTTAAATTTTACATTCCGTTTAATTTTCACGGTTATTATGTTATGGATATTTCTACAAGATTCTAGTTATTGTTAATAAACGTTGTTCACATTTAAGACCCGGTTTGGAATAATTACACTATACAGCTCTTTGTCGCAAACCATTTATATGCAAAATTACACGGTAATTTTATATATCATTAGTTTTTCCGATAAGGCTTAGTTCATAATATTTTGTCTAAATTCATCGTATTAAAATATTACTAAATAATATATTTTTATTTATAGCGATTTCACTAATCGATTTTATTTGATTAAGTATATTTTAAATATGTAATTTATTTCAATTTTATACTAAGTTTGCTGTATAGATTAAAAAAAAATTAGAAAATGTGAGAGTTTTTAAATAGGAATCGATAAAAGATGCTTGCTTATTTTTGTTTTTCTAGTTATGTCTACCACTATAAGTAGTGTTTTAATTTATCTAGAAAAATGTTCAATCGATAACTCTCATTTCTCAAAAAAAAATCTGATTTTTCAATAATTTTTATAAAGCTTCTTTCTTAAAAAAATGTTTTACAACCGCTGCATATTATAGGGTGGGTCCCTACTGAATGTTTTAAGATATGCATGCTTGGGAGTTTTTAATAGAGATTGGAAGTATTTTAATGAAAATTGTTTACGATTGTTTACGGCATGCTTACTAATTTTTTGATGCTTTTTGATGTCCATTAAACCAACGTCGACACAAAACGAAAGAAGCTTTTCCACTTCCGAAAATTTCCTAAAAAAATAATATAAAATACAAGGATGGCCGATTTTACTTTAGATGATATGTACTTTTTAAAAAGTTATTTTAATAATAATATTTGATAATGTGGATACAATTATTTGTTTTTTTAATTTATATTACAAAAATATGCAAGGAAAAATCTTAATACAGTAATTCTTACTAATTCTTAATACTTTTTAAATAAATAGATAAAAAATATGCATTTAGTATAGAAAGAATTACAACTTTAAACCAAACAAATATATTTTTTTTATTCAGTCTCAAAAATATGAAAAACCCATGATAATAGTATTTTAACTGACATGATACGTAGTTTTGACATAATGTGCATAATTTCTAACAAAAATACTTAAATTATTCTTAGAAATGTTAATTTGAAAAAATAGTTGAAAACATATGTATTTTTCTATTTTTGACTACAAAATTCTAAATTCTACAGTTATAACTAAAACAATCAATAATAGGTTATTTTATAAATAAATTAATTGATTGAAAAACAGACTACGATAAAAATAAAGGTTTCAAATTTTTCCAAAGATTAATGACACATAAATATTTTTTTTCTCTTGGAATTATTAAGGCTTTCCAATAACAAAAAGCACACAAAAACTTACGTGTTTATATATGTATAATAGTTACACATTTTTTCCGTAAATAAAAATACAATTTAAAATTACTGTCTTATAGTTAAAATAAATTCCTATGGATATTTCATATGGTTACTTAACACGTGATTTATACACTCATATATTATCCTAAACCCTTTTTTTAATAATTAATCGGGTTAAGAAGATTATATAAGAAAAATCTTAAATGAAAAATAACTGTACCCACTGCAACAAATCGACAAATCTGGATGACCCTTTGAACAATTCACTTTAGCTTCGTCAACGACATTAAACTGTTATGAAACCACTATTTAAGGGCTCCTCATGAATAATAAATCCAGGCACTTCTGAAAGGTGGTAGGTACCTATTCGCAGAGTGCTCTCGGACGGGTATCGACTGAAGGAATTAATTTCGGACGAGTTCGATTGATACTCTCGAGCATCGTTTGGTCTGAATAATGCCGAATTACGTGGCTTTGTTACATCTAGCGGCATCGGAATGGAAACTTTCGTATAGCTAATACAAAATGGCACTCCATTTTCGCTTCGGTTCGCCGGATTCAGTTACTAGTACATTCCCCGTGTCTCTCTTACGTGGAGTGAGAGCTCTCGGTGTCCGATTTGTCTGAATGTGACCCAACATTCCGTCTGAATACGATCTTAATTATCAACTCGAGGCGGTGATTTGCAAGTCAATTGGTGGTGTTTATCAAATTGCATATTCATTTGATACGTACGTGTTTGTAGAGGATAATTCAAATTGCTTTACGTATTAAATAGCAATTATAGCCATACACCAATGTAACGCGGGAATTAACAATACATCTAGTACATAATTTTGTAATTAATCAAGTAATAACTAACACAATACATGGCAGTAGGAAACCACTAGCAAACAACCATTTCATAGTATTATAATATAAGAGCATCTTAACTGTAGATTGATGCAAGAAGCCGTCTTAATTATTATTATTTGAGAGGCGCAAAGCTACGAATTGTGATTTAAAATACATATTTAAATTTTTGAGTATATCATATTAAGCAACTCGTATAAAAGTTATGTAGGTATTCTAATTAGAGACCGTAAAATCCTTTTTCATTTTTGGCTAAAACCAAAACCGGATCGAATATTGTGTTTCAGTTTCGGGCGAAAACCGTACCCAAAACTTTTCTGAGTACGTTGCAAACATAAACTAATCTCAATTTATGTTGATATGTATGAGGAACATAGGCATAGACTATGAATAACATACGTCATGTATAGTAAATATTAAATTGTAATACATGTATAATAATTAAACAGTATTATTACATTTAAGCACTTTATAATCTAAGCTCGATAAATAAATAAGACGCTCAGTAACGCAGCTGTATCACAATAATTTGAAGATAAATATGTATCGTTAGCTTATAGGTATCACAATAATTAAAATTACATTGAATCAGCTTCTTAAATAGCCGGATCGTTGATGTTGATACATAATGTTTCTGCTATTGATATAGTTTTAATTTAGTCTTATCGATAATTGTGAATAGTTAGTCTAATCAGATATCAAAAAACTGCCCCTTCTGTGTCAGTATTCATTGTTTATGTGTACCATAAATATACACACGAATATATTATATTCTTTATCGGCACTTACATATATCAAATGCGTTTACATAAAAAGTGTTACTATTTGAATACACCATACTCTAAATTATTATACGGTTCTCTTTTTGTTCACGTTCTATCTGAAGTACGTACTATCTCATAGCGTTTCTGGGGCATGATTAGGGAATAGCTACGAGTATCTTGGCATTTGGCTTAATATACATATATTATTTTAAAATGACTTTAAAATTTTAACTTTTTTAAAAATAGATTCATATTTTTGAACAAAATAAGCATCACATAGCGGCAACTAAATGGTATATGCCAAACAATTAAAGATAAGTCTGTTATACGTGAATCGTTACTTACATATCTTGGAATTGTGAGATGAATTTTTGATCAAATTTCAGCGTCAGTTCTTATATGCCAAATAAACTTTATGGTGGACTACTAAAAGACTTGACATTGGCCGTTGTATTATTTTTTTGGGCATGACTCAGTGGCGTAGCTATGGTGGGGCGGAGGGGGCGGACCGCCCCGGGCGGCACTTGCTTGGGGGCGGCATATTCGCGATGGAATCGTCTAGTGTGGTTCTTAACCCTGAATATACTAACATTTATGTAAATCTACGAATAGCAAGGGCTTAATAATCAATTTATTATTTTAAGAAATGCTGATTTTATGACTCTGCAAAAAATGTATGCGGGGGGAGCGGCAATTTTAAGGATTGCCCGGGCGGCACATACCCTAGCTACGCCACTGGCATGACTAGATCGATCTTTAATCATAGTGTTCCATAAATGATTCAAATCATTTACATATAATATAACAGGATATGACTTTGAATTCGGCAAATAAACAAGACCAAATCAAAAGCTCAAGCTTGGTCTTGGCAAAGAGGGTCGACATTAATTTTGGACAAACGCTCGCCGAGTTTTCTTTCCCCAAGAGAGGGACCCCCTCTGGTTGGGATGGAGAGAAAAAAATAACTCAAAATCCTCAGGGCAGTTTGTTGCTACAAACAACACACAAATTGGTAAAGCTTTTGGTGGCGAGCGAGGGAAAAAATGTCAAGTGCCTTCCGACAGAATTGGGGCCCTGGGCATTAATGGCCAAGATTAAAAACGCTTCCGTTTTCAAATCATTATATCGACGGACAAACGGATTCTCATTCGTTTATTTATCACGGCTTACTAAAATGAGTTTATTTATAAATTATATATTTTAAAGAATATTATAATGAATAAATAATGACTGAAATGTTACTTTGTCTTAAAATTACTTTTGTGAATATCATATCTTAAGTCCCAATATATGATAGTGTTACAAATAATAGGCAATTTGTTTTAATCTTTTTATTTAAATCAAAACCACTGAAATAGATTACGCCAATGCATCATAGTGATCTAAAAAATAATATATAATATATAGAAATGGAACAAATCATAATATATCAAAATTAAATTATATGAACCAGACCAGCTCCTCGTAGCTGACATTAAATAGGTCAGTATTGAATGACAGCGTATTAAGAAACTCTATGGCGAATGTCATAGGTGAATCGGCTAATACAGACGCCTGGCTCTAACAGACATCATAAGACAACGATCTAGACTTTTGCAGACATATCCATACAAAAAATGGAAATCCTCGAGAATAATTGGATTGTCAACAGCGCCCTTTAGTTGTTTATAGAAATACTTTAAGACTTACAATTTTTTGCGAGAACTTAGAGAATTGAATCCCAATAATCGTAAAAGAAAGGCGCTGGGATTCAAGAGCGGATAATGAGCAAAAATACTTATATAGAGGAATCTCAAAAACCATTTAGAAATTTTTCAGATTAAATGGAAGTACATGGATTCAAAAATGTTGTGAACTAAGATATCATAAAAGATAAAAGCAGAAGGCCCAGATTAAACGCTCGAGAAACTCCCGAAGGGATGAAATATTCTTATGACAATTGACGAATTATCTACTACGATTACTAAAATAATTAAGTTAAAACTAAGCTACTCAGTACTTAAAAAATCTAACTAATAACTCATGACAAGCTTTTTTAAAGCCCTTTCAAAATCATTGTGAACTATGCAAGTAATTTATAAAAAAATAAAAGGGCGGTTTTTAAAATATTGTTTTCACATAAACCATTAATTCTAAAAGAGGAACATCTAAAGTTCTTGCTATCAATATGTATCCCTTGTTGAAATTAAAAAACAATAATTGTAAATAAATTTTAAGCATGTTTTCATGGTTTAAATTACCGTAAAAAAAAAACATCTGTAAAAAAATATAAATACTATCGAAATTTTTTTAGAGTAGTTGATTTTATATATGATTACGATAACAAAGAGTATTAATTAATTCAATAATGTTGAATTCTGCTCATAATTTTATCTTATTTTTAAAAAAGTGAGAAATTGTTGTATTATGGTAATTTAATAATTCAAACAATAACGCGAAAATATTTTATTCATATTTATTAAATTTTAAGTAACGACTTGCACAAAATTTTCATCACAGCGCTTTCGTAATATGTAATAAATTAAAGTGTGAATTATAAATATATTTTCTTTGATGACACTCGCACCTTTTTTTTAAAAAAAAAACCCCTTTAAATATAAGCCAAAAGTGTAATAATAGCAGTTAGGTGGGTGTGTGTGGACGTGGTATAAAATTAATTTATAGCGCTTCTGCTTTTGTATCATCGCCTGACATTTTCAACTTTAAATAGAATTAAATTGCTTTACTTCACATTGTGTAATGTGAGAACGTTGATTGGCGACTTTACACCGCGCGAAATCGATACCTGTTCCATATGAAAATGGAAACTAAAACTAAATTTTACCATATAGGGTGTTTTTAGTGTCTGTGTAAATATAAAAAATATATAAAAAAAAAGAATTAAACATAATAGTATTTATTAAATATTTTTTACTCACAATAAATACCTTCGCATGACTCAAATCAATCACATGTTTGACGAAACACATGATCAAATGTTTACGAATAGCTTTGTATTTTCGGGTTTGGAGCCAAAATAGACGCTGGAAAACCTAGTATTAGTTTATTTTTAGAGCATATATAAATGACCACATAGAAATATATATGCCGCTATCGGATAGTGGAGTCAAAATGCCAGGTCTTGTAAATCGGAGAGTCTTCACTGGAGCTTCTCTGGTTACGTCTTTCTCAATCATTTATATTTCTGGTTAAAGACAATTATGACAATTTGCAGATGATGATGTTGGTGGGACAATTGCACCGCTTTTTGGACACACCCATAAAATGTTTTTACGCCTTAAAAGTGAAACGGTAAAATATTTACTCCGCTAATTGCTAACAAAGAGGTATAATCAGAGTAGTTGTTTGCGCAGGGTAAAACATATTGTCTATTGCGCATCCTTTTCAAACAAAGAGTAGTTTTTTCGGTTCTTATGAGCAGGCCTGCCGAGAGAGGGGGGGAAGAGACAAATTCCCAGGACCCGTTCTCTTATATTTAATATTTATAAAAAAAGTTAAAACCGACCTCAAATAATAAATCTGAACTAAACTAGTTTTTTGATATGTATGTACTGATGTATTTAAAGTATAAATACCTATAGCCCTTTTTTATACAAATAATAAATCAAAGGAGCGGAACATTGCCTTCAAAGCACCATTCAAAAAAAACTAAATATAGTTTTAGAACTTTTGTCCGTGAAATAAGAACAATTATTACCGCAATTGTTTGGTTCTGAGATCTCTCTTCCATTTTTGGAATCAATTTTATTATTGAGCCGAGTTAGTTTTTCTTTTTATTTGTTTAAACTGGTCGTTACACTGCCCTCAAAATTTATTATTTAGCTGGTTAAAGCACTCTTTCTTAATTTTTTTCTAGCCTTTCGTTATTTTTTATGTTTTGTCTTTTATCTTGCATTTTACTACAATAACCCATTCTTTCAAATTCATATTGTGGTTAAAGTTTGCGATTCTTAAAGTTATCATAGATATGCGTGCGGTCTACAAAATACACAAATGCAAATCACTATCAAAATAGTTTTTTGACAATGTTTTACCACATTTTAGCATAGACAAATTCCGTGTAGTTACAATTCCCCGATCTGTTTACTCAGCTGAATTCCGTTATTGTTTAGGCGGAAGTGTTTTAACCAGAAATGCTTTCGTTGAAGATTTGGGAGTGACGTTTGAGAAGGGATGGAGATTTAGTACGCACATCGCTAAAGTTATGAGGCGTCAAGGATGTTCGAATTCGTTATGCGAATTTGTATTACTTTAATAATTTATTTGAGATTTTCGTTTTGATGAAATACTAGCTAAACATCTAGAAACTCTTAAATATCTGTACAAGGTGGAGAACATATTTTGTTATATCTGTTTTTTACCTTAACGCCTTTTTGATAGTGAAATTGGATTATAATTTAATGTATTTTCGATTCAAAGTGTACCAAATAAAGGATTCTAAATATAGTTAGTTTTGACCAATGCTTGAATGATTGTATTATATTTAATAATTTTCAGCTGAAAACACAATATATTACCTGTTAGGACCATATTTCTAATATATATATAAATAAATATATTATACTTATATATATGTTATTTTTAAAGAATTTTATAACAACGTGATTCGTATAATACACACGATCGATCAAACGACCCTCACAATCTCGTGCCGCACCATTTGCGCCCGGGATTGGTCTAGTCTTTTGTCGACCAAGCATAGCATGTTTATCCGAGACCCACCCACACACATCTTGTCCTCTATCTCTACACAAGACTTCTCTATTTGCCGTTTTAATGTTCGCCGGTGTACACCACCGTCAACACTGGGTATTCCGAGGGCGTACGTGAGTTTACTTAACCATCTCTCCTATCCACTCGCTAACCAAGAGCGGGGAAATTGTTTTCAGAATAAATGAAAAACGTTTCTCGCATTCCGCACTTTTTCACTCAATGTTGTGAATACACATGCGGTATGTATGTGTGTTTGATATATTTGGTTAATCGTAAAGAGAAAGCGGAGGAAGGAGGGCGCTGACGTGAATAACTTTTCGCGTTGCGGATTTTTCCGAATCCGTCCGATTAAAGGGGTCTTTTGTAGTTTCGATCCGTAGGTTTGTCCGTAAGTGAAATACAATAGCGAACATGAAAGGTTTTTCACGCTTGAAATAACATCCTTTCGACTCAATACCCGAGAAAACCACCGTACGATTGCGAATTTTTGTGCCAGTATTAAAATAAGTCTTTTCCGTTTCTGACTGACGCGTGTTATAAAATGATCTTTTATTACAATTTAAGAATAAAATATGAATAATTATATTTTTGGACAATACAGAAGCATACTTGTGCCATACATTAACCAGTGTTTTGCATTACTCGTATATGTAATGTATTACTTTTAATTATTACGTATACGTTGCAACCTCAAATTGCAAGTAATTTGGTTTACGAGTGTTTCACAATACGAGCAATTTTATTTTAATAATCATGTCTCGATAAGCAATCGATGTCTTGCAATTCAAGCAGTACGTATTGCAGCATTTTCATCTTAACCGAGTCGATTATTTTTCTCGACAGTCGATGATTCTTCTTAAAGTGAAGACAGTACCTTTTGCCACTTGACGTCTTGATTGTTATGGATAATGATCCTGTTCAAGTTCCAGACCTTGAGAACGACTTACTAGAGGAATTTCGAGTTCATCAAGATCAAGTTTATTCATGCCAACAGTACTTCATTACTCCAGCCCATGGCTCAGTAGGTCATTTCGAACTTAAAAAAGCATCCAACACCAAATCATTCTTTTAGCGATACTTCAAAGTGACCAAAGGAATAAATCTTACTCTTAGAAACTTTTTTAAAACATTTCTTTCTTATGAAGAAATTTGCTTTAATACACGAATACGTATAAGGTACAAATTACTATCGTAAACCGAGGATTCGCTGTATTGTGGGTTATGGTAGGTTAGATGTTAAGCTATAATAAATCTTCATGTACTGTTTATTGTCGGTTAGATTAGCTTTTCCTTCATTTGTATATGTATATGTTACAATACATATCCGAATATATTTTTACCGATACGTATATATATATTACACACACTATACACGCACACACAGGTAAGGAAGATGTTTTTGTTTTACTTCAAATTTGAGCAGGTCAAGAAGATCAGACTCAGGCGGTCAATTCGAGGTTCTTCAGCCGAAAGACCCGTCGTAGGTCTTAGTTGGTTTTCTTAGTCGACCTTATTTTCTGGTCGAATATTCGAATATGAATATCGGGCGTTGACTGCCTGAATTGAATAGATTGTCCTGAGCTGATCATTAGCATTCTATATTTAATTCTGAAGCAGGTGATAACCCTAGACCACTTGCATTCTAGTCCTTTACTCAATTAGAGTTTAGGAGGATTGACTTAAAATCTAAATTTGAATCGTAATGGTTGTCCTAAGCTAAGGACGTGCCTTACACTATAATTTTGAAGTTCTTAAGTTTCCTGGACCACTCTTCTGGTCAATTAGATTAGGATAAATGGTTCATTCTAAATTATAAAATACGTATTCCTTCTGAATAATAGTTTTTTCATTATTGAGTAATTGTTGTCTTCTTCTAAGGATGATAATGAAGCGTTACCATTTTTTATTTGTATTTATACCATATTTTAGGGTTATTCCTTAAAACTGTATACATTCATTGCAATTAAATATTGCATTAACACATCTCGTGTTAAATGTTACAGTATATGCAATAATGCATTACTCTATTTACGAGGAACTTTATGTAACACGATCTTTCGTGTTTTGTTGTTGCCTGGTTTAATTTATTCGTAGAATTTAGACACAAACATTTTACTCAGTAATCCCCAGACCAACATTTCAGTAGCGTTACTCTAGTTCCACTCATTAATGTCCTTCGCGGATATAACATCAGCGCTAAAGAAGTCTTCTCTGACACAAATGCCATCCAACTTCAGACACGAAGATGTTTACGGCGATCGTTACGAAGAGCTGGTTGTACGCTGCATATCTTATTCAGGTGTGCAGCTTAACCATTTTGTTATTTATTTACAAGTGTTTATGTATGTTTACATATATATTATGGATAGGTGCAGGTGTGCCAAATTTATTTACTATGGTAATATCTATATATACATGTATAAATAATATAAATTAATTTTATATCTGTTATTTATAACAGTTTATAAATAGTTAAGATACTTTTTATTTTTTTTTACAATACTAGTAAAGAATAATTAAATAAAAAATTATTTTCAATACTTTCTCTATATAAGATATTTACAATACAGTTATAGTGACTAAAAATTGGTACAACAACAACTGAAATATAAATATTTATAGATCCTTTATTTTTTTCATAAGCCTATATCTCTGCTTTAGCATTCCTAATATTTATTAAAAATATACAACCCATACATTTTTAAAACGCTAATATCTCGTAAATACAATAAAATAATATCTAAATTTACAATTCGAGATGTTTTGCTTATTGAATATCCTTTCCATTATCTATATTATCTTAGCTAAAATACATCACTAAGCAATAAAACCTTTTAAAACTTACGGTTTAATTAAGCTAATGAACGATTGTTGTTTTATGGACTACTATAAAATTAGTTTTCATCGTAGCATATGGCACGTTTTATCATTAGAATTATTATTTAATTATTAACGCATTTCGCGTAATGGAACATAACGAGTTTATTCAATCAATTTGCTCGTTATTAATTCAAAGTGTGCCTCTGTTCGCTGAGATTAAATTTAAAATTTTGCTTATATAATTATTACCCATTTGCAGATTATCGATTATTCTTAAAACAAGTAATTAAATTTCGCTCGGCGCAATGTCCTTACGTATTTTATTATATTCACTCGCCCCAATTTGCCGGTAATTATAGGTTCCCTTGTTCTTTAAGGGTTAATGAATTACTTCTATGGGGCCGTTTAACCTTATTTAATGTCGCAATTAAGAGATTTTAATGTGTACATTATAATGGGAATAAGTAAAATAATTCATGTATTTATAAATAATATGAACGATGCTTTATATTAAGGGATTAAACAAATATATTCATATACAAAGTAAATATTAATAAGGAAATTATTTTTTAATGTTTATTTATATAGCTTAACACTTCTGAAAAAATGACAAACGTCAGGTCAAATTTTCAAACCACTCTTTGTGTCCTTAGGAAAGATTAGTAATATAAAAGTGACTTCGTTTTTCTGTACAATAAGACAAATTTTTGCTGATGTTATAAATAGTTAAAATGATATCTTGAATTCAAAGCAAAAAGAAATAATGTTTATATTATTATATGCGTTTCAAGATTAATTAATTATTTTAACAATTTCGAGAAATTTATTTAATGTAACTGTAACTTTTAGTATCATAAACTACACGCGTTAAGTGCCAAAAATATCCGAATATTCCTCGTATATATCAAAATATTGTAGGAATTAAACGTAGTTTTTTCACGTACTTCCGATTCACAGTACGCTGTCGAAATAAAACCCCAGACATATTGGTGCATTTTTCGTTGTCGTCACGACACATCGCCTGTCTGAGTTTACTTAGAACCCAGCACCAGTTTTAAGTCCGGAAAACCGGTGAAACAAAGGACATTCAATATTCAGCACCGCCAGTCAGCTTTTCTTCGAAGACATATGCCAATTGGTACGTGCACGTAAGTCTCGGGGATATCCCCGTACTTTTTCCTTTCGAGTGCTGAGAGAAAAACTCAGCAAAAGGCGTCTGTCGGTGCAGTGGAGCGATAAATTCACTTTAGCGTCCATTTTCATTTGGCAAAGAAGAAACGCGGTATAATTTTAGATTACACGCGCCGAAGATTATTTATAAACCGGCAAATAGCTCTTTTTCCGGAGCCGAGTAATCCAATGTTTGCCCAAAACGTATTACTACCCTTATTTGCTTTTGCGCAAATCTTTATCTTCAAGTGTTTCTTTTTTATTTATTTTAGTGAAAAACACATTGGCCAACTTTTAAAATATTGAATAATTTTTAACAAAAATAATATTAGTACGAGTACTAATATATGTTACCGTGTAGTTTTAACTATTTATTAAAAATAAATTAGACTAAATCTTACTTATTAATTGTTTAAAAAATTATAGTAGTAAAATTGTATATTCCGGAGAGTGCGACTTTAAAAAGATAGTTTAGTTGTGTGTTTCAGTAGTTAAAATTGTAAATGCTTTTATTATTAAAAATAGTAGTTCAATATGCTTATTGATAATAAATTAGCTATAAAGCTAAATAAATATGTATTATATTAATTTTTTTTGCAATTTGTTTATACATCCTGACAATTCAGCAAAACTTCAAAACAACATCATTAAACATCACGTTAATAAATCGCTTTTCAGCGATTTATCATGACAACTATAAATCAGTTATTTTTTTCTAGTCTTTCAGTCAATGCCTCCGTAATCAATTTATTGGCATTTTTTGGAGTTGTTTCATCAGTATTTTATTGTATTTCCGTCTTGCATTTTTACTTCTTTCATTTTTAAGTCTTCACTAATAATAAAGTTTGGGGCATACTACGAAGCATTCTATGTCACTCTTAAATCTTTATTTTAGAACCTCTACATTATTTTTATGTTAGAACTACTTGCTGATCCCCAGAGCTGAATACCACACATCCAAATCGGCTTGGATGGATTTATATACGAACAACTAATTCTCTACTGTCAGTTGGGAGGTTTCCAAGTTTATTTTACTCGAAATATTGGTTTTTAAGGTATGCCTTCTGTCGATATTTTTCTATTGACTATTTTGATTATGTCATTTATTATTTTTTACCTCTTTCATTGCTTTATTTAGTTTGGTCTTAATACTTGGTTGCCCTGTTAGTTTCCAAATTCTTCTAAGTTTTCTTCTCTCTATATTTTTTGTTTAACTGGTAGAGGTAAGTTATATGGTTTGTTGTTTTTTTTGTTTTTGAGTGTTAGTTTCAAATGGTTTTCGTAACGTGAACAACTGCTTGGTCCAAATTTTATTTTATTTTAAGGGAAACATTCAATTTGGTGTTTTTTCTACCAGGTTTTTTAATAAGTTCCAGTTTCTTTTTTGCTTGTAAGGATTTACAGTATATGTCTTGTTAAAATAATTAATTTTCGTTTCTAAAGTTATTATAAATGGCAAGTGGTCTGATAATATGTACAAGGAGAATTCCGCGTTCAATAATTTGCTTAGTATAAAAAAATCATAAATGCCAAATAACCGCCATTTATATAAAGGTGCGTGTATAGTTGTTATTTTTATTGGATCAGACAAAATTATACCAATATAAGTGAATAAATTAATTGTTCAAGACATTACGCATATGAGTACAAATCAGAAACTATAAGAAAACGTATAAAAAATGTCTAGGAAAGTATCCCTTGAAACAGCTAGATAGCCAGATTTAATGTCTATATTTTCAACACAAACATGAAACAAAAACCCTTAAACACTAGGATTCAAAGTTTTAAAAGCAATTTAGCAAACGAAGCTTAAAAAAGAAAGGATATAATGGAGTCGGCAACACAGAAGTTGGACAATTGAAAATTTAAATCGTTTGATAATTCCAACTTTGAGATGAGTTTAAACTAATCTTTGTTTGCATAGTTAAATAATAAAATAAAAAGTAAATACTGATATACAGTCACATGTATCCCTTTTGAAAAATATTTCTAAAAGCATTGAACACGACTTTCCGATTCCTATAAGCAACGCTGCGTGTGAATGATCAGGGAACAGTTTACGTTGAGGTAATCTTCGATTTAAAATGTTACTTAAATCGTATAAAAAAGTATAAAAATGCTAATGCAAAGACATTAGCTTGTAAAATTCCAGAAAGGGTTATAGTAATAAATTACTGAATACAAAATATATTATTGATTATTTTCTTATGTATATTTTATCTAAATATTAAGATTTAGCACATATATTAGGATTCCCCACTATTTTGGCTGAAGCTGTATGGTGTTCTAGATAGTATTTTATTATTTTATTTTTCTACTTAATGAAATTGGGTAAATAAAAGCAGTGAGAGGGCTACATATTTATTTGAACCAGCCTATATTTTTTATATGCTTACGAATGGTTGTTTTTCATCTCTCGGGAATAATAAGACTCCGTATGACCTTCGGTGCCGCCGATATCAACTTTCCACCTTTGACAAATACCAGCTCTGACACATTAAATCAATCATAGCCGGAAAATGTATGCTCAGCACTAAATCAACCACGAATGCCTAGTTAACATATATATTTCCAAGATGTTGACAATTGCGTAAAAAATACCCAAAGGTACTATAAGTTATAAGACATGGGTGGAATAGTATAAGCATTCATATACATATATATTCATATTCATACACATAAAGCTCTAAAAGTCTTGTGAATGAAAAATAAACTAGTTGAACAGACCGAGTGACCTAAACTAAATGTAAATATTCAATAAGAAGCTTCCACGGAGCAACAGCTGAATGGAAGCAGAGTATAAAAAAATCAGCAAAGACGAACACGGATCAAACCTAGCGTTGAATTATCAATTTTCATGACAAAAATACGACCCAAATTTGCCACTGTCAATCGGTTATGTTCCGTCTCTAATTTTTACCAAATTAATATGGACTGTAAAGCGTGTTTCAATTGATTTTAACCAGACGACTGATCCATGAAGCTCGATTTAGCCGGTATATTATTTGCAGTATAACCAAACGCAAATTTCAGTTCGAATAAACGCATTAAGCTGAAATTAATAACAAGTGTAAAACTAAACAACAAACTTCCTCGGCTGTAATTTGAGTTCTGTCATCCGGTTATACGCAACTCGACGACACATATACATTTCGTGTAATTAATGTTGTTTGTACTTCGGTTTGAGCTTCAGTTATGATTAATTTATCACGGATAATTAATTAGTGTAGTTTGTTAAAATTAAATCGTTAACGTGCTGGAAGGATTTTTTATAAATTATTTGTTTTTAAATTTTGTATGGTATTTTTTTTGATTTAAGATACACGAGTTAAAATTTTCAGCCCATTAACTTTTTGCATTGAATCCATTACACGCTTGATAACATCACGAACACGCCATGCATTTTCAATATCGATCCTGGTATGTGCCTGGTACAAATATTATATCCTTCTCCTCCACTACTTTAAATTTAAAACTATTTTACAGCTGTATATGTTTTTAAATTAGCCTATGAATATATTTTAATTATTATATTAATTATTTCCCTTTAGAAAACACGATATTTCACATTTATTAAAAAAACTGACATGTTTTGTTAATTATGATATATTTGTCATGTGTTATAGGTTAATAGTTAAAAAATATGAAAAAATAAGAAAAGTATTGCTTTACCTATTTAAAAAAAATAAATGTATTTCATTGTACATTTTTTACCTTGCGGTTTTTGCCACAAATAAAATATTTATATGTATAAATACACGTTTTTTTCAAATCAACTAGTTTTTCTTTATAATATTTGTTTTTTTTTATATATTGACAATTTTATTTATATTTTTTTAGCAAGAACATTCATTTTTAAACACAAATTATATATTTAATTTTTTTCATGCTATACTTCTACTCTAGATTATAATTACGTTTTTTTATGTAGTTTAATGTCTTAATTTTTACAAGATGATTATATTTGTTATCGTTGATACTAGAGAATCTAATCCAAAAATTCAGCTATTCTTAAAGTGTTTTGTAGTGAAATATTTTGCAATTTCTTATTTCTAAAAACACATATAGCTAACCAACTTAACTTAACAACCCAGATTCGTATTTTTATATATAACGCTGCATTATATACAGCCCAATCTCGCCATTTTTGTTTTTTATTTATAGCAGCCATGGCCACAATCATGATGCATTGGGGTTAGTTGTTAGATTATATTTTTTAATTTTTTAAAAAAAAAATGGTAGCTGACATACTGTAATTGACGAAATTCATATTCTCATATTTCAGAGTGTGTATTTGTACACTTGTTTAATGTATTGATATTTAAAGCATACAGAGTTGTACTATTTTGAAAAAATAATAGTTTAAATGTAACTTACTATTTCAATTTTAAAACACTTATACACTTTAATATTTCAAAAAATAAAATAAATGCCCTTGTTAATTTATATTAATAGTTGAAAATAATAAATATTTTATACATATATAATATATACATACATTTAAGAACTTTTTTAGGAACTGTATGTAAATGAAACGAAAATGATTTATCCGTGTAATCTGTTTAATTTAACTTTGATCAAGAAAGTAAACCCATTAAAAGTAAGATCGCAACAACATCCGATTTTCATTAGAAAATTTGAATAACTTGCTATAAATATCTGAATTGCATACTAAATATATAAATATAGCTTATTTTAGTTTTTGCTGAAAACATAATTGTACTATTATAAATGTACATTGTAAATCATGACAGTGTAGTTAAAAATATATTTTTTTTTATTTAATTGAGACGCAGTCTAGAAAAACATAAAAATCAGATGCAATAAAAAAAATTACAGATTCTTTAATAAGCGTATTGTATATAAATAATATAGAAATAAGTTTTGCAAAATATTATATAAATTATATTTCAAAAACTATAAATCATGTATTTAGTTATTAAAAATAAATTAATAAATTCTAAAGCTAAGAGTAACACTCATGATAAAAATAACTCTAGGTTTATTTATAGATAAATATATATGTTTTATTTAATCGTTATTTCTAAGTTCTAACAAATTCACATATTCCCGTTATAAACATAGATTTAATATCACCGTTTTATGCATTTATGCAGGAGTTAGGTCTGCAGCCATTTTTTCTCTCTGCTTTCAAGATAAGGGAAAAGGATGTGCCCGTTTTTCACGGTCCTTTGTTGTCGGAACCGGATGCTCTCGGTCCAAGCGGATTTCCTTCGAAACTATGTATAATATATATTAATTTTCCTTGTGCCTTTGTGTAAACGCGCCTTTATTATTTTCTCGTCAACATCATACACACCGCAAGCATATTAAAAATGTCTACTTGCCCCCTTAGCCGTACTTAATAGCGTCTAATAAAATGCTTTACGTGTTTATTTCGCGACATATTTAAACGAAAAGCTCTAATAATATATTATTTAAAATATTTGTTATATATGTATGTATATTTTAACATCCATGAAATGGTACAATCCCATAAATTTAATAGTGAGCGAGCGTTTTATGCCATATTGAAAACCTTTCGCTAGATTAATGCATGTGCGGTTTCAGAGGCGCTTTATGTTGAGACCTAAAAGCTATTTTTATAGCCTTCAGGTTCTTCTAGAAAATGCGCTTTCGTTGCAACGAAGGCATTTACGATTTGACCTGAATAATAAATATCCATCTGCTGCTATATATTAAAAATCTGCGATTAACCTATTCTATGATCGTTCTTCAATAATTAACCTAAGCGTGTCAGCAACTCTGAAATAAGAAAGTTTGTCGCTTTATTTATTGCCAAACGATATTCCAAAAGTTTAATATTTACCGAGACGTCGCTTCTGTCCCCGTTCCCTTGGGAAATGAATTAAATTTTCAAAATGTTACCCCTCAATTTTCTAGCAACACGTACAGCTTGAGCAAAGAGGAAAATTTTACAAATCTCTCTTGCGGTTTGTTTTATATATGTATACGCATACGTACGTGCTAAGGTTAATTTTTATTTACATGTGTTAACTATATCAATAATGTCATACTTATATAGTACAAATTTATGCTTGTAATAGAGTACTGTAGTAATATTTTTTATTATTAATTTAACTTTATAGATAAAAATAACATGAAAATTACATGGTACTGGTAATAACGTACTTTTTTAAAATGATAATTTAATTTGAGTTTATACTAAAATTATTATATATATATGTTTTAAATAATAATATACATGTATAAAGTAAAAGTCTTTTTTAGCGCATACCTTTTCTTCTTCTTCGATATTTTGTTTTTAAAACATAATGTAAATAATTATCTTAAACTAAACCATTTAATCATAAGCAATACTAACACTAATCAATGAAGATTACGTTGAAATATATTTTTCAATTCAAAAGTTGAGTTAGTTGTAGCATATTTATTTAACTAAATGAATAATGGACAAAGTATAAGCTACCGGTTAATCAATTGAGTTCATAACCACAACTAAAATAATTATTATGCTGATCAGTAATTTTTACTCGCTAAAACTGTGAGCATTTGGTTGTAGGCATTGAACACGTGTCAGATTGGGGCCATCTTGATTAATTACTGAGAATGGGCTTATTCTCATTATACCATTGATTTTTAGCATTTTTTAATATAGATATATCGTTCGAAGTGTTTTTCATCTTGTATGTCTTTTGTTAAAAAATCTATATGTTAACCCTAAATTCACCAAGGGTTCAAACAGAACAATATGTGATATCGAATACATCAAACCTGCATGTTTTAGCGTTATCGTATGAATACAGACTTCATTAATACAGATATTTTAAACATCTATTTTATAAATTAAAAATTATTATATATTTTATTTTATATTTTTCAGAAGGGTGTCGCGGTCATGTGGTGAGCGTGATGGGAGCTAGTGCCAGCCGCCATTCAAGGCGAGGTCTTGGTCGACGTGCACAATCAAGTGGAGATCTATGCAACGGAGAACCACGGCAACAGGACTCTTGTTCTGTAGCAGGATCTGCTACTGGAGATGCATCAACCTGGAACAGGTTAACAATAACTTTCTTTATTCTAATATATGTAATCAATTGATCTACAACCACATACGTGTTGATCAATATCTGATTTTATATTGTATAAATTTTATTATAAATATATGGTATAAGTACTATGATGAGATACGTTAGATCTTTAGTATTAATATGTTACAATATAGCTTGATTTTATTTGTTCACTTCGGTAGTAATCCATGATGATATAAAAAGCTACGAAAATGTAATGATGATCTTAACTTTAAAGATCTTCCAGACACGATAGAAAATTGAAAAAGAATGAGATTCGAACCCATGAACAATATAAAAACATTATTATACTGCAGCAGTAAAGTCTATACTATATTAGAACACTTATAGATGGAATATAATCAATATCTAAAAAGTAAAAACTCAGGATAAACAGCAACCTAAAGGGCTAAAAACTGTGCACACAAGTCTTATTAGTAGGTTTAAAAGTTTAAATCAGAATTGTTACAAAGATGTCAGATAAAAATCAGAGCACGTATTGATTTACCTGAATGTAAGTTCTGTATTAATAATTCAGATAAATTACATGACTGTCCGTTCTGTACTGATTTTTTTATCCTTGCAGATAAAATTTTAGGGAAGTGAATTACCTGACAAATGATTTTATATTTTAATTCCC
This sequence comes from Plectrocnemia conspersa, assembly GCF_051122295.1. Classification (NCBI taxonomy): domain Eukaryota; kingdom Metazoa; phylum Arthropoda; class Insecta; order Trichoptera; family Polycentropodidae; genus Plectrocnemia; species Plectrocnemia conspersa. The sequence continues at coordinate 17,323,940 of NW_028277177.1, forward strand.
TAGTACAGTTATAGTTATATCTAATTAAATATGTCCTAACATGGATTAGTATAAAATTATAATCTACTAGTACAATAAATTTAATTTCTTCTAACATTATCTCGTCTTAATATATTTATTCCTCTTTGAAATCTCTCTCAAATTTTTATTTTGCATTATTTACAGCCTACTATTTTACAACTTGTGCAACAAAAATAACTTGCTACACAATATTTTTATAAATCATTATCTTAGTTTATTTTTAATATACATATTTAAAAAATTATATAATACCATACACCTGAACATTTTAATAATAAAATTGAAGTCATTGTTATTTATACACTAACTGTAATAATAACTTATCATATTCGTCACATTTTTAAAATTTATTTACGGTAAAGCAACTTCTTGTTCTTCTAAAAACACTAATAATAACTGATTAAATAATGTCATTTCTATATGAATATATAAGAGTGCGTCAATGTTGAACCTTGAGGTACACCAAACAAACGACGTGATCGTGAAATCGTTTCTCATGTAATACTTCACTTTCACTAGCAGACTTTTTTCGTGTGAAAAATGAGGCAATTTTACTTAGGTGTTAAAAAAATATAACGACGAATTGAAAGCCGTTTCTTCGGACGCTTTCGCCTACTTTTCAAAAACTTTTAGAGCTTTGCAATTTAAGTATTAAAGTAAAAACTTTGAATAAATATCATAAGTTGCTGTTCCTTATATTAAGCCGATCCAGGATTTAAATCTTGAGACCTATTATATTAAATTTGATAATTTTATTTAAAAATATAAAAAAAAATATAGCGGCGTATTTACAGAAGCTGTAAAAGCAGAGCTTTTACAGCTTCTGTAAATACGCCGCTATATTACAGCATAAGCATATATCTTATAATTATATAAACTTTGAATCAATTAAACATTATTTGCTTCATATAATATAATAATAATAAATAAAAGTTTTTATATATGTATGTGAACACTTTATTTGATAAATTGTGACGTTTTCTTTTATTTACTCTAGAGTTTGGTCGATCCAATTTATAAGCGTATTTTTAGAAGTATTCGTGAAAGTATATAAAGTAATAAAAATATTGAGTTTGCATTCAATTACATTAGGTTTTTAATGTAATATCATATATGTATATATTACATAACATATACTTTTAAGAAATTACATACAATATATAGATATAGAATCATATTTCTGTGTACATTATGGTTAAATTGTCAGTTTATGGGGCGAAAGGTCTTGTGGAACGATTCACGTCGAGCGTGACTCACTAACTATAGATTCCATCGAGCTATTCAACGTTCATAGTACAATTTCCATATTGATATGCAAAATCCGACTCCTTATATGGCAGTTGAGCGAGGAAACATTTGTTTTGTGCTATTTTTCCACAGCTCTATTGTCAGTCTATGTATGAGGTTATTACTCTTAAACTGCACTAATAGATATACATATTTTTATTCTCAATACATTTAAAGAATAAGGTAATTAGTATTTAAAAAAATCAAATAATACGAATATTTTGATATATTAAATTTAATAAGCAACTATATATAATATATATTTCATTCATAAATATATTTGAGACCTTTTCGTTTATTTATTATCGCTTTTTAAAGGTATTGTTTATACATAATATTTCAAAGTAGAGTTTTTTTTAGATAATACATAGATAGCATTAAGTGTAAATTCGCTAACTACACTTTTGAATGAAAATTACTCAATAATGCCATTTTACATCTCATTACATAAAGCGTTTCAAGATTATTTTTTAATTCTATTGCTTTTAAAAACAATACTGCACAATAAATAAAAATAACTTGAAGAGACTTAAAAATAAGCCCTACAGTTTTCGTTCTTAATATAAAGTTGATAATTATAGAGTTAGATTATCGATATACAATAATCAATAGAAAAAGCTTTTGAAACGTAATCACAAAGACATATTTATGTCAAAACTATCCCCAATAACTTTACTTGATATTTTTATCGGTTAAATAATAACTTTTACTTATAATTATGAAAAATAATGATCAGGTAATAACTAAAAGTATTTAATAGCATGAATTTCTAATCAACGTTGAAGTAATATATAATTTTCTATAATTATCCTCATTTAAGCAGTCGAGCTTACTGTTCGCCATTAGAATACTACTTCAAGTAGGAGTATTAACAGAACTGATTGCTATTATGATTTGACCATAAATAATGATAATTAAGATATCGGAAACGCAATCACGACGTTAACACGAAACTACATGCAGCTTGCAAGCTTGCCGTTTATTTATTTATTATCGACTACCACTGCTTACTTTTTATTATGGAAATATTATTCACTAGCAGCAGATCATTGCCCAGTCATCTCGACGGTAGAAGAAGGTGTCAATGTGGAGAATGCGGATCCGTAGATAACAACTGTGGAACGCCTACGGCGAGACATCCTAGACATCTGCACAGATTCAATCATCACTACGGATGTAAATCAGGTAAACTTTATATACATCTTGAGCTTTGTAAACGTAGTGAAAACAGGACCGTCCCCTAGCTATTGGGTAACATAGGGGCGGCACATTAACAGATTTTGGGTATAAATCGGTTAAAAATATATTGGATATTTATTAATAAATAGAAAAATAAAATAAGAAACACTTTATTTATTTACAGGGTCGTTTCTGTCTAATTAAAAATAGCTTTTATTGAAAATAAAATATTTTATATAAATCATTGTTAAGATTTTTTTTTTGTTTTAATCCAAGAAATTATATTATCTTTTAAAATATATTTTATGTACATATATCTGTATTTTATGTAAAGATCTAAGGATCAATTTGTCTAAAGACAAGTTGTTATCTAGGGACGACCCTGTCTAACACATGTCTAACAAATAATAACATTCTACTAATGGGGCAATCACAATTTCATCAAACTCCTTCTCCTTCACTATGTGTTTATGTGTGTGTTTTTAATTTATTTATTCGTCTTTCAATTGTACATTATAATAAACTAACACAATAATCTATCGCTTCGTATTCTTTGCCTGTTTTCTTTGGTTGGTTGGTTAAATTACATATGATTTTGACACGCATGCCATGTATAGTCGTAGCTTTACAATTTTACATTGTGTTATCATGATACTTTAGCAGATCTTGAGCCCGTCTGGAAGCTCCAGGATCCAGGATGCGATCAAGGATACGGCTCGGAAAGATCTCCAGAAGAAGAGTTTCCACCTTCGATGCCTGTCGAAGAAGATTTTCGAGAGCAGGAAGTAGACTTACGCCAGATGTATCCATTTATAAACGACGGTAATAATAATTTAACAAATATCACGCATATTATAACCTTGAATTAACTTTCCAAATCCAATCAGTTGAAACGAGTTAATTATTTTTTGATGTTGTTGTAATCGTTGTTTTTGTCTCGTTGTGTTTTGTTGTACATATTTTGGCACGTATAACGATTTTTTCATGCACGTATTATCTTTGCGATTTATTGCAAGGCAAGTTGTTATACTATGTATACGTTAAATGTGCGTTTGTAATGTGAAAGGATTCTGGAAAAAATACACATAAAAAAATAAAAGCAATTTAACATGCAAAATCCTGGATATATATCAAAACGTGCTTTTGTGAATATCGTAGGTGCGATTCCACATACAAAATTGTACCTACTATTATAATCATACAATACGTACAAATAGTTCTAAGGGTATCCGTCCTAAGTATAACAGACACGTGATACAGTATATTTTATGATATTTTATTTATTAATTAAGTTATGTCTCTAAAAATAGTCAAAAGCTTTATCTTCAAAATGAGTAAACTCTGCACAAATTACTCTTATTATTGTCTCGTGAGTCAATATATATCAAACGAATTATATCACTAGAAGATGTTTCTACTAGATTTTAAGGTAGATGTTTTATTAACTATAAACTACATTTATTAATAGCGCTTTTCGCAGTAGATACGTTATCAATAAAAAAGTCGGATTCAGCTATTTATTTCACCACAAATATTTTTATTTATTAGCAAGTCACAATTTAGATGTTTTTTAATCAGCGTAGTTCTTCTCAAGTATTATGACATATTTTTCTTTAAATTTTATTAAAATACCAAAGCACTGTTACTATATGTTTTTCAGTAGACTGGAAAGTGCTTTTCATATTGGTGTTTCACTAGAATACAATATGCGTATAACCATATGTTATAAAAATCGTCACTGTAATTATTCTTACATTTAAAATCTGACTGCACAACTTAATGCTTTGCGTTTTTTTTTTTAGTTTTTATCTAATTTTACATTTCTTTTATTTAAATTATGCCATCAAAAAAGGGACGGAAATCTATACTTTTGAATACACTATATAATCTAGTCTTATAGTATTATATAACGTCACCCTTTTTTTAAGTTCATGGACTTTTAATATACTTAATTATTTCATAGTTGAATATTAGTCATAAATACTAATAACATGTCAGATAATTCCGTAGATTTTATTATAAAGTATAATAAAACAGATAAAAATTACACAATTTAAAACAATATCTTTTGAAATACTCATACAATAATAGCAATTTGAGTATTGAAAATATATTGACTGCATCCATGTTAAAACATTTCTGATCGGATACTTCAGAATGTACTCATATATACAAGTTTAAAGAATTAAAATGACATATATCAAAGAAAAAAAATATTTTTTTAATAGAAATGGAGAAAGATAAATATTTTTATAGCATATGTACTGGCACACTTAGCTAACATACTAATTAAATTTTAATCAGAACTAAAAAATCTCTCCGTTTATTATGATTATATTAGCTAATAAACTTTATGATAAGTTGCCCAAAGATCTCATCTCAAATGATTAAATTGTAAATTCAGAGAAACCGGTATTGAAATTATTTATGGCATCTTTCTTAGTATTTATTTACCCTCCCTATTTAATCCCAGATTAATCGCTGTGATATTGGCGAAGCAGATAATGGTATTATGCACACTCGTATATCGCACCGTTTTTTATTCCTTATTTTCTTCCACGTTTTTAAACTCGTCCAACGCCGTTTTAATCTATAATAAACGGTTCGTTCGGTAGGTAATCCCTTAATATCCTTAGAGCCGTCGTTCCACCGACCCACCATTAAATTCTTCGGCGATTAATTCGCCGATACAAGGGATTTTGTTCTTGGGCATGTTTACAATTTTCATTTTTTCTTTTGCTGAAACCAGCTGCAACTAGAAAAACGATCTGCTCGTTAAAAGCAATAATGCTTTAAGGAAGGGATTTTTTTTAATAAAAAAAGTTTCTTCTCAACCAACAAATCATAACTTTTTTCATTAAAGAACTACGCGGATTATAGTGTACAATCGTCTTGCTTATCGAAAGCGTTGCCTTGTTTTGTATCAATGTATGTATATATATATATACATATACTATATGTATGTTGGGCGAATTTATAGTATTTTTATTTGGTTCATATAAATAGCTCTCTTTGTGTCTCCTTAGCCCTTTGTGGTGCAAATTACTTCCTGTTTTACAGCTCTAGTCGTCTAATACAGCAAAAAATTTATATATTCGCACATTTTTAAGTTTAATGTATTTTAATATATATATGTAACCATTCGTCACTTTACAAACCTAGATTTTCAATATATAAAGTATTTATTTCGTATTTTTTTATCCATATAAATAACAACATACATTTTTTTCATAAAGTTTGTTAGGATTTTTAATCAACTACTTACAACACTACTATTGTGTCACAAACAATATTTTTTTGAGCCTGGACTTTTTAATAGTTACTTTTTTACAAAAATCGTCTTTACAGACATTTTTAGATACTCATTATATATTATTTTAACTTTAATTTAACTCAAATTTGATATGGATGAATCAATTACATAAATATCTTACTTATGTATATTTTACAATATAAAACCATTCTACGAGCAGACTTGTTCATAAAAATGATTACATAATAGTATCCCACGGATACATTTATATGGACTATATGGACTAACTAAATTTACCTTAGGGAAATTAACAATGAAAACTTGTACTTACGTAAAAGCGAAATAATAATACTATACATCTACAATTTTATAATTGGGCAATAAATTAAAAAGTCAGATTTTAAATCAATTTTGGGTCAGAATAAAAATCAAATCTCGGTCAGAATTTTAATAACAGCCTGGTCCTAATTATATTATTCAGGGTCAGAATAAATAACAAATAGAATAATAATATCGTATGGTGAGAATAAAAATATAGGACGATCATGTGAATTTAAAAAACATTTCTAAATATAAATGTGCAATAAATTACTTATTTTAGAAATAAATATCTTATATAATATCTCAGTCGCATCTTAACTGTTGGACAGGCTAAGTGTAAGTGAGCGGCAGCAAACAAGCGTTGGTCAGAACAGTAAACACCCCATGAATAATTCTCAACGATTTTATAATATATTCGTAGTAAATTTCTTACTTACAAATTGATCATAATTGATTTTTAAAAACAAACACATTTGATAATGCAAACTCCCAACTGAACGTCTTCTAGTGAAATGAATCATGTCCGAGATGAGAGAATGCCTAAGGTCATGTATATCAGGGATACTTCAGCCAAAGAGCGTGGAGAGTCATGGTGATGGTCGTAGTGGAAAGTGTTGACGTGAGCTGTTTGTGTTTTGTTTTTTTATTGTTTTCTTATTTGCAGTCAAGCTTGTTTTATTATTTTTTGCTTTTATACATTATGTTATTGCCAAAATATTGACAAAAACTAAAACATACTGTAGGCCACGATAAATATATATTTGTTCGAGAAATTTCTTACTGGCGATACTAACCTTAAAAATAAGCCCCATGGTAGACCTCCATCTACTGTGGATGATAAAATATTTGAAACATTGTTAAAGCTAAGCCACAAAAAACACTTGCAGAGCTCTCTTGCAACCATTTCACGATATCTAGCTGTCATAGGAAATGTTAAAAAGTGGACAAATGGGTACCGCACGAACCATAAGACAAAAACAGCAACGTTTCGAAGTCTGTTTTTCGTTAGTTCTTAGAAAAAGTAGAAAATATTTTTTAAGAAAATCATTACCAGAAAAGATCGGGACAATGGTTAGACACGAATAGGCAAAACATGCTTAAAAATTGAGTTTACATTCAAAAAAAATATAGTGGTATTCTGGGATAATTATTTATCGATCAAGTCTTAAGCCAGACTAGACTATTACAGCAAAATCATATTGTAGAGAAATTAAAACCATGCATAAAAAAATAACCACCAAACTTCCGACATCGGTAAAGAGACATAAAGCGATATTACTCCATACTTCAATAACTACTGTTGCAAAATTAAAGGAAATATAATTATAAATTTTACTTCATCTTACATATTCTCCTGATATTTTCCTTACATAATATTTGATTTTTAAATTCATTGTAAAATTGTTGGCATGAAATATTTCTGTAAGTTTAGCATATTCGATTTTTAAGATCGTAGTTAAAAAAATATCAAAAAAATCGCCCACTTCATATGAAACAACCTAATATCTATGTTTTATCGACTCTGAAAATGTTTTTTACAAAATCAACGTTGAAAAATTATGTGACATGACGTGATTTGTGATTCTAGAAAGCCGCCTATTACTTATACATAGTGACGATACCTTAAAAAAAATATTCAATTAAAAATTGTATTTTACGATGAAATTTGTAACATTATTTATTGCTTTTGCTTGTATTTTTTAATATATATATTTATGCATTAGTTATTATTAGTAGCTTATTTTTATTTTTAAGATGGTTCGTGTAATGAAACACAAAATTTATATTTTTAATATTTAAGAAAATATATTTTTATCGGTTCTAATTATTTCTTTATAAAGCACAAATATTATTCATGAATAAAAAAACATTTCAAGAAAGTACCTCTATTCAAGCATGAATGCAGAGTAATTTGACCCGAACGGAAAGTCCTCCTTTGACACGAGCGCCGTATCGTGTGACCACAAACGATTTTAACTATATGTACACATAAAACGCATATTATACATCACACCACATATATGATATAACTGAGTCTAACGTGGAAATTCAATCACGCCTTCTTCTCCCGAGAGCTTTCGTCGCCGGACAAAATTTACGTAATGTTTTGGAAAATTCTGTCTCCGTCACTTTCCCGATAGTTTGTTACGTAGTTAGTGTATAGCACGGTGAAATTTTGTTTTGTGACTTTTCTGTTTTTTATATTGTTTATTTTGTCTTTTTTCGCTCTTCAACATCCTTTCCTGCATCTGCTGTGATTCAAACTTTAGCCGGCATGCTCGCTGTAAGACATAGAATCTGGAAGTTATCCCCCCTCTGGAGTTTTCCCCACAGTGTTATCCTTATTGTGATAAATAATAGCCCCCTAAACTGTCAACCTCCCCATGTAGCGGCAATTTTAAACTTTCGCCGCTTTGATGTTATTTTATTATACTTTTATACATTATAAAATATTTATAGCGATGCTCAAAGAAACGACGCGATTTTCGTGCCTAACTTTGAATGCGTGACTCGACTTGTTTATTCATATTTTAATACATGTTCTATTTAATACATAAATTATTTTTATTTAAATAATCTAGATATGAATAGACTTTTTTTACAAAATAAATAAATAGTATCAATATGCATATATTTGGAAAAAAAATATCAAGTACATTAAATATTTTATTTCAGAATTAACTTATTATATTACCATTAAAAACCCAATACATCTAAATGCATTTAATGAGTCAATTAACAATCATAGGAATTTGGGTTTGCTCTCTTTTTTGTTTCGGTAACCGTTTCACAAACAGTTCTGGACGCATTTTCTGTTGTTCATGAAGTTCACGAACATTACTTATTATTCACATAATTCATATTCTGATCGTTGCTTAAAATTCACATAATTTTTCTTACTCATGTTGGAATGAATTTAAGCAGCAGTTTTTTGTGGAATTTTAAATTAATAAGGCCATTATAAACACTTTGCAACACAAGTTTGTTGCGACTGAGGCCTGGTATACTCTGCTACTAAAAACAACAATGTTCTCAACCTAGTAAACATATTGCTTATATTTATTCTAGCTATGTACCTTTACATTAAAATATTTCTTATACAGTGTAACCTCAACTTACGAGTGACTTGACTTACGAGTCTTTCGAGATACGAGCTAATTTAATTAAATATCTAAAATAGCATATGAGTAAAAAACCGTATTGCGTAACTTAAGAATAAACTTTATCATTATTTATGAAGTATGTATCATTTAGCTCGTAAGTCAATGCAGCACTATATACCAATTAATTATATTAGCTGTAGTCGTAAATAGTCATATATGTATATCTATAGTCATACATATATTCTTTTGTCCTGAAATACACAACATCAATGGTCAGTTAGTCATTGATATTTATTTATTTACTTAAAGTAAAGACTGCTTATATTTAAGAAAAAACTTAAACTTATTCAAAATCACAAGCATATTTTTTTTTAAATGAACTTATCTTACTGATCTCTATATAGAGAAAGCATTTATTGACAAGCTTGTGATGGATGATGTAAACTTTATATATATATATATATAGGATTGCTTTAGAAAAAAAATACACATATAGTATATAAATATACTTTACACCCTTGTAAAAAGAACCACCTCAATCCTCAAATGTTAGCCTTAGAAATAACTATAATTTTTATCTATAATTAAAATACATGTTACATAACAAATTTTCTTAATAAATATTAACGTCAAGTAAGGCAAAAACAAATAGTGGTGAAGTAAATTTTAACATATACTTTATATATTATGTAGAATAAAATGTAATCAGTAACAAATAAATAGAACGTATATTTTACTTTCATCCACTAATGAAATTGCTTTATTGACCCAAATAAAATTACTAACACGTTTTTAAAAATAAAAATTCTTTATCCCACAACTCTGCATTACTAACAAAAGATCCATTTATTGAATGGATCGTGTGTAAGCAATTCTTTGGCAATTATCCTTGAACAAATATGATCAAATATACTAATAATAGTTACTTAACTTATATTTTTATTGTTTAAAATATTTCACCCTTTATTAGTGATTTAATTAATTTCTTTATAGGTATATTAAGGGTATTAATAAACGAAAAAATAGTAAAGTAATAAGTAGTTAAATATTAAAATAAAATAAATATTATAATAAAAAAAGAGTTAATAAATTCTAAAATATAATATATTGCATATATGTGAAATGTATGCTAATATATAATTTACGTCGATCGCCTGCCCCTTTGCCTTTTGCCTTTTCGCGTCTTCGTTTATTGTGTTGCGGCGAAAGAGCAATTATGCCCAACCCCACACCTCTATGGAGAATGTTGCTAAATAATCGTCTACCTTTTGCCCTTTTTGTGCCTACTGCCATAACCAGGTGATCTCAGCGTAAATACCTTCGCACGAATGACCCTTTTATCCACCTGAAATCGTTAACGAGCACGTCGTTATGAGCTTTCTTCAGGCGACAATTTGACATTTTTTCATTGCCATTATCTATACAATTGGAGGAATTGTTGATTTTACCTTTAAAAAAAATCATGCGAATATTTGATTTATTTAAAAATTTCACCTTAACATTTATAATTTATATCTATATAAACAAACTTTTCTTAATGAAAATATGTTATACTTTGAAGCCTTTAATTATTTTATTTATTATATGTTTTAATGAATTAAGCTAATGAAAAATGCAACACAAAAAAACATGTTCATCTTTATATGAACCTATTCAATGCTGCTTATGATACATATAAAATAATTTTTAAATGCTGATATATTATAAAACATTATTAATATATTTTATAAGTCAGTGAAAATGATTAAAAAAGCCTTAATAAATATATTATTAAGAGTTTTAAGTTTTAATAATATCTTGACGTTGTTTAGTTTATATATTTAGTTTATTGTAGGATACAATTATTTATGAAAGTATATGAAATCAGCTTTTTTATATATGTTTCTGTATCAATGATTTATAAGATATCTTTAAAGACTATTTTAATACCAATAATATCGGTGAGATATGGTTAATAAAATATATTTATACACTTTCTAGTACTTAATGCTTAAGTAGAATAAATAGTATTAAATAATTCATGATCTGCACTTAGAAATTGTTTAATTTGTTCTTTTTATATGAATGTTTTTATATTTTGCTTCAATAAATTTAAAGTTTTATTTATTTTTTTGCCAATTTGGAAGGAGTTACATTTTGTGTAATTACTATAAATACGAGAAGATTTCCTAGCCTTGTTTACGTCTAAAGAATCGGATTGAACTCTGGATTTTGGACGTCGTATCTAGACCAGGGTTGAAGTGAGGAGGGAAATGGCTTTATTGTTCTTGGTCGATGTTTGGCGTTGCTCCGCTTGGTGAGAGTTCGGTTGTTCAGTATCAAGTTGAAATTTTTTGATGAAGATTCTGGTCGGAAATACATTCTGAAGTTAATTGCTGACAGAAGCGAATTCCGAGTAGTAGTGAATGATCTGGAAAAGGTTTTCTTGCTCGGCTATTCTCGACGCCAATACATCCTTTTGTGTTTGTAAAAGCACCAAACGGCCGTTGGGAATCCTTTGTAATCTCTGATCGTCACATTCAAAAGCACTTGCCGGTGAGTTGTAAAGTCTTGTAGCATTTTTTTATTGCGCTTTTAACGCCTCTATGCGACAAGACCTTTTCTCAAGAAATGTTTAGTTCAAAGAGCTACATAATTTAATCTAGTTACTTATATAACTCATTTTCTACCAAAATTTTAGTTTACATGTTTTAAACATTAGGTTTTCGTTATAAAGTTATATAATATAACATAATTCACCGAGAAAAATATTTTTTTTTTATATTTTCTCCACAATTTTGAGGTACATGTATATTTTTTTTGACATATCGTTTTAAACACAGGATTGAAATTGAACTGTCTAGTTTTGTGTTATTGCGCAACTTTTGTCAATAACATCAGTCGAAATCCATTGAGCCGTGTTTATTGTCCAAAAACGTATTTATCCAATAGACTGATTCTCGTATGCAAACAATAGGCTTGGAATAATTTATGTGTATATATTTTGCATTTCATCCAACGCATTGTTCGAAATCAACATCGATTACTGTTAAAAGTGGTTCATTTTTTTAACCCAATACATATATTATGTACAGTTGAGCTATTCGCAAACGAAGTTTAAAATATATGATAAATTATTTTAATATTGTGCCGACATTGTATACTGGTGATATGTGTCTGGCAATGCAAACACATAAAACTAAAGTCCTGCGAAATGCGAATATTCCACCATGAATCGCAAGAAGGCCACTTAACGGCTCCGAAATTCTGCTGTACTATATTATATATGCAGGCCAGCCTCTGTAGCTCAGAGGCTATAAATCAGCTTTGGGTTGGGCCCGATACATCATTCAGATTTACTATAATATATCTCACGAAGTTAATGATCGTGAAGCTCAAAATGTACGCACAGAAGAGTTTGGGGAACATTTGCTATAGTAGCATATGCTTATATTTATATATAATGTACTTCTTGAAAATCAACATATATAATAAACAACAAAAATAATTATCTAATAAATGTACGGATAATCAAAATCAATTTTGTGTTAAAAGTATGAGACAATCAATACGATAATTATTGCAATACTCAATATATTAAATAACTACAATTTTTATCATAATTTAAGTATTTTTACATGTATCAATGATATATTATTTTATCGTTAGATTTTACGAAAATATATACTGTTAAATGTTGGTTAGCATTTTCTATAATATATACTACATCACACGCGCTACTTACATAGTAAAAGTCGAACATCTATACATAGTTTATCTCGGGTTCATTAGAATTCACCTCAGCTTTTGTTTCCGACAATCAGGGATGCTGATAAAACTAACTGTGAATTAGTCTTCTTTATTCTCTTTTGAAGTCTTTCTTTGAACTCAAACGCCAAAGAGCGTTAAATTCTATTCAAGCAACAAACATACTTTGCCAGTTTATTATGTTTCAAATTAATTCCAAAATAAATACTTTGTAATTGTAATTTTAAATATATATAAGTATAATTATGTTTTATATAATGAAATATAAAGAGAAAATCACTTTTGATAATAATTATGATAAAAGGTATACAAACCACGCAGAAATTATATTTTTACTCATGCGCTTAGCGTTATATCCCTTGGTTTGATATTGAATTTGCTGGGTGAGAAAAACCTTTGAATTTACTTATATGTTATTATTACGTTTCGATACACAGTCACCATATTTGACGTGTGCCTCTGTTCATCCAAAATGATATTTTGCCACCACCTGAAAAAAACACCCCCATTTTCTTTTGTAATTCTAAATGAATACTTCAGATATGGAACTATGTCTCATTATAAGCTTTCGGTGTAGAGTTATTTTTGTTGTTTTTGTTTTCTATATGCCACGACACTTGAATAAATTTTTCTTTCATATAAATGCAAATTGGACGCAATAGACAATCTGAGAAAGGTGACGAGGAATTGCCGCCATAAAGATGAAAATTTGTACTCTTCTTCTCCATCCCATCCTTCTTTTCATTCCAGTGCTAGTCCTTTGATCGTGCTAATTTTTCTTCCCTTCCAAACTCCTACGTTAGATATGACGCAATAAAAAGGGAGGTACGAGACGGGAAAAAAAGTCGTTAGGAATGTATTAAGAAATTAATGTATACAAATTAACAAATTAGGTCTTAATTTATATATTTTAAGTAATGTAATATTTTTTTATCTTTCGATATAATAATGCATATACCTCCGTTATACAATATTTAAAATTTCACAGCACCGTTTTTATATTAGAAAATTAAAAGTTTACACCCACTATTATGCAATATTAACATATCATAAAGCAATCTCGACACTATGCTGAAAACTTTTTCATTACATTAAATTATATTATTAGTAACTTCATAAAAGTATTTCATCGCTACTTTTGTTATATGAAGCGATATTTTAACATCTAGAAACCATACCTCATAAAAAAATTAATTTACATTCGCTACCAAATAGTCAACTACATCAGAACAGTAGACCTCTAAAAAAATTATTATAAATATATTTGACAATTTTTATTTTTTTACTATTTTTTTCCTTTATATTTTTTTTCTGACGTTACTTAATTTTAATATAATACAATTTGTTTTATGTATTATATTATATCACAAGAAATCTTTAAGCAAAGTATTTAAAGTAATATACTTTACAAATAAAATTATCATCGGAAAAACAAGTTTATCAAAAAAAAACTAATATATTGTAACAATCAAGTTGTCTTTACTTTATTGCAAAATCCGTATTGCATAATATTTGTATAATAAACACGATTATTCGTGTATAATGCATGAAGCTGCGTGAAAAATAATAAATATTTTATAAATAATAAACATCATTATTATCTTGAATCATAATTAATTGGACGGAAAAAATCTGTTTTTATAAAATACAACAATATTTAAGCAGCTCATAAATATTTATTTATAGATTCATATTTTTAGAATTGATTATTAAAAATAAAAATAAATTTTCATGATTTATAAAATATTTTAATTAAATTAACAACATATAAAAATAAGCTTTATTTAACCCAGTGAAAGTAAATAATAGTACAATTACAACAGCGTTATTCATACTCTATATTAATATATATCTATGTCACTACATTTATTTGTTATATGATCAGCACTATAATCATTTTTTATAAAAAAAATAAGCAAACGGTATTTTATATCGTTTTTCAGAATTTTAATACTAATTCATTGCACACATGTGTGCGGATTAAATAGATGGTTTTGTGTGGTCTGTGGCTTCAGTGTAAATAACCGTAAACCATCAAAGCGGGTCGGACGGTCAGTTTTGGCACAAGGTGGTCACAAATCCCAATCGGGAATAAACTTCACGTCAAAACTTTCACCGGAATGACTCGCGTTTGATTTACGGTTTTGCGTTTTCACCCTATCTATACCCAATGACGACCCAAATCGCAAAATTATAATCTGAAATAATTAATCTAACTACTATTATTTATAAATCTTATTTGTATGTCTACGAGATAAAAACCGCAAATTTGTTGTCTACATATATTATGTGTAAAAACCGCTCAGTCACTCCTATATTCTTTTCTACTTATTCTTCAGTTTTAACCATCAAGAAAACTAAGTGCCCAGATCTTAAATATGGCTTTGATAAGTTAAAGACGTTCTAATTTGGCTCGCGATTCAATTTTGAAAAGGTGCGAAATCAGTTTCGCTGCTTCTTTAAAGCGTATTTTTGAACTAATTTTTAATACGTCATTATTTCTTGCTCCTTGAAAATGCACAAAAGTTTCACTATTCATAAAAAAGTAACAGATTTTACTTAGACAATTTATAGACCAGTCACAGTGTTTCAAATATTTGTCTATAGTTAAATCTTTAATCACTTTCGGAATGTTTTGTTGAGCCAATAGCATAGTTTTCGTATTGTCTCTCACTAAAACAGTAATAAATCTTTTTCCAAAACACCAAAACGTCATATATACTGCTTTTGGATAAGCCTTAGACAAAGTTCGTCATATGTTATTTGTAAAAAAATTGTTGGACCTCGCTTGCTAAGATAATCAAACTCTATTTTTATTACTAGTTGTTTGTTTATTTAAGTAATTTGAGCGATTGCAGACAAGTCGTAATCTATGGTTGCCAATTGTCAAACAAATGAATTTTATATATTAAAAGTTCTTTAAGGGTCTAATAATGAAATCAATATGACAGTTCCCTTAATTAAATTTATATGACAGTTACAATTTTCAATTTGTATACTAATGATTTTAAATTTTTTATATGCATTCGATATGTTGCCAACTCTTTCTCTATACAAAGGTCGGAATAGCGTAGTACGTAAAGCTTATACTGGTAACCCAGAGGTCGCAAGTTCGTGTCACTGCAGCAGACTAAAATTTTTGTTTGTATTCGCTATTACTAAAAACCTGCCCCAGCTGCAAATTACATTTATTGATAATAATTTATAATAGGTATTCATTACGTCTGAGTGATTTGACCAGTTAATACAGATTTACCTCGTTGTCAGGTTACCACGAAAGATTAAAAAATAATATATGTAAATAAAATATATTATTTAGATTCCCTACGATAATTAAGTACTTTCAACCGTCTGCTCTTTACTGTCAGAAAGTGCCGTATATTTTACAATCAAAATATTTTAACTATCCTGGTGGGAATATTTTGCCTAGAGAAACTTTCACAAAAAATCTAGGAATAACTTTTGAGAGCAAGTGGAGGTCTCTCTACGCGTAAAAAACATCTGTAAAAAAAATAGGGTACTTGGCTTTTTGATATTATATTATATATATTTGTCTTCTGTACCTTCGTCAGTTATTATTGTCATCCGTACCTTAGTTTGAAGCATTATTAAATTGCGATTTATTATTTTAAATCTCCAAGTAAGCAAATACTTCCTATTAATCTTAAAAGGTCAGAAAAGGTTATTCAGATATTTTCCTATTATCCGTTCTTGTATCACAGAATATTTCTTTTAGAATACGATTTACTGATTCTTGCAGAAACTTGTATGTTACTAAGCATTTTTCAAACTATTGAAAACTGTTATTGACAATTCAATTATAATTGACAAATTCCTGTTTTTTATTTTAGCTTTCTTATGTATTATTTTTTACTATTGTGACACATTGTGACAACATGTTAAATCACAATGGTCTTATTTAAAATATATAGATAAATAAAACTCAAGTATCTTGCAACTGAATAAATATATAATATATATACATATTATCTACAATCTAGATTTTTGTAAAATCGACTCAATATTTCTTGAACGATCATAGCATCACTTATTTTCAGCTAAATTGTATGAGCCACACAGCCCATAGCAGTGAAATCAGCAATGTTTTACATCCAATATATTCGACATGGTGTTGAAGATGTGCCAGTCCTACGTGCTTTTCTGGCAAATAACTTCTATGATAGTTTTCTTTAAGTCTTTACAGCGATAATCGATTTGCTAATGGTGTCACTCACAGATTGCAGGAAAAAATATTCTTATAAGACAAGGCCTTGAATTATCTAAGCCGAATTGAACAAACAATATGACTATGTGCTTATGTACAAAATAAAGCTACGGTTTATGTTCAGTTCCGGCCGTATATTTTAGCCGAAATCGAATTTAAAACCGAAACCGATCTTTGGTCGGTCATTATTCACATATATATTTTCTGCCAGATTATTTTTAACATGTTTTAACGATCATTTTTAATGCCATTTTTCAGAAAACACTTTCACCGTTCGCATCGAAAAGGACCGCAGAGGACTAGGACTGAGCGTCGCTGGGGGCGCTACAGTCTCGGGGGGCGGAGGCGGCTCAGGTCTCATCAGGATACGGCGGCTTTACGCCGCTCAACCAGCCTGGGCCACCGGTCGTTTGCGGCCCGGAGATCTGCTGTTGGCTGCTAATGGAATCTCGTTAACTGGACTCACGACATACGTAAGTCGGAAACTTCGCCTAACTTCCGCACGGGATAATAATGATAATTTATAGTCTCAAACTTTAGCTGCAGACAATTTACAGGAGCGTAGTTGTGCAGTGCATTTATAATGAAATTATTGCTTTATGGGCAACTGTTTAATTGTTTATATAAGGGCGTTGTATAAATTATCGTTTCTCAAGATAAGTCCAATTTTAAAATAGTTTAGAGGTATAGCGACCCTTGATCTATACTATAGATGTATTTACCATTAAAATCAGACATATATATTTTTTATATATGTGTGGTTAATTATCAATATTTTTCAAAATTTAAAGTAAATAAAGAGCTAAATATATGTACAATATATGTATGTGTATTAAAAACCAGCAGTGACCTGAAATAAAATTGAAACCAATTATTATCCGTTAACTTTGTTAATATCTCAAGAATAAAGTCTTCCGGTGTAATTTTCAATGGCTTTTTCGTACATTTCGGGCGGTGTCTTGGCTATAACATGGCGGATGTTGGTTTTTAGGTGCTTCAACGTTTCGGTTTTGTCGGCGTAGACACGAATCTTAGCGTAACCTAACAAAAAATCTAACAGTGTGATCTTGGCGGCCAGTTGACGTCACCAAAACGTAAAATAATGCGACATGAAAACTTTTTCAGCAAGACTGCTCTAACACTTAAAGATTCTTCGCTGTCCGTGGTGTTCGGGTTTCAGTGCTTAAGTTATCTGAATTTTATAGTAGTCAATTTTAAATGTGTAGGTGCAAGTTCAGATGCAAAATACGCCAAAAGCATCCATAAGAAAAGCTCAAAAGCTGCGAACGCTGACGAATCGATAATTCCGGGTCTTCGGCCACACTTTTACTTACAGCAGCAATATTTTTGGCTAAGCATGCTCAACGATGATGTACAAACCTTACCCTATCTCCAATGCTTATAGTCTCTTCATTTTTTTTTCATTACGTTGCGAATTTTAAAACACCTTTCCAACTTAGTCCACAAAAAAGATTATTTAGAGTTCAACAAATAAAAACAGTGACAATGAAGAATCTAAGTTCAAAAAAAAGCACCAGGATATTACCTAATTACAAGAAAATTATTAAAAGAATTGCCAGAAAAAGACATAAAAATCATCATATATATTTGATGTCAAATTAAGAGTAGCATATTACCCTAATCAATGGAAGGTTACAGAAATTATGATTCCAAAACCATGAAAGGGTATAGACCAATTAGTCTGCTCCAGATCTTATTAAAAATATTCGAAAAACTATTTCTTCAAAGATTGAAACCAATACTGAAGCAAGAAAACCTCATCATCAATCACCAAATTGGCTTTTGAGAGGATCAGTCAACGATTGAAGAGGTGAAAAGAATTATTAACAAAATATCTAAAAATATGAAAGAAAAATGATTTTTTTCTGCACCATTTTTGGAGATTACACAGGCTTTTAACAAGGTTTGGCATGAGAGCTTATTATAAGATATATAAATGAACCTGCCTCATTATTTCTTCATAATACTAAAATTATAGACCAGCGTTAAGGTACCCCACATTCATACACGTGTAGGCTCTTATAGACATTATTATTGTATTAAAGATAAACTGCATATAAATAATCTATTGATTTTGAATCATGAGAGGAAGAAAAATATACATAAATTTAGTTTATTTTGTATTTTCATTAAAATAATAATAGTAAATTATACAAAAATATAATTTTCAGGAAGCGTTAGAAGTTCTCCGCACCACTCCGCCAGTAGTAGAATTAGTAGTATGTAGACCTGAACCAGAAGTATTAGAATGTCTGACACCGCCTGGAGGACCGCCCGAGCCTCCGTTGAGGCAACCGCCACCTGATCCACTCAATCTTCATCCGCCCAGAGTGCGTGCTCCACCACCACCGCCTCTAGCTTCTGACTATGAAGAACCTCAGCCAATATTCGACGTAAAATTTGGAGTGAGTATCAAATTTATCTCTTTGCAATTTATCTTATTTTGAACCTTAAAAATTACTTTGTTAAAACTCATGCCTAACAGGATGATGGATCGGTGGTAATTATTATGATAAAATAATAATTTACACTTTTTTATTATAATGCTGAAATCTAATGAATATTATGATATTTTCTAGGAATTCGACATAGTTATGACTAAAGTGAATGGTTCGCTTGGTTTTACACTGAGAAAAGAAGATCATAGTGCTCTCGGTCATTATGTACGCGCACTTGTACGAGAACCGGCTCTCAGTGATGGTAGAATACAACCTGGTGATAGGATTGTTGCTGTATGTATTAATGCAATATTGTTTCTAACATTATTTAATATACTATAACAATACATAAAATTCAACAGGTCAATGATGTACCAATGTCAACGTTATCACACACTGAGGCCGTTTCATTCTTGCGAAGATGTGGACCTGTGGCTCGTCTCCGATTATATAGAGATCAATGTGGAACGCCACCGTCTCCGTCAGCAGCTTCTCCGACTACTGATACAGATACAACAATGATCGCAAGACCTAAACCTCCATTAAGGTTAGTTACTTAAAATATTAAATAAATTAATATCATATTACGAGGGTAAATTAAATATTTCTATGGCCTAAATCTTCGTTTCTAATATATTTTGTAAGTCTACGATGCAATTTTCGTCTCAGTTAGTATGTGGCAAATTTTTCATTTTTTCTAATTCCTGATAGCATCCAGATGTCATAACCCTTTTGCAATTTTTTTGCTAGTATCTGAAAATTGATAATGAATTAGATTCAACAATGTCTTAATTATTTTTCATTATATAAAATTGGCAATATTTCTTGGGGAAGTACTATACCGGTTACCCGTACTATATTTCTAGTTTGTTCTTCGTTGGTTAAGATCATCTTTTACAAAACCCAAAATGTTATTTTATATGGCTTCTGCTGTATTGTGCTTCAAGATGGTATTAAAAATTGTGCTATTGATATACCATTTTCATTGAAAGTACATGAAGCCATGTTGAAAATCATTGAATGTTTATTTGAAAGCCATGGATAGCACTGCAGTTTTAAATGTAAATGTAAATATTGTTTTTAATTGTATCTGATGTTATTTTGTCCTTTTTTGTATGCGTACACATATGTAGTTTTTATTGAAGTTTTTTTAATATTGGTGTGCCAAATTAACGCATTTTTTAATATTTTATTACAGACAAGAAGCTGTTAACATGTTGTGTGATATAGCAGCAAGAAAACTTACATCAGATGATGGAAACGATTCTAGATCGCCGTGCTTGTCGCCGAGGCGGTATAAGAAACTCACAAGAAACAGCACAGGATATTCACAAAACAGCGGTGAGTTTAACAACATTTTTAACTCTATCGTTCTTACTATATACATGTTAATTGCATATGTTAGTTTTAGTATTTTTATTTTTCACTATGTTTGCTCTAGTGATTATAATCCTCCTTTTTATGTTAGAGTTTCATATTTGATTTAACTTCAACATTTCTCTCTCAGAAATCAGGTCTTTTGATTATTGTCAATCAATTTGCGAATTATTAATATAATATATTGTGAATCGAAACTTGTATTAGAAAAAAATGTTTGTTTAAATAATGTACATTTTTACAATCACATATCGAACACTTACAGCACATTTATTTTTATGTTATAAAACTTTTAAATATAAATTACATTAGGTTTGTTTATATTATTTAACAATTACACAGATTAAGATGTCTTGCACAGTTTTTAATGATAAACTTGTAAATTTTAGATTCGAGCACTATTTTCTTTGGTTAGATTATCATAATCGCTTTACGTTGAAATGCGATCACGCTTTTTGTAATAAAATCATAATACAATTACCAAAAATCTTATAAGAATAGTTATGATACTCACATGATATCACATTGGTTATGATATCACATTTTTAGCGTACATCTGTGCATTCTATTTAGACTAGATGGCAAAAAGTAATGGTACATTTTTACAGATACCATGCACCCCTACTCCGTTATATGTCCAAGCACAACCGCTGAAAACTCAGATAATGAACTGAGTCAGACATTATCTTATCAGTCATCCGATACTGCAGACACAACATATTCGGTGGTCGCCGACGGGAGACCAATTAGGCCAACTTGCTTTAACGGGCAACTATTTGACAATATTAAGCCACCGTCAAGACCTGATTTCTTGGATTTGGGCGGCCCACCTACGCCTATTAATAATAGAAAACAGAGGCTGCATTTTTCAGGTAGTGTTGTTATTTTAAAAGAGAAGATAGATAACAATAAAAAAAATATATATAGAGTGCATGAAATCCAAATTGCTTTGTTACTATTATATTTGATAATTGATTGGTGGCTTTTTATGAGACTATTTATTTATTATGGTGTTTAAGTTTTTATAATGTATTGGTTTGGTTATATACTTTCTATGTATTGCTGTACTATACTACCTTCGTATTTTTTAAGTTATTCTCCAAGTGGTAATCTTCAATCAAAATAATATAACTGTTGTAGTTTACCACTCTGTATATTTACTATTTAATTAAAAGTATGATGGCTATAAAACAGATTAGATTCTTCGTATCTTATATAATATATAAAATTCTGTATATATTAATCAAAATCTATTAACTATAAACTAACTCCTTCTTAGAACACAATTGTACTAAAAAACTAATAAAATCATAGTATAATATATTCACTAAAACATTAACACTTATTTTCATCTCTATTTGTATCACAATGTGTGCTTTTGTATTGTATAGTCTGCATGTCCTATCTTTGTAAGTAGTTCACAATTGATTACCGAGTATCTCTAGCACAAAACATTAATTTTCCTAACAAATTTATCTACTAAATTTTTATTTAAATTATTTTAGTGGCAGCGCACGGATACGAGTTGAACAATTTGGACAATGACGTACTCGATGCACCGAATATATACCAAGATATGTCTCAAAATGGAGGTCCTGTATACTTGACAAGCAACCAAACGTTCCAAGGCCACAATATGTCTAATGAACCGATTTCAATGCCTGTTGAATTGAATTCTTCGCACGATATGGACGAAGGCAGATTCAGTCATAAAAATCCAGCGTATCAAAGCGCCGTGATACATCCGTCGAATCACACTAATTATCACTCAGATCGAGAAGAAAGTAAAGAAAATTACCTATGTAATAGATTTGGATTTTAATTTGTATATCATTGTTATTTTAATGCTTTCAGCAAAGAGGAAGTGCGCGACGTTGTCTCCAGATAGGGAGCGGAAATCAAAACTTGATCAAATTAATGCACAAAAAGAAGAACCGGAGAAACCAAGAATCGTTCATTATGCAGATGAAAATCAACATGATGGTGAACCAAGGGTATTATATTTTTATCACTTTCTTAAATGTTATTGTTTGATTTGATTTATAAGGTAGCTGTGAAATATTTTGAAATTGATGGCAAGGATGTCCAGCCACGGAGCTATTATTCCTAAGAAAGTATTGCCTTATGCTTCAAAGCACTACAAAAGTGTCTAGTAGGGAACAATATGTTGTTCTTCATTTCTCGTTTTCACTACTTCAAAACGATTGACATATTGAAAAATTAAATATAAGAAATTA
The DNA here is from genome assembly GCF_051122295.1 of Plectrocnemia conspersa. Lineage (NCBI taxonomy): Eukaryota > Metazoa > Arthropoda > Insecta > Trichoptera > Polycentropodidae > Plectrocnemia > Plectrocnemia conspersa. The sequence goes on from NW_028277177.1 coordinate 17,347,150, forward strand.
TACAATTAAATAGTTTTGCAACAAAGTTGTGACATCATTTTTAATATTATAATGCTTTAGTATTTTACTGAGTATGTTGCTTAATAATATTTTTTTAATTTCAGATATTAACTGTCGAACTAAATAGAGGTTGGAATAGTAGATTAGGATTTAGCGTACAGTGCCATCCTGATTCTGGCCAGAGTTTTATATCGGCTATTTATAGTGATAGCGTCGCTGCCAAAGATGGAAGATTACGTCAAGGTGATATAATTTTACAGGTTAGTAAATATTATTTTTAAATTCATCTTAATAAATACAGAATTTTAATTAATTGAATTATTATAATATAGGTTAATGATGAGAATATTACATCGATGACAACGCCCCAAGTGATAGATTTACTTCGGATTTTGCGTGGCTCAATATGTATAACGGTTTTAAGGCAATGAAGTCAATTTAGTTGACGTATAATTATTCTGTAACAATCTGATCTCATATTGCTTGCTATTTTTGTTTATTTGACAAGTTTTATGAAACAAATCTGTTGTTAATCCGATACAATATAATTTAATAATTTACATAGTCACATTTTTATTTTAGTTGTATATAAAAGAAATTCTAAGAATTATTGTGATAATGCTGAGTATTTGTATAGGTACATATATAACATATATAATATAATAACAGTATATAAACATTTTGTGTTGTAAATAAGGAAGACTTAAATATTTTTAAAATCTGATTTTTAGATAAATATAAAAATTTTATTCCTCTCCAAATTATATAGTAAATATGATTAATAGTCCAAAATATATGAATCTTGCACAGAACATTTTATGATATAATAGAAGTATTTTGAGATTCTGTTTCTAAAATTATTTCAGTTACATATTATATATAAATATTTCAATAATTCTAATGATTCAAAATTATTTTATGCCTATTTTATAAGGTAATATGAAAATAATTTGTATTACCGTGCCTATGTAATAATAATTTAGTCCAAATTTACTATAATAAATTAAATATATTATGATATTATAAATTTTAATTTAATAAAATATATAATATTATTTCTTAAAATAACAAATTCTATAATACATATACATATATATATACACAAATAATAAAACATAATATATACAAAAAAATATAAAGTTAAAATATTTTTAAAATATCTTTATTAAAAAGTTTGATCTTTACACAGTTATATAGTATGTATATTTCGACATAAATAATGTATTACCTAATTCAAAATAATCTCAACTCACCAGAATATGGAATGAAAAACTATATAATATATCTATGTACTAATACAACTTAGCAAATTTAACATCTCAAAATATTCCTATTGGACAAAATAATCAACTTCTAAAAAATTGCTTGTACAAAAAAGCATTCTAAAGAGCTTCCCAAATATATTTTTCTAGTGTAGAATATTATCCTTGAACTCCTTAGTGTTTTAGTGATTTTATTAGTTTCGCATTGTACTATGTAGTTGACAATTAACAGTTTGGTTTTACAAACTGTCATTACGGTGTAAAAAAGTATCACAAAAATATTATATTTTAACGCATGTATTGTAAATAATAAAGTATGTCAAAAACTTGAATGTGCTTATTTTTTATATTCGTTTTATCATTTTTATTTCCACTTGTAGCAAAAATGCGACTCTATGTGGAACTCAATGAATGGATGGAATTGACGAGTAGTTTTAATACAAATATTTGTAAATTATGTACATTTTATTCACACATGTTTCACATAAGCTTATGGTTTATATTATGTCGATTATAATATTGTTACACTTGCGTTTGATATTTCAATTGAATCAGTGATACTGACAAATGTCTTAAAAATCGTTATATAAAAATGTTTATAAAATTTGTATTCTAAGATTTTTTTTAGATTCTATTAAAGTTCCATTCCAAATAGGGATATATATATATATATTTATTTATATATTCAAATAATAATTTTGAAATAGTACTTTAAAAATCGATGAAAGAAATATTCTAGTTATATGAAATGTATTATAAAGAAACATATACGAATCTAATCAAAATATAAGCAATAAATTATACAATATTATTAATACTGTGCTATTGTATTTCTATAAATATTAGGCACAACTAAATTGGAATAGAAAAATTGTTAATTAAATTAATCATAATGTTTTAATAACAATCAGTATTTTGTAACATAATATATTTAATCATACTGTGTTCTTGTTGTATTTTGTTTTCGTATTTCATGTTTATATACTGTATTATGTTTATATGAATTCCCAAAGATTTTTAATTAGTATTTATATTATGTATGCGTTACAGATAGTTCCTGAAAATATTTTGCTTCAATTTAGTCAAAAAATATTATTTTAATCTCAAATTTGGTTTAAATATTGGCTAATCTATGCAAATGTAAATAATTTATTTTTGTTGGAAATTATAACTTATTTTTAATTTATATAAATATTAAATTCCTTTAAATGCAGTATATTATCATAAATAAAGAAAAGTGCCATTTAAATATGTATATTTGTATATCAGGTTGTGTTCCTAGAGTGAAAATGTTGGCCAGCATAACAGTTTTAAATGTGATTTTAATTTTTATGCTATTCCATTTTTATATTTTAATTTCAACTTTGTAATAAATGTATAATCAATTTATTGTAATGTATATGTATATATGATTAAATATAAAACAAATATACAAATACATATATTCTAAAGTTCATATTGTAGTTCAATTTTATATTAATATAATAACAAAATAAAATATATAATGATGTAGCGAAAACTTCTGTACTAAAACGATATTTGTTATTATATTTTAATGATTTGTTGAGGATAATAAATCTGAAATTTGTGTTGCGATTATTTCTTTTATTACATTATAATATAGATCACAAGTTAATACAATTTTCATTACTTTTATTACTATATTTTATCAAAAATATTATTATAATTTATTGGAGTGACATGGAACATAAAAAATAAATAATATTAAAAAGTAAAACATAGAAAGATAAAATATATTATAGTTAAGGTAATTTAAAAGCTTTGACTAAATTTTCTTAAGTAAAATAATACTTGTTCCGAAGCAAAAGTTTTTAAATTTGGTAGTTTAAATTACTTCTATATAAGTCTGGGCTTTTAAAATTGCCTTGAATATAACAATTTATTTAATCAATATATTTGGATAATATACAGAAAGCCATTTAAAACATTGACAGGGAATATTGCAAGTATTTTTAATTGTTATTTTTTTTATTTTCAAATGACTTTGTCATTGTTATTTAGAAATCTCAAGCAAACCATGTCAGCGTATGTAAGGTCAGAAATGTAATCAACATATACTTTAAAAAATCAACATCGCTATTATTTGTTGCTCTACGCAATTTCGTAAGATAAGTTTTCGACACTGCCCCACTTCCTAGTAATCACGTTAATTTCGTTAGCTGACTTTTGCTTGCCGGTCTCTAAATCTAATTTGTATTCTATATCACTACCATTGACACTAAAGTAATTATCATTCACTTGAACATATGGCCTTTTATGTAAATCAGGCTTTTTTCTAGCATATACCGCATATTTGACAATGTCTGGCATAGTTTTAGAATGAGAGACCAAATATTGTGGGTCGCTGATGTAACCGTTGGGGATCTTAGGCGACCTCAAAGGTTCGCAGTGGTTTTGATTCGGGCATCTGTGATGTGGTATCAAATCCGATTCCGCCGGTTGAATGTTATCAATTATTCTGACAGTCCTCTCCGGCTCTTCTTTACTATCTTTAAGCTTTATTTTGTAATCACTCATGCAACTAGAACTCGAGTTTTCTTGAGCGATCATATATTTCCCGTGCAAGTCTGAGTCATTACTGAGTTGTCTGTGACACTCGGAACATATTACTTTGCATGATACGTTTTTGTGTACTACTTGCTTCTTACGCCCCCACTTTTTGAAGAGTTTTACTTTTGCCTCGTAAGGAGTTTCGGTGGTTCCAAGACACGTTTCTTCAACGGCGGGTTGGTCTTGTCTGTGATTGTTATAATTTATTCTGCAGGTGCATCTAGCGGCGTGAATACACGTGGAAGGAAGGTTGGACACGGGTTTTCTGAAAGATACGACTAACGGACGTCTAGCCATGTCTGATTCTCGTCCCCGTCGCAAAGAAGCACTCCTTGATGCTCCCCCAGAATGAGATAAAGACTGCGATCTGGTGGGCGAAACACTGCGAGGTAATGAAAGGGTGGAATAGCGTCTGGCTGGTGTCCTAGACCTCCCCCCGATAGATATATACCTGGACAACGTCTCCTGTAAAAATACATTGTTAGTAAATGGTATGTGTAAGATGTACATCTTAAAATAATAATAAAAAAATAGCTCTTGCAACTCGAGACGGATCATTAAAATCGCCATTGGGTTTTATAGCTCCCTTGTGCTTCTCAGTTCGACGCCTTGTCTTGTTACTTGAAAGCGAGTTTGATAGATGCTGAGAATTAGATTACAAAGGTAATTTATTTTTATATCTTATTTGAAATTGTAAGTATGACCTCTATTTCTACTTTTAAAATTAAACATACCTATAACATATGTACATATTTTCAAATTGACCTACTTAAACAAACGTTTTGATAAAAATACACAAATCTTTGGCTTTGAAGTAAAATACCTCACACAAATAATATTTTCTAAGCCCATCATTAAAGCTGTAGCAAAATAATATTAATTAAATAATCCAGCCCTTGGTATTTTTCACAAAAAAATTAATGCTTTATTAAATATTGAAAATTTGATTTCAAATTTACTTTTCCGAATCATCAAGCCTTTTTCATCCCGAGAAATTTCGTTCGCGTAATTCGCAAAGTAAACATAGCGATGCTCGTTAAACCCAGAATTAATAAACCGTAATCCAATCGAGCACTTCCATATTAAATCACGATCGTTTTAAGAGCATGAAAAACGCTTTAATTAACCCTTCGATTGTAACCCAAAAAACCGCACATATGTAAGCATAACGTGAAATAAATATATATTATATTCCCCTCGTTTAGGTAAAGGTATGTTCTGAATGTATAAGCGATACGTTGGAAAAGTCCGCAAGAATGAATTTATTACGGTTCCACACCGAAACCAAAATGGTTTTTGATAGCACTTGTTGTTTAGCTAAACCGCTGAAGCAGAAAGGGCTCATAACCATTTTTGTATTATTAGTAAAGCGAAATATTTGTATCTTTTGTATTTTTATTAAGTGGTATATTGTGATTAAGATTTGTCTGTTAAAGAAATTATTTAAAAAATCGAAGTTGTGTATAAATATTAATATAATATTAAAGTTCTATATTAAATCACATATACAGCCATAGCAGAAATATTAAAAAATTATAAAATATAAATAAAACTATGAATTAGACTTTTTAAACAAGTATATTTTTAATATATTGCCCCTTCCGTTAACTTCGATTACATACACTACTTATTCATGCCAAACTATATAGATACTATACAAATGAACGGATCTAATTTTCTCCATTACATCATTTTTTCCCGGAGCCAAACTTGGCATTTTCAATTACGTTAGACCATACTCTTCTTTAAAATACATTTATGTATACCATAGACGCTCTATCGGATTTGGGTCTTGTGACTGTCAGACCAATTTGAAAGCATCAACCCCATCGACCCGAAATTACCCCTGATTTCTCATAAAGTACAAAAAGGAGCGTTGTTTTGTTGTAGTCGGATTTAAAATATATTTCACAGATAATCTACTAGAATAGTTTCGGGTCTTGGGGGGCGAGTTAGTGTAACTTATCACCAAATAAAACAGTTTGTGAATATGTTTATCATACTTAAATTATTGTTTACTAGATAAAATACAGGTGTCGAGTAAGTAGCAAGAGATGTCGCAGATGGTCAAGAGAGTAGTCGGATGGTCATCACTCCATTCGAGTTCCGAATGGAGTGATTTTTGATAAAAGATATTCTAACCCCTTTGCTACTCTCTCAGGCTAAAATTCATATACACCGTTCCGAAATGAGCTGCCGAATGATATGACTTAGTCAGTTAGACGCCAGAAGAACTTTTTGATATACAGTTTTATTGCACAAATTTAAATTATACCAATATACTGAATAAATGCAGGTGTCAAGCGGCGGTATTGAATGAAAAGTATCCTATGTTGATCCAAAAGTGATTTTAGCAGGCGATCGGGTTCGATGTATAAAAGTAGTCTTCGTAGTCTTGTAAGAATCTCTCTGGTCTTTAGTTTCTCGTGATGAATTTGTAGTGCAGGTCAGAGTTAAGTCAAGTGTGTGAGTCGTAGTCATGTTTTTGTAGTCATACCGTTTTTGTGTATCTTGGGCGCATAAGAAAAAAGCTATATTGTAAAACCAAATGAAAGAAGTTTATATACATATATGATTTATATATATACAAGTATATATTCTAAGTTGCTCGGGTTTATTATGAGAAACGCATTTTATTTTGCCAATCTGTCAGTTATTTTTGTCCTCCATTACACTTAAGTTCGCAGCATTCTTTAATCGGGATCTATAATTTGGAATCCCCGAATAACCAAATATTCCCTTTTAATCGAGAAAATCAGAAAATACTTTTATAAGAGGATATTTGGTTATTATCCATTCTTTTATGTCAGCGCGTTTCTTTTAGAAACATTGGGATACGATTCGCTGAGTCTTCCTAAAAATTTGTATGTCGCTAAGCATTTTTTCAATCTACTGAACGATGCTGCCGACAATCTAACTATTCTCAAAGAATTCCAGCTTAGAGTTATGGAACGTCTTTGAGAATCACGATCGCGTCCTCTTCTGATGCTCGTTAGACCCAGGACGCCCGCATCAGTCGACTCGTTATGGCTGTCGCCATCCAGCTCCTTAATACGCTGGCATTGCACTTTGATCTATTTATATAGTTAGTATCATTTAATTTTAATATTTCATATTTTTTTCTTTTTCTCACTGTATAATATGTTTTACGTGTATACAATAACACAAAAATGTTTATGAAATGTTTATTTATTTATTATATTGACGCATTAAAGTAACCTGTTAGGTCACGATTTAATTTAAATCAATGAATAAAATATACATCTGGGTGCACGAGTCAATGTTCTAATTGTTCGATGCGTGTCTTAGAGATGATATTATATAAAAACTATATACGTATTTAGTGCTGTTAAATCGTTTTGATTACGGTAAAAAGTAGTTTCTGTGAGAATCATTGGCGTTAACATCGATGGTTTTCACCGTAACCACAAGCACACGCACTGTTTATTAAGTTAGAAAGTTTAGACTGTGTATTGTCTATAAACATGTTAATGTTAAGTAGCAAATGTGTTTATATTCATCGTCTTATATCTTGTTTCTGTATAATTGAGATTTCCCTAAAGATTCTATCCCTTGTTTTTTCTTCGAGAAAACTTGTATTACCTCATTGAGTATTAGACAATAATATTTATGCGAGCCTCGCATTTGAACATTATTCTCGAATAAACCTCAACTACAATATTTTATCATAGTTATTGAATTTCTTGGACTCTGCGATGCATATGCACATTATCAAGGGTTCTAAAAACTTGAAAGAGTAAGCATAAACAAAACTACTATTGACGTTTTTATTACTTAATTATACAAAAAATTATCTCAAATTATTTCGTTCAATCTTCATGTGTCCAGTCTTTCTTTTGTAAAATCCAGCTAATGAAAAGCTTTACGACTATTAAATACTATTTCTTTCTCACCGATTGTTATAAAAGTCTTGCTCACTGATTCTTATAAAGTAGATGTCCTCCCTTGCAGACATTTAATTAGCTATCTCAGAAGACGTCTTTCAGTGGTTTCTAAGAGACTTATTGTAACTTGTTTTTCTTGTCAGTTGTAATTCATTTTCATTCACTTCTTGATCTGGACTTAACTTAACTTGATTAGCCGTAGAAATATATTTTAAACCGCATAACGTGTATAATTAATTCGATTACATATGTTAGTCAAATTCAGTCTTTGCGAAACATTAAATTTATTTTCGCTCTTAGGCCTTCGCTCAAATTTTGATTTTCGGCATTAATGAAAGGTTTATATAATATAAAAAAATAACGGCAAAAGAAAACAAGCAGCTTACAAAATGGTCGCTTTCTCTGAATTAAACAATAAGACTGCCATCAGTTTGCAAAACAAAGAGTTAAATTAATTTGTATTGTGATAATCATATTTTACTCGGAAGATTTGCTTTAAATAAATTATGCAACATTTAAAAAGTGACCCATTATTATGACTAAGGCTGTATAAGTATTACAGATTCTTTAAATTATATTTCTTTAACTTCACTTTATAAACACACTAATGACATCGAAGGTAGAAAATTAACTAATTCTGTATTAATAACAAAAAGGTCGCATGCGTGCTATGCCATTAACTGAAATGTATGTAATATAATTTTGTTAACCCTTTCTGAGTTTCTTGATTGAACGGAAGGGGTGTTTTGACCCAGCCTGGTTAGGGGCAATGTAAATATTTGACGGTAAAATTAAGGCTATGTGTGTAATTGGTTTCGAGAACAAAATTGATGGTGTGTGGTGGTTATATTTACCCTGAAAGCGTTTCGAAATTTGTTGGACATGATGTTGTACAGGAACGGGTTGATACACGTCGACAGATAATAAAGCACCCCCGACAGGTACGTGAGGTACAGGTACAAGGCAACGATGTCTGGAGAGTTTTCGCGATGGGCATGGATCGCGAACAATCTTTGGGCGTGAAAAGGTGCCCAGCAGAGGAAAAATGCTACCACGACAGCAACTGTAATAAAAGGTGAAAACAATAAAAATATTAGTAGATGAAAAAATCAATACAGTACACTGAAATATATTGTCTGATAGTGTTTAATTATTAAATACGGTCTCATAATAATCTACGATGTGTATTTATCAATTATAGCATAGTTAGAACGAAGAATATTCGTAAAATAAAAATACAAAGCTTATTAACTATTGATATATGGCTTAATTGGCCCTATTAAAAGAAAAGTACCGTGTACCCTCGATTATCCAGGTGCGGATTATCCGTGCTTGAAATATTTTTTTACATTAATTTTAAATTTGTATGTTAAATAAAAAGCGTATTACAGTAATGTGTAGCAGAAATGCACCTGGAACTCTTAAAATGAAAGTTTTGCTACTTGGAATTGCAAAACGACCTTAAGGGAATTAAAATAAAAAAAAACTATGTATTATAACCAAAAAGGAGCATGGATGAATAGAAAGATCATTGAAGATTGGCTCAAAACTAATGGCTTCTTTAGGTGATAGATTTTTTTTAAAGTAAAGGATTACCAAAATAAGTAATATTAATAATTGATAATATTCCTTCTCATTTAAATAAAAACATACTGGAAACGAAAGATAGTCTTATAGTTGCAAAATTTTTCCGCCTAATTCGACCCATGGACCAAGGTGTTATATCATCACGGAAACGGTTTACGTCTTCTAAAAACTTTTAATTTTTTTTAATTATAATCAAAAATACGTAAATAGAATAGTTCGTAATATACAGCTATTTTTAAATTATACACATTTCGACAAATATATTAAAGGCAAAAAAAGAGTGACAATATACTTCATTTTAGGTTAATATATTACACTAATATGTTTTTGAAAACTATTGTTATCGTTATTAATTTTTATAGAACAAAGTCATACTAATGTAAGCAAAATTTATATCCAGTCATCTAAAAAAAAGCTGATATTTATTCTGATTGTTTATCTCGTGTTTTCAGTATCACTTATACCATTGTGTAAATAGGAGCTCCTTACACAGCATATATCATATTATATATTATTCTAAAGTTTGTTTTACAATTTTTTCATTATACTCATTTTAAAACATATTAATAATTATATTTTAATGCTTTGTTTCATTGTGAAAATTACTTTTTCTCTACATGTTACAAATATATACAAATACGTAAAACAATAATAAATAATTATAATACTTTTGGTCCAAAATAAAATGTGTTTACCAAAAACGGTAAATATAATTATCTTGTATATATAAAACGTAATTAAAAACTTACGAAGTAATTATATATTCCAAGAATCTTACAATTGGTGCTTCACAATATTTGGAAAATTTTTACAATTGTGTGCCTACTATTTAATTATTTTACCATTTTAATAGGAATCTTATAATATGATTTTAAACAAATAATTACCATTACTTGACTTAAAATATTTTATTATAATTAAATTTTATAACCAAAAGTTAATAAAACAAAGTGTAAATGTAACATAAAAACTATATATTAGATAAATCAACATCAACAGGATCAAACATTATCTAGACTAGGCAATTGAATTTTCAAAAAGGGAAAAATATAATTGGTTTTTAAATATATATTAAGTGAATGTCATATTATTTGATGTCTATGTAGAAAATTCAATTTCTTATTCTTTCGAAACCATTTCTGGTTTACTTTAATCAGGATCAAACTAAGCTTAGAAAATAAAATTATTATTATAGATTGTTTAGTCAGAAACGAAATGAAAAATAAAACGTCGTTATTTATTTTATATGATGTTATTAAGTTTATCGAAAGGCACAATATTTTCTCCTGAACGGTGATTTATTTTTGATGATGTAAATATAATAAAAAAGCCTATGGATATTATTACGCAATATAATAAAAAAATCATCGTAATAAAAAATGTAAAAAAGAATGGTACTTATATAGATTGCTAATATTTAAAATTTTATTTATTTTATTTTAAATAAATAGTATAACATACTTATTTAATTTAATGTTTATAAACCTTTGTTTATAATTTTGTACCCTCAGTGCAAGAAATAAAATAAACAAATTTACGAACCGCTAATGCTACATAAAATAAATAGTATGGATTCTTATACTTTAAATGATTTTATGTGTCACGTGCCGTTGCCATAATTTAGTTTTATAAATATCTTTTTAGATTTTTTAATTCAGATTTTAAATAGAATTTTCAAAAGTAAAAATCATTTAATGATTTTATTATTTATATGAAAAGTATTTTCTAAAATATATAGTTTGTATAATAATTGTAAGCTATATTAACTCCTAGTAAAGTGTGTTTAAAATATCACAATATGTATATTTATTTTTTAGCATATTTATTTTTTAACACAAAATTTAAAAAAAAATTGTTGAAAATCGAAAATCTTTATTTTTTTTAATTTCTCTGATAAAATACATCAAAAACATTTGTTATATGTAGTATTTTGAATAAACATGTTTGTATATATCTATAATATAAAATACAAAAAAAAATGTTTCTCTCTGTTTATCTGTCTGTCGTAAGAACTCCTCTCAAACTATGGCAGTAGCAACGTGACTTTTGCACATGTCATTCTTGCTGCCGTTTCTATGTCATCTGTGCTGTTTTTAACTTTTAACTTTGAAGTTGAAAGCATTAAAGTATCAAAATAAATTTGTATTAAAAGGATAAATAAAATTGATTATTATGAATAAATTATGAGTTTGAATCTATCTCGGGCAAAGCTAAGCTAAATATGTATATCAAGTTTTAAGGTTCTTAATTATAAATACAAAATATTATAATAGTAAGAGGTAATTTCTTAATTAAAATTAAATTTTAGCTTCCTATGCGACGTGATTGTTTTGCTATCATAATGGCGTAGAAAGTCTATTGCTTGCATTATTTGTTGCTAATATATTATTACTTGTATATAACATATAATGAAATGTTTAAAGCTACGTTGAAAGCGTGCTTTATCCAGTTTAGAATCTTAATAAAATTTTACGTAAAATGTTCCCAAATATAAACATTCATCAGAAAAATATAATTCTAGTACGTGTAGTTTATTATTATCCACATAAATGAAAATAAAAATCGTATAAATGAAAATATCAACAACATACAAGTTATTAGTAAAACTGAAAAACTAGTGACAGATTTAATATAAGCGTCTTGATTACTGCATCTTGTTAAAAATATTTAAAAGAATATATAACAGGATTAAATTATATACATCACAACGTTAAAAAAAATATTTTATCAAATAAATAAGCATATGTTTTTGTGGTGACAGCAAAAATTTAAAGAACCAAGCAGCATATTAGTTGCAATTTAATTTTTTGTAGGAAAAAAATTGTAGTAAAATAAAAATAAACAATATTTAATTTTCTCGCAATTATTTTTATTGCTCTTGGTAATTTATTAAAAGTTGCAAAATGCATGTATTTTAATAATTTTTCACAAAATTAAAATAAATACTTAAGCTTAAGGGTTCAAATTCATACAGATATATTTATAAATTAAAAATCAGTAAATAATATATTTTAAAAACCAGCGTATTAAAAATTCTCAATTGTATTTTTAACATAAAACATTGTACAGCAATCATTTTTCACTCAAACAATAATAAATAACATAAACAAATTTAAAGGTAGAGAGACACATAAATATACAATACCTAACATTTTCACTACGTGCTTCGTTGCTTTTGTGTGAACATTTCTGTGATAATTCTTCCTGCCGTCTTCCCTGCAAACAGAGCCTGAGGTCTGTTTCTGGTCTTCAATTTGATCAATAGTCCCAGCCAAGACTGCGGTCCCATCTCCAGAAACCACAACTGTTTGTACAGCTTGGCCGGAATGCGTCTTGGTAACCCTGTGCTGAAACGGGAAATTGAACATAATTTTTCACCCTCTCCCTATAGTTTGCTACGTAGGGAGAGAAAGCAATTCCAGCGCTGAATTATTGAAATTTTCCCCTAATAAAAATTCCGATTCTGTTTACAAACACATGCAAAAATATATGTATGCTTGTTCACTCTACAGTTCACATATTGCTTTGTTGTATTATACATTATTTGATATTTTTTAAAAGAATATATATATTAGAGTTTAAGGATCGTAAATCTGACATGCGCTCAAATGACAGTGTTAATAAAACAACGTCACAAAGTCAACGTCACAACGTCAAAGACACAAATTTACTACAGTGCAAATTTATAGTCGAGTTAATCGGTGTATTGAATGTTTTTGAACGTATCTTACTCATCATAAAACTAACATAAAATATATTTTAGTTTAAATTGCGTAGCAATAAATGATATAATATCATTATATTTTAATCTAAATCTAAAATAATATCTAATATCTTATATGTATATTGCGCTCTTATCGCTTTCATAATATGCGTATCAAATCCTGATTCATAACTAAACGTTATGATATAAATATATACAAGTATATATAATATGTAAGCGTTATCTCATTCAACGAAAGCAAATATTAATTTGTATATTAGCATCCTATCAGTCAAAAATTTCCCTTTACGATCTAAATATAAACATTATTTAGTACATAAGACGCAGTTATTAAGAAGAGAGATTCTTATGCTAGATACATAAATTTCAGTTTATTCTACACAAAATTCAAGTTTTTGTCTGTTTAATCTCATCTTTGGTTCGCCGAGCCGAATATCTTCCCATGTGAAAAAAGTAGATAAAACAACCAACTTCGTGAAGTCACTCCTTTGGGTTGCTGAAAACATTTACGAAAAGCAATGCATGTGCTGAAAGCTCGCCTCGTAAGTACACATGTGTATATACATATGTATTTCACATAAGGTTTTGGGTCTCGTACACATAATATAAATATCTTTATAAGAAAATAAATATATGTATATATTTAATATATTTATTTCAGTTTTACATTTTCACTTCAGTTCGCTAACAAAAAATTACCTACGTTGTGAAAGTACTTTATTTTATACATATATATATATATATATATATATATATATATATATATGTATGCTTAAAAGACGTAGAGTAAATATAGTAATAAAGGGGTTGTACAAAAGTTCATTTAGGAGTTCAAGTTTGGAAACAACTCTTCGCAGACAGCAATAAGTATTTTCAATGTGGTCGATGAACCTTTATATTTTAACATCAGGATGGATTTCGGTTTCAAGTTTGCTAGTTCGGCGCAAACATTTTAGAAAATGTCAAGAAAATCCCTCGTTTTTTCCACTGCAATTTACTAATGCAGGAAAACTTTTTACTTTTACTTTTCCCAGACGACAGCACTATAAGTTTAAGATATGTTACTTTAAAATACGAATAACAGTTTTACATTGCCTTTCTTTTATGTAAATTGCTATATATATATATGCTATATATATAATATATGTATTAATAGTTTACATTTGTACATATAATGAATATATCATCCAAAAAAATAAACCTAACCTAATAATATATATATGCTTATATCGTATTATATTCGGTACATCTCAAATTCGATCTTAAACCTTATCAAATATCTTTAATGTCTACTGACACTTAAGCATCTTCTAAGAACGACAAATAAAAGCCTACTACCGTATAATTATATACACTATTTCTAAAGTGGGTTTCAAAAGCTTACACAGACGAAGTTTGTTTTTGAAATCATTATATACGTATCTCGTAGCTAGCAATTGATATTTGCATTCCTCTGTAATTTATATATATATATACATATATGTATATTCAAACATCAAAGGAAATACATTTTAAATAACCAAACAAACCACGAACGTATAATTTGTCCAAATTAAAACGAACGCTGCCATTCGTATGAATGAATACTATCAATAAGACTGATTGCATTTTTCAAATAACTTAATTATAAATATAGCATTATAATTTACACAGAGTTTTGTGACACATAAATATTCCTTAATATTTCAAGATAAAATCTAAATACATTTGGTATACAAAAGTAATTATGATATCGCGATCGTATCAATAAGATATAAATTTTAATATGTAAAAAGTTTACCTTTATACAAAAAGTGGCAAAACGTGACCAATTATTTAATATGCATATATTAATTTATGAAATTTTATACAACAGACTAAAAATTTGAGACCTAGCTTTTATTTCACTTTCACTATTAAAAATATTTTATGTAATAAGTTTGTTTAACTAATATCCTAAGGGTTGTATCTAGTTTGCGAAATACAGTTCACGAGAAAATGAATAAAAGATAAAAATACATCAGGAAGATTAAAAACGATTCTCACTTCATGTTTTCAGCACTATTCACTCAAACGAGCAGTAATTTTATCTGACGGTATTTCGCCACAACATTATAGACTTACTAAAAGTTATTCACCTACCTAACTATATCAATAAGCTACATAATAATTGATTTAAATATAATAGCATATTCGCTTTATTTTTATTTTTTCACAAAAAAATATATAAAATCTTTATTGAAATATTATTTGATTTTTAAAATAAAAAAAATAATATTCGTGTAGATACGTAAAAAATCTGGCATGCGATATAAAGGTTAAAAACTGATTTCCAATTGTTGAATTTGAAAAGGGCATGGAAGGCAATCGACAGTTCTATTCTTTCAATTGTTAATTGTTAATTAAATGTTAATTTCTCAGAATAAGTAATTTGAAAGGAGCAGTTTTTATTTCAAATAATTCAAGAAACATAATCTAAATTTAAATTGATCCGATAAACGCTTTAAATGATAACATAAGTGTTTTTTTATTATTTTTAATAATATTAAATTGTTATAAAAGAAACTATATAATAATATAACACGTTATTTCCAATATCAATTTAACGTTTTTTTCTTTGCACATGTTTTTCGATATTGGATTTCGTTTGATAAATTGAATTTTTCTTGTAAACACAAAGGTGAGTATAAGCATGTATGAAAACATTTCATATTGCTTACGCCTGTTAAACTTCATATATTTGTTATTTTTATAAATTTTGTTGATTGTATTTTCTCACCTTCAGCTCGACACTTTGAGATAATGATCCCCTCCTGACGATCTTCGATCTTCTTAACTGAAGTGCGATAAGCACGTAAAGTACACTGATGAGGCTCATTGGTGCCACAAAAAATACCAAAGTCGAAAGCTCGAACGCGTGTGGGATAATTTGTCTCTTAACGCTGCATACATAGTGGTTATCGTTTTCTTCTATCCTGCCATCTTCCATGTGCTGATAGATAATGCCGAAGGACATGGCCTAAAAATATATCAATACATTACTGTTGAAAAATTATATTAAATATTATTATTTTAATGCTAAATTTATTTACTTTAAAAAACACATGCAAATCAATTTATACAGTTCTTGGCAAACGTCTTACAACACTTTTTGCCGCTTCGTACGCAGTATTTTCGACATCAGTGATCGATTGAACTCTAGAGGGCACCAAAATTGAAAGCTAATGAAGCATTAGATAAAAAAACTCATACCCAATATAGCTGTGGTCACCAAATTTATTATTATTGCAAACTAAAACAGTATGTGACAAAAAAAGCAATCCTTAGATATATTTTTTTGAAAACATACTCTATGACCTGAAGTAGCTCATTATTAGAAAATATTTAATACCTAATATGTTCGACTTTAAATATTCATTCGTAAAAATAAAAAAATTGTGGTAACCTAATCTGTTCTAATTGATCAAAATTTTAATTATATAATAATCACTAATTTACTGGTCCTTCCCCAACCCAAAAAGTGCTATAACTCTAGAAGCTTGCCATCTGGCGTATATGTATTCTTTGAAAATTAAATTTTAAATTAATACGCATTTAATCAAGCTTGAATTGTGTTTCAGTCGGCCCCACAAATATACATATTTATATAACGATAAGGTATTTAATGTATGCCTGTATATGTTTTTAATCAATTCTCATTAATTGATTTAAAATAAATTTTATATATATAATTATTATTATTGTTATTTGAGATGCAGAACATTTTCAGAAAAATATAACAAATTTTCATATTTTTTTCATTACCCTAATTTGTATACAATAAAATTATTTTAAATTTGGCATAGTTGCTCTTTAAGATTCCATTTAGTATACTCACATCTCATTTTCCTGAAGAATTGGATTTTGATCTGTTTAGTAAATTAATTGTTAGATTAGTAACGTGTTTATTTATGTTAAGAGTCATTAGTTACAGTATTATATAAAACAAATTAAAACAATACCTTAAAAATACAAGAAAAAACTAGAATAGTAGAAACTATCTAATTTGAAATCAACATATAAATATCGATCTTATTTATGTTTAAAAAAAGTGTTATACGTAATAATTAAATAATACCAAAGATAAACTATTAATGATTCTTCATTTAATTCCCCTAATAATAGTAAAAATGTGGGTATGCTCCAAAAACATTCAAAAAACTAATTTGTGTACACTGTATATTTAATTAGTTATTTCTTAAGAGATTTATTAAGAATACATAATAATGCCTTTACCTCTGATTGCCTATAAATACCCAACTTCAATGAATACTCGACTAGTTTCATTTAAATTCAAGCCGACTCTAGAATACATTCAGATTGTATCTATCACTCTATTGGTATTCCACACTGCCTACTCTCGATTTATTTACGATTTCACATACAACGTAATTTTGTATAATTCACGCCCGAAGCACCGAAAGGGGCGTTGGAAAAAAGGACAAAATACCTCGAGGGTATAACCACTACAAAGGCTGAAATAACGTAGAGTTTTATTTGATCGCTTATATTTAACCGATATTTCCATTTCACTTCAACTTAACCTATCAAGGAATAAATTTATGGATCATTAGATTTACGAGTGACCACTAAACGAATACTATAATTTTGTTTGCACGTAAACAAAACTGAGAGAAAATTTATATAGGTACAAATGACGAGCTAAATATACGTTCATTAGGGAATAATTCGCGGCATTCTAGGCGTTTACGATTTTCTTACGTTAAAACTCGGAATCTCAAATGGGAGGGTTGGAAGGTTAAAAATAGGCACTCAACTTTATTATTAGAAGAGAGCGTCAGAGTAAACGGAGTTTGACCCTCATTGTTAGAGGTATAATAGGGAGCGAATATACTACGCTTTACTTTGTGTCATTCTCGATGCGTAAAAGCATAGCGTAATAATAATTTAATCGCTGAGATACTTCTAAATTAGTTCTCATAATAAATTTAAAAGTTAATTTCCAGATATTGTATTAATTTATTAATAATTAGTTATTATTAAAAATCTATATTAAAGGTTATTAAATATCATAATAAATGTTATCTTTGTTGTAAAAAAAATGAAAAGTGCACAAACGCATCTCAAGCGGTAATGTATTGTTTAAAACTTTTACTAAACTGAAACTTTTTATCTTACATAAGCAAAGAAAATATGCTGTTACCAAGATATTCTGATCCACGACTTCAAAGTTTTTCTCTCCTGCAGACGAGAGCACTTGCGATCCATCTTATTAGCATATATTACCATCAAAAGTGAAATTCAGTACATAAAATAATATTTGAGAAAAGGTTAGAGGTAAATTATGTTTTAAATATATTCAAGCAATAAAATTTATATATGTTTTATTTTATTTCCATAGTTATATTCTAAAAATATTAAAGACCTGTCCACGTAAAAATGAATGTATGTGTCTGTACTCCAGGACTTAAACCTCAGTTTTTATTAAATAAAACAGCAATTTATAAGTAAAAAATCTTAACTACACAGCATTTAATATTTAATGCCTCTACGAATTATTTCTTCATATATTTTTAGAAAATAACAATTTATATGTAAAAACTTAGCAATCTTCATGACCGCACTCAAATTATCATTTTCGTATCTACCTTGTTTTATTAAATGCATGTTTAATAAATGTAATTGATCCTATTTTTTTAACTTTAAATTTAAAACCATGTGGAAAATATAGATTGCATTCTTCCCGGATATCTTACCCAACATGTAGATTATATTGAATGCTATCCTTTCTAAATTTACCCAGTAAAACTCTTTATAATAAAAATAAATAGACATTAAGAAAAATATACTTAATCCTTCCTCTGCCTAAACCAAATTTTCAACAAACATCATTGAGAACGAAACATAATTGAAATGTATATATTTATTTATTTGTTATTTTCGTTGACACTTTGACGTTGAGTAAGGTTAATTTTGTGTACTCTTTCTGAAGTCCACAGTCCACTCTCCGATAGGTTTACGTATGAATTTAAATAATACAAGCAATGTTTTAACTATTCACTGGTTCATTCGCATTAAATCATATTGCAAGTATTGAATAAAAGCACTGTACATTTAAAAAATATATATAATACTATATATTAAACCTGGCGTTACGCGTGCGGGATGTAAATTACACCATATTCTCATACCCATTGTTTTATTTCTACGCTGGTCTTATTGTATTTTTTTAGTAGCTGGAACTGTGTGTTTAAAGAAATTTATAAAGATACATATATATGTTATATTATATTATGTAACTATGAAGATTTTTTTGTTTTGAGTGTTACTTTGAAGATATGTTTATTGAAGTGAAAAGTTTTTTAATGGAGTTATATGTTATATTTTTTTCTATTGTATAAATTATTTGAAAATTAGTCGGAAAAATAGTTAAGAGTAAAATACACCTTAAGCAAATAACGTACGATTTTTAGTTTCTTAGCATTCGAATAAGGCTGAGTTAAGGAATATATAATAATAAAAAATTTATACTTATAAATTAAAAATTTGCTATAATACGACATTATAAAAAAAATATATTTATTTTTGTTGCCTTTGGGTCAGGAGGCTTTTAAAGATAAAGTTTGTTATATATGTATTCTAGATGTCCGGCTGAACCAGTGGATGCAAAGAGATTTTTGCTGGTCTGAAGTTGATTCAGCCTTCTCATGGTTGCAGTTTAAAATAGAGGACTCTTTAAATGCCTTGTTGTTCAAATGTAAATACTAAATAAATTTAGAAAGAGTTGCTGAGGGTTAATGTGTGAGAAGACGTAATTGTACTGGTGTGTGTGCACCAGTACAAAAACTAACAAGTAAGTAATAACGTAATTTTATTAGACCGTCAGAAAGGAATGAAGTGGGAAAATGGACTAGCAATTGTCACATTTAACGGTAATGATTCTTGACTTTCGTGGTTTAAATAACGAAAGAATGCGTCATTTTGAAAAATCCGACCATTTTGATGGTCACAAAAAAATACAGTACACCTGCGGTTATATAAAATAATAATGGGACACATATACAGCCAAAATCACCCATTGTTAGCGAAATAAAGACTAGACGATAGAGTAGGTGATCTTCGTCCGTTTTTACAACAGTGTATAAGCCGGAACGCCAGCGTAGATAAATAATTTTCCACACATGAGCTGACATTACTTTGGAGATAATTTAGGCCTAAGCTTAGCACCAGTGGAGCTCACGCGATATTGACTGTAGACCTTAATTGAAATCCAAATAAAGCAACCATTCCAGATCGTCATATTTGGTCACCTAGAATCGCGAAAAGTGAATTCAATAAATTTATTAAAGACAATGCAGAAATATAAATAATATAATACTTCTTTATAATGTATTTAGGTATGATATTTATCCTACATCTCAAGAATCTACTACAATCAATTTAGAACTACTGACTATACTGAGCTGAAACGTTATGATAACACAAATCAATAAATTTACTAAAAAATATTATAAGTGAACATAAAATTCCATGAAAAATGATACTGCGCAAGTTAAAGTTTATGTAAAAGTAATTTGAATCTTAATCTGTGAAATATATAGATACGTATAAATATATATATATAAAATCCTACAAAATTTAACGCCTGACTGTATTGTTTCTTTTTCTCGCGGAAGGCACGTTTTTTTGTATACTCGGATTGTATGTAGCAACGCGTCTAAAACTTTATTGTAATTTAATTGAAATTCTTTATTTTTTAGATAGAATTGTATTTATATAAATGCACAATATGAAAGTTATAAATCATATTTATATTGCAAGACCCAAATCATATAACTAAATTTTTATTATAGCCGTATAGCGTCGAATGGTACACATCTCGAAATATTTTACATTGAATTTTTCGCGGGTCGCCTAAGTGATATATTTTTATATGCGTTAAAAAAGATTTATATTTCGGTAATAATGACTGGAATTTTCTGGTAAAAGCTCGCGTACAAACCAAGAGAAGGTTTTAATTGTTTTTTTAGCACGGTCGTGACTCGTCCATTATAACTATTATAACAGAGACGCACTTAAGCAAACTTTTGGTCCGAAGGTAATTTCGTTATGGTGCGTCTATGAGGACTTTATGCGTTTTTTATGGACACGCCGGGGATTGTACAAGGACCGTAAAATTTAAGGAGGTCACCTGGCGCCGCCGCATCGCTTATTGGCCCCATAAGTAATGTCGACAAAGAAAATGTACGAATAATATAATAAATCTCCAAAAAAGGAAAGCCGACGAGGAGAAATCATCGTGAAAATTTTCCCTTCACCCTGCACGTGGAATTGGACTAATATTTCTGACTTGGAAATTCATATTTATATTTTTATTCCCCCTTTCAAATTTGTTACAGGGTAATCTATTATTATTCGTTGACTTTCAAATACACACCCTTAACGCTCTTTTATTGAAAATGGCTTTGTACGTCTAAATAAGTTTTTATTTATTTCCTTAATTGATACGGGGATTTATACTTCGAGTTAAACTATATGCCTTCAGAATTCTCAGTTCTCAGATGATAATAAAGTAGTACAGCTTATATATTTATATACGATTAGTACCAAATGTATATATGAGATCAAACGATTTCTAAATATTGTAAAGCAATATTAAATCAGTCTATTTTTAAGTCCTAGGCACTACAAATAAGTAAAGCGAATAGCTAGTTTGTCTTTGTAACATCTAGTACATATTTTAGTTGACAGTGAAACGTATAAACGTATCATATAATAATGAGACATGTATATCTATATATCTGATTCACTGGTATAAATAGCGCTTTTGGTTTTGACAGGAATTTTCTCCGGCCGAAGGTCAACGAGACAATTCATTTTCCAGGCCATTTATATTCTTTTTTGAAGTCTTTACTGTACAGTATATTTTCGTAAACGTGTTTTTGCAGTGTTTCTTCCACTTTTTTAATTATTCTGTTTTCTACTTCATCCTTTTAAAAAGCTATTTTTAAACCTAAGAATTAAGTAGTTTACTACAATCAACAAAGTGCTAATTGATGTATTATACCTTTTAGTAATTAAATTACTTATAGCAAAAAATTTAAATTAGTGTTCCACAAAGCTAAAACGTTTGCCGATCTCTGGTTTAAATATTTTTATTAATTTTTGCGGTATCATGCAATATCAGGAAACACCAATAATAATGTTGGATTTATGTTGAATCATCAAAATGTAAAAGATATATTTCATAATGTCCTTTACTCGGTTTATTATAGCATATAAATCAATACCATGTTTTATTTTCAATAAAAATGATACACGCACGATATATATTGTATTATTAACAGTTCATCAAACTGTTATTAAAGAGAAGGGAAAATGTTACAGCCCAAAGGAAAAAGTATTATTGCGTTGTAAAAAATGTTTACAAAGAGGACTTACGTAACTCACGCTTTCATTTTTAATGAAAGCGTAAAACAATAAAATTTCATTCATCCAACGATAATATCTATTATATGCTTACAAACATATACTGATGTATTTAATTTAAATTTGTATCTACTAAATATATTATTGTATAAATTCTGATATAAGACACGCAAATTGATTCTGCTATATAAATAGTATTGAATATATTGCTTTTGATAAAATCATTTACGAATTCTCTCTATAGTTATTATATAAAATACAATAATCATTTATTTTAGTAAAAAAATAATATAATAATTTATTTATTAAATTTATTACCTAATGTAACTAGCTTTATGTGAAGTCATGCTATGAAATTATCTTGTACGTTGCCAAATATTATAAGGTAAGGGTTTTTTAACCAATACATATTAAACTGATATTATAGGAAGACTTCCTTTACATACCATTAATATGCAAATGTTATCTATCGCCGTTAACGTAAGGATTTTCCCGTTGAAATATCGTCTTCATAAAGATTAAGAAAAAACAATGAACCATACAAATTCCCTATATATAAAAAAAAAATATATATATATATATATATATATATATATATATATATATATATATATATATATATATATATATATATATATATATATATATATATATATTATTATATGTAAATAAAATATAAATATACGCACAGTTTGAATATAAGTAGTCTGTTTAACATTATCGCTTTTCATATTTTGACTTAAATGGTACTAGAATGTCCTTTAACGTCAATCAATGACATCTACATAACAAGTACATACTATGTAATTATAAAACATAACGAGCTTAGTAAAATAATTATATATAAAGAACAAATTAAATTAGATTGACTATATTTTGTATAGTTTATTTCAATTTAAAACTAATAAAACTTATTAAATTGCTCTTTTACATTTAAAAATAAATTAGCTTGAACAGATAAGAGCAGTGTTTTCCGAGTGAATAGTACCTAAATGGAGCGTATTTAATTTAGCTACACTTGAAAAGTAAAATAAAAATTCTCTACGTATAGTATGAAACTTATCGCTTATGCGTAATATACCCCATGATTAATACTTGTATGTATTAATTTATTAGTATTTTTTTTATGTTTATTAATTATTTATGAAATATCTTTCTACAGAAAATACAATTGTAAATATAAAATCATTTAAAATCGGCATTATGAAACAGAAATTCGACATAACTTTCTTACTGCATGTTTTGGAAAAATAATATTGTTTGATTTTCAATATACTGACTTTAAAATTAGAGCATTTTTATTTTAGAGCAATTAAGATACTGTCTTCGGGATCTAATCGAATTCTTTGTTTTGTTTATATGTTTATCAGAGTGGCAAATCCTTGTTCGCAAAGATAGGTAAAATTTGAAAGTCTTTGCAGTTATTGACATCCAAAAACATTATATATTACCAAATCTTTACGTTTGGTAAAGTACCCAATAATTATGTCTCTAATATCGTCAAAAGTAATATTTTCACAATCTTTTAAAAAACAAGTATATTGTTTTGTTTTGATTTCTGTCTACAATATTACAGCTTTAATTCAAACGCTGAATCTTTTCACTGGCTGAAACTATATTGATGTTTTTTCCTTGCATTTTTTTTAATGCGTTTATATATGATCTAAATATGCAAGACGTGTAACTCACGAAGTAACCATATAAGCGAGAACATTTTTTTTGCTCAACTATAAAAATTTCAAGTTCAGTTTTTAGAGAATACTCGATTCAGAATATTTCCATGAGAGAGCCACCTCACTTTTGTATAATATAGTAGGTCTGTATATTCAGCCTCACCATCTGTACATAATTCACGAAATAGTCGCGTGTTTAATGCATGTCCTTTTACAACATTTACAGCCTTGATAACATCGTGCATGACGACTTCCAATAAAGGTTCCAAATGTTTGACAAGCAATGCCTGGCAATGAATCATACAGTGAGTAATTTTAATTTTTGGATTATTCTTTCTCGCCAAAGCCAAAAATCCACTAACATAACCCAACATAGCTGGAACTCTATCAACAGATACATCAATGCAATCTTTTCACTTTAAAATAAATATATTAAAGAATTAAATAACTGTATTGTATGTAGACATTAATTCCACAAGATCGCAACAAAACAATAATTCCTCTTCAATTGCACGTAAACCTTTGTAACGAATAAATTTCATCAGATGGGAATTACTACAGACGTCTTATCAAGCAGGGTAGCAAAATATATACTTTATTTTATTAAAGAAATAACACATTGAATTTAGTTTTATGGCTTCTTTCTGACCACACATTAACTCTACCATTTTCAATGCTGTTGATTAAATAAAATCATCAGCAATAGTGTATGGTTTCTTGTTGTTTCGGGCAATCAACCAAGCCACTTCAAAGCCAGCTTTTGATACTAAAAATTGATCGAATATACCTCTCATGTTGTTGTCCAGTTTTTGTCTTTTGACAGAAACTTACAAATTTACAAAGTATTCCCACGGGTTAGAAGTAAATGTGGGTGTAAATTATCCAAGTGTTTCTTCACTCATTGTTCCTCTGTCTTTTATTTGTGCTAACACATAATTGAGGAGCTCTTTCTATTATACTCTTTTTCTTATTGATGCCAACTGATGGCTAAAAGAAGTGATCCAAACAAATCTAACCCTTCGGCATAAGGTGAAGTAAAAAAACCTCCGCATGTACAATATATGTAAGTCAGTACTGTATAATCATTGCAAATATTATTTTTCAAATTGAAAAGAGTTAAACTTTGTAGAAATTATTTTATTTTAATTTACGATACACATAAGAGTTAAGGAAAATTAAATTTCACTCAGTGATAAATAATGAACGTGCGATGACGATTATGGCCGCTAATATTGGGTCTAATAGCTGATAAACTGTTATTTTTTCGTCGAATGTGATTCAAATAATAACAGAGTGAATTTCACTTCTGAGAATTGGACAGGTAATAATTTATTTCGCAAGGTGAACTGCCCTTATATCCCGTACGACTAGAGACTATGCAATTTGGGATTGAATTGACTGTTGAAAATAAAAAAAAAATTATTTGCATTACGATATTAGCATGATGGACATACTCATCGTTACATCAATCGAGAGCAAAAAGTGTGAAGAAAATTATCAAAAATAATAATAATTGGGACGGCCCTTTGTGGTTTAACAAAGAAGTTTAATTACTCCTAAAATTGCATATTCCTTATAAAGAAACGCGCTTAGGTTTTTAAAACGTCGACATATTCATTGATTCGACAGAAATAAGGAAGAATTGCTTCAGTAAAAGTTACAAAAAAATAAAGCTAACGCCTTTTGTTGATTTTATTCCTAGAAAAAAATTAAAGAAAATGTATAATTTTAAATGAAGGAATGTTCATTACCCCTAAAAAATGCATATTAATCCCATTTGAGGTAAATTATTCGATTAGCCGACCTCTGGTTTATATTATATTTATTTTATAATTATTTAACTGAATTTCTTAAAAAATATAGTAATAAAACGCTTGCGTTGAAATTAAATTAGTCACCTTAAACTGAAATGCAAATAGCTATTATTAAATTAAATCGAAGATTAAATTTATTTAATTTTTATTATTAACAATTTTAAATTGTTTTACAAGCACTTAAATATTTATAAATAAATTAAATAAACAGAGTATATAATAAAAAAAATAGGTAGCATCAAAAATGTTATAATTAGATTAAATACCAAGAGAACCAGCAAAAAGGTTCGCAGCATAAAAATGAACAGAATTAATTAATTTCAATATACAAACAGGAATAATTTATTTCGTTCTAAAATTAGTATTTCTTGGAACGTTCGATTATATTAAATGCCTATTATTACTTTAATATAGCTTAATGACAAGCATTAGAGTTCAAAAGCGGGAAAAATTGCATTCATATTTTGCAACGCAAGCCTAAATTAAATTCGTTAAATAGAAAATTGTTTCGTTTATATGTAAACCTGGTTAAGTATCCAGGCAATGTCGGTTAATGTAGATGACTCGCCTTTCATTATGATTTTGTTTAGGCAGGAATAACGTTTTTACCCTCATTTCGTTTCCAATTTACTTACTTTGTGGCAGTCGACAAAATCTAAGCTTTTATACCGAATGATAAAACGCTAAAACAGCAACAATAAAAATTGCAATAAAACAATTCGACCGTTTCTAATAGAGGTAAAATGATGTTAAAAAAGTTTTCAATCTAAAATATATTTTTTACTAAGATATACTCACATATCTAACTATTGGAAAATATGAGAGTTTTCTAGCTTATTTTTTTACACTATAAAAATAATTAGAGATATTCATATCAGAATGATAACAATGCAAAAATTATCGAAATATATTACCGTAATTAAGAGAAAACTCGGCATATCTTAATTTATTATAAAAACCCGCCCTATTTTGCTTTATAGACATGTTCAATATAAGGGTCTAAACTTTATGATTCTGGGATAAAAACATTATGATTTATACATTTAAAAAAATGTAATATACACATACCAAGCATACAAAGATTTTAATATGTTTTATATAATATAAATATATATAAAAATGAAACATTTGTAATTTGTTTATAAATTAGAATTAAATTGTTTTATAAGATTAATGTTTATTATTACAGTCACTGTTTTATAATCATTTAAACTTTAGCTATATCTATAAAAATTAAAATACAAAATAATATACGCACAAGCTAAATAGGCTAAATATAAAAAACCTAAACGGTTATTCAAAATAAATTGAGCGGAAATTTTTCTGGTGACAAATTAAAAAGGCAATTTTTGTCAGGATACGCTCGAACAGTTTTATTATTGCGACGATTCAGCAAAGGGATCGTCCTTTTTACTATATTTATAAAGGGAACCGAAGAGAAAAAGTTCGGGTCGGGATTTTTTGTGATTCATTTTTCACGTGGCGTGAGGTTTGACCCTTTACTAAGGCCTTCCTGTCACAACTTATTCATACGTTTCATACCACTACACAACGCTAAAGGGTTATCCCAAAAGTGAGACGCCATAAATCATTCCATAGCGGGTACATAGTCTATGTAGGAGGAGGCAATTTCACGACTTATACGCCAATTTATATGTTTGAACTTTCAGTCAAGTCTTTCATGTGATAACTTTTCACTAACCCTAGCTTGTTGTTTTGGGCCAATAAATGTGGTTTACGGTTCGATTAACCTTGAACGAGGAAATTTCATTTTTCGCGCATTTGGCGTATGCACGATCGAACACAGAGACAGGTCGTTGGGTTTTAACTTGAAAGTTTAAGCTCCACATACGCCTAGAGGGTCTTTAAAAGTTTGATAACAAGATAGAGCATAGTTTTAGATCAATAAATTATTGTAGATGTACGGGTATAATACGCATCACAGTATATACAAGATGGCTGAAAAACGACTATTTGAATACTAATATATCGAGAGCCTATATAAATGATATTTTGTTATATATAATTATATATATATATATATATATATATATATATATATATATATATATATATATATATATATATATATATATATATTATATATAGTTTACTATAAATCTTTCTCACAACTGTGATCTAAAAATTAAAAGCATGGTAAAAAAAATATTTTAAATCCTGTATTTATATTTTAGTTAAGTTAAAACGATAATGAAAGACGATCTATTGTATGGTTAAAGTTCATAAATTAATCACTTTAACGATGAAAGTTGAGAAGTTTTCAATCAATAGAAATGATCGCTATTAGAATATTGAAAAGAAATCTCGTTGTTTTTCATAATATTATTAACGATTTTATAAGAATTTTAATTATTTTGCTAAAGAAATTTTAATTGAATGTTATAATACATAAATGCATTATTAAATTCATAATTGTATCCATATATTATATATTTATACATATAATGTAAAATATGTTTTTAAACTAATGGTATATTAACAAGCTTCTTTATAGCGAAGTATCTTTCTAAAGAGTATTTATGTATCTATTACTATAAACGTATATTCTCAGTGACATTTCCATTAGACTAATGCGAAAATTGTTATTGCATCTTAGTGGTAGTTCGTCGTAGATTACATTTATAAAATACATTTTTTTTTATTATACTTCATGATCAATAAAAGCATACGCTTAGGACAAAATAGATAATAATATTTAAAATTGAAATAGTTTAATAAAATTGCTATATAAATTTAAAAACTGTCTGTTATATATATATATATATATATATATATATATATATATATATATATATATATATATATAACAGACAGTTATATATATACATATATATATATATGTGTATATATATATATACATATATATATATATATATATATATATATATATATATATATATATATATATATATATATATATATATATATATATATATATATATATATATATATATATATATATATATATATATATATATATATATATATATATATATATATATATATATATATATATATATATATATATATATATATATATATATATATATATATATATATATATATATATATATATATGTGTGTGTTAAAGCCCTAAATCTTTCCTTCAAGTTGTTTTTATAAACAATTATAAATTGTTTTTTAAGCACTCTAATATTTATAATTAAAATTAAATAAATAGAGTATATAATACAAAAAATAGGTAGCAACAAAAATGTTATAATTAGATTATATACCAAGAAAACCAGCAAAAAGGTTTGACGCGTGGAAATTAACTGAATTAATTATTTAATTAATTAATTCCAACATATAATCAGGAATACTTTATTTCGTTCTAAAAATAGTATTTCCTGTAACGTTCAATTGTATTAAATTATTATTTTAATATAGATTAGTGAAAAGCAGTAAAGTTAAAAGCGGATAAAATTGCATACATTATTAAGAGAACAAAATAAAATAATATCAGTATAAAAAACTAAGAAAAAAAATCCTAATTTTTTCCTTTCTCCGAATGTTCTCTACAAAAAATGTTAAACTTTTTTTATATACATATATAAAAAGTAGTTCTCCAGAAGGCTAACGTTTTAAAGGATCCACGGAAATCATAACTCTGCAAAGGGTCCGCCACCGGGACTCTGCCCTTGTTTGGTCGGACCGCCTTAGATGCTACAACTCTATATATAAGCCTATGTCGGCGCCCCCAGAGAGTCTAACCTCTAGAGTTGCGCCAGAAGAACTAGTTCCTTTAGAAGATTATTATCAGCATGGTACCTCCACAAACCGCATAACCAGAGCGCCTATGTCCCTTCAGCGACTGCACAAATTAATTATATTTTTATTTTTAATACAAATTCTAAACACTGAATAGCATAAATTTTAAATAATGATTAAATTACGTCTCACTCGGCACAATACTTTTGAATGTTCAGGATATATAATTTTATGCTGTACAGCGTAATTTTTTTTATATATTTCACTTTCAGACGCCATTTTTAATAACCTATTTTTTTACCAAAAATATATTTTTTAAGAAACAACGTAACTTTTGCTTTTTTATGTTAGATAATCAAAAAAATTATAATGTCTATTAAATTGTACTTATTCGTCATTTACAAAATAAAATTGAGTGAATGTAAATTTATTCCTATTTCAATACTAAAATAAAATATAGTACATATTTTATATTTATGATCACTAATAATACAATTTTTTAGTGACAAAATTTAAGAAAAATGTATTGTATACATATATACACGATATAACTCAACTCTGGACACCTTATTACTGAATTTAGAAACTAACGAACATTTGTAAAAAAAAATGTGGCATGATGTTTGTCATAAATTATCTTAAACAGGTGTTCAAGAAAAAAAAAATCTGAGATTTAATCTTGAATACTTTTTCATTCTGATATTTATTTAAGGATAATTGAATTTTACTGTGATTTCAGTTTGTAACCAATAGGTACTTATGATATTGCTATTGGGCATGTAAGCGATAAAAAATATTTATAATAGAAAATAATGACTAGGCATTGAATAACTGATATTTTAAATACAGTAATGTTTAAAATACATATATTGTTTCATGCTATATCTATATATGAGTGTCAGTTTACATGTCATACGACTTATTTTTGAACCTATATATTTTTATTGATGATTGAAAGATGATCTTCCCGAAATCGACGCTCAATATTTATTGCAGTGAGTCCATGGCGTCGCAAAGTACCGCTTGGTAACCAAAGGGTTAAATAAAATGTTATGATACAATTATTTTAAGCCAATTTTAACACATGTAAAGCGAAAATTTCTGCCATAAATAAAAGCTGAGAGTATTGATTGAGCATCAACAAAAATTTAAATTTTTGTAAATCATAAAAGAATTTTCATGTACAAAATATCTAATCTATATAAATATATTTAATAAATAAATTAAAATTAAATTACAAAAATATTATTTGGTTATTATCTGCTCACTAAACATATCCAAGCCTACCTAACCTAATTTAAAATTTGCCGTAATATGGTTTTAAGCTTAAGTTAAAATAAATAAAGTGACAAATATACAAAAATAAATTACGCATAATGGCACCAAGCTAAGCTTGATCAATGTGCTTCTGAAATATAAATTTTAAGAGCTAATTACATTCTGAGTACAAACCTGCGGTATAGCCAGACACATGGCAATTATCCATATGGCCATTATGAATTTGATGGCTCGCGATAATTTGGACATTGTATGAGACAGGAACGGGTGACAGATTGCCACGTATCTCTCCACCGTGAAAGCAGTTATCGTTAACACTGTGGCGTTGGCCGAGGTTTCGGCGGCAAACCCTTGCATTACACAGAAAGCCTCTCCGAATATGTAAGGGTACTTTGACCAGATATAATACATCTCCGGTGGAAGACCGCTAACCAGCAACAGCAAATCCGACACGGCCAGACTGAACAAGTAATAATTTGTAGCCGTATGCATCGATTTATTCCTGGATATTACAATGCACGTGCAAACATTCCCAATTACTCCAGTGACGAATATTATTGCGTATATCACTGTGATGGGTATGATTATGTATAGAGAATCCCTCTTCTCGCTCCACTCTATTATTGGACTATTAGTTGCATAATCGGTGTTATCGTAGCCTCCTTGGAAGCCTGTGTTATTATAAAAGTCAAAGTAATCTGCCAATGATGGAGAATGTTGCTCTTTTGTTTCTTGCATTTTGATCTCCAAAAAATCTAGACAAACAGGTGCGTTTTCAAGTCACGTTCACGGACAATATTTTGTATGCTAAACACAAATAAAGGCGCTGCTGTTATTTGACATACATTTCCTTTTAATGCCGCCATTCTGGCAATGTGAATATTTAAAACGACCCTTAAACAATACAATGATAACACAGCTAAACGAAAAGGCACTGGCATTACAAACTATTCTTTATCTTCATATTTAATATTCGATTTCCTTTCGTTGGCGTAGTTCGGCAGTAATCTGAAAATAATAACAAAAAAGTATTAGTTTGATGAAATGAAAATTGAATTCTTTATAGAACCCTTCTTGAAAATATCGATTTAGTTTTGCCAACATTTTTTTTCGTTAACCCTCGAAAGCTCACGCTGAGTGATACTTGAAACTACTTCATACTGACGAGTCCAATGTCGAGTAACACTTGACACATTCTGTGTAACTATATTTTTTTTACTAAAAAACAACTATTTTATTACAGTAAATATTGTATAACAATTTTACACCATCCATGCAAAAAATTTTAATTATTTTACATAAATGATACTTTAAATTAGTTTTAATATTTTTTTATTAAATATAATTACAAGTTACATGTAGCAACAAAAATGATAAAATCTACAATTAAAAACTATATAACGTACAATAAAAATGAATATAAATAACATTAAAAACTCATGTTTAAGTAAATTAAATATATACTTAGAAGTAACAATAAGAAAGAAAGTCAAATATAATGAAAGAAATTGATCAAGTGAAATAAATACTTTGATTATTTTACTTGACTAATTTTATTATTTGAAACTGTTTTTTACATTTCTAAATATAATACATATAAGTGAAAATAATAAAAATAAATTTATTTTTATGTATTTAGAAGATGTATGTATACACACTATAATAAAATAACTGTCTGATTTTATAAAACGCAACAATATTCAAACAGTACATAAAAATTTATATTAGATTGATATTTTAAAATTGATTAAAATATCAAAGTAATTTATAACTTCTATAGTTAAAAAATATAGACACTTAAATAATTAATTCTATTCGTTGATTTTTAAACGGAAACGATACTATTATATCAACAGTAAAAATTTAATTAAAAATGATATTTGGTTATAAGAAAAGGTTAAAAGAAAAGTCTATCATATAATATAATATACATAAAAACAAATTTAAATATTATAAACCCTAACATTTTAAGACATTTGAATGAATAACATACATATAATTTTGATAACAATATGTAATAAATTTTTAATGATAATAAGAAATATTTCATTATAATCGACCGATGTAGTGAGCATCTTTTTGGCGTGAATATTTTAATAAAATGTTCAGGAAATATAAAGCATTTGAAGTTATACCAAATATTGACTATATGGTATTACTTTGCTCAAAATTTGACATAATAATAAAATCAATATAATTCCTTATTTACATTTTTTATATAAGGCAATAAGCAAAATATCATATTTCTAAAATATATTTTTTAAGTATTAGGTAATCCTGAAATGAATGTTATTTTTATCTAAATTAAACTTTAGTCAGTCGTACTTTGGTTACTTATACTTGAGTACTCTTTTTGTTATATCTGTGCTGGTGCACATTGTAATTTTTTGCTATTAAAAATAAATTGGGTCGCAAAATTTATGATGGCAGAATTTTTATCAAGTGGTCAATTTATATGAAATTTCATGTTATATAAATTTCATTTAAAAAATCCACTAAAAACATATGTAATTCATTAGATGATTTAAAATTTCATAGAGGTAAAAAATTTTGAACAGGAATTCAGGACATCAAGAATAATCCTGGATATGAGAGACCAGCAAAGATAGAAAATTATGTTCTAGCAGCAGAAATAGAAGGATATACTATTCAAACAATCTATCAACTAGCCGAGAAACTAAACCAGTATGGTTTAACACTGCATAGAACATTGGGAAAGCTTAGAGACAAGGTGTACGAATTCCACACGAACTGAGCGATGAAAAGTCGGCGCGTATTTGCATATCCGAAGAGCTTTTGTATCTAAAGATGGTCGCCTTTTCTCGATTATTTGAGAAATGGGTGTTGTACGACCACAATAGTCGTACGTAGTAAGACAGTGGTTATCCAAAAGTTTAGTAGCAAAACCTACCTCGAAGCCTGGGCTCATTGTAATACAAATATTTGTTTGTGTATGGTGGGATTGCAAAGGGATTGTGCAATATTTTAGGGTTTTTAAACCTGGCCAAATAATAACAGCAAGCTTTTGTTATAATCAGCTTGATCATTGAAAAAGAAGTCGAATAGTTCTACAACACGACAATGGCGGAATCTCGATAAAATCAAGGAACTTCGATGGAAAGTTTTTATTTGAATAGCTTTATTTCAATCGAAGCAACACTTTCTAAAAAGAAAAATAAGCCAAATGCAGACAAGGCTGTCAAAAAGGGGAATATTATCTGAATACTTTACCTCGAACGTTTTATGCTAAGAGAATTAATGACCGAGAGCTGGAATAAGGTTATATCCTTAGAAAGAAATGATATTTTGATTCATTAAAATTGAAATAAACATTTAAAAGTGATGTTTTTGCTTCAATAAAAACACGACATTTATTTTTAGATTGATTATTCATTATAAAAATAATGTTATTTTAAAAATATCCTTTATAAAATAGATAATGCAAACTCTAGTAAGCAATCTTACAGCAAACACTACATCATAAATTACGATTTATTACTATATTTGATAGAAATAAATTAAATCAATTTGAGTGTTTAGTTACATAGTTTAAGATAAATGTATAAATCATCTAATGTAAAATTAAACGAATTATTATCTGGACTTAAGCATTTAATTAGTCAATAAAAATCTATGTTAATAAAAATGTTGTCCTAGACATTATATTGAATATTTTAAAATTGATGATAAAATATAATTATTCTGAGTAATACTTAAGTTATAGAACACCATTTTTTTTAAGAAAGTCACTATCATACTCAACGCTTAAAATTATGCGTTGGGAAAACAATGTGTTTTGCCACCCAAAACACGCAGAAAACGGTAGTGGTTAGGTGGCAATGTTTACTCAATTAAAAAAAGTATATTTTATAAAAACAATACATATAAAACTCACATAGCTCATATATGCTAATCAATACGATTTTTTCAAGTAATTTTTTTCTGCTTAAAATTCACGACTAATGTCGAGAATTTAAAGCAATAGTTAAACTTCATAGTTTGACATGTGTTTCCTGTTCATAACGTTATTGCCATGAACAAAATAAATATTGCTTTTATTTTGACTAGCTTTGTATGTTTATTTTATAAACATTCTTCGGATATATTTAAAAAAATAATAATATATGCAGATATGCCCATGAAACCAATTATTATATTGCCTATTGTTATATATAACAAACCTTTGTACAAAGACAAGGTTCTCGGTATAATATTCTCGTAAAAAGCAAGGCACTTAAAAAGTGAAAAACCTTTTTTCTCTATAATAGAAGCGCCGATTTATGCCCTGAGAGCGTCAACTGCGATGAATGGGCCTCTTTCACTGCCGAAAATTGATATCGCACATTTCATAAAAATTATTTAAATACGAAATCGTTTAACGGCATGCTTTTGAACCTTGCGGTTAAATGTATGCTAAATTTTAAAAGTTTAACCGAAGGCCCAGCTGCCGTTGAAGTTTACAGAAATTAACGCGCAAACTATATATATAATACATAGTAGCGGGACGCGATAGCCCGTATCACTCTGGTGGAAATTGCCGTATATCAAGTTTCCACATTGTTTCACAGTTAAGCAACTTGGCTCGAAGCCGCGGTGAGACTATAGAATAACAATGCTGGAATTATATTGCCCTTACGTTTCGTCCGGCCGACCTTATCTGAACGTAATTTAATGCTTTTACTGCAACTCGAAGATTGAAATTTATTTTATAATTTAACAAATTTAAATGCAAATGAATTTAGTACTATACTTTTTCTCTTATTCATCATTTTTATCTTTAAACTTATAACCCCTTTAAATATATTTTAATTAAAATTAAACTCATTTATTATTCATATAATATCTTAGTCATGCCTTAATTTACATTTTACACTTTAAAATCACATGCAAACTATTAAAATGCGAATTCTGCATCAAAAATAAATTGTTGCATATTATATTAAATTATTCCTTTTACACTAAACAGATATTTATAAATTTAACTTTTTTGTTATGTTACTCAAATAACATTTATAGTACCTTAAAAAATCTACCCGCCGCTATATTTTCTAATATATTGATTAGTTTACATATATATTTAATTTCAAATAAACTTTTAATGTCAAAACTACGGCAATCATAATATTTTTATCATCTTTAATCTCTAGCCAATTCGATTCACAAATTGGATTGCAGTATCCGTTGAGCAGTCCTGATTGCTCCGGCACTAAGGTGTAATTATATCCCTTAATATCAATATTCTTTCAGGCCGTTTCTTATTTTAATTTTTATATATGCACGATTGTCGTTATTTTCGTCGCACGAGTAATAAATATAAATAGAATTCGGTTTTCCGAAAAGTTTTTCTCAGTAGCTATATTGCAATCTCATCAATACTCGTTACATATATCCTACAATATTTCTTTCTTAACAACCAAAGTCAGGTTGTTAAACGCAATTAGAAAATAGCACTGCCCTAAAGTTTATCAACTGGGTTAAAGCAATAATGGGATAGCAATTTACAATAAAAACAAACATTTTTTTTATATGTACGTAATTTTACGTAATTTTTCAGTAAAAATATATACTTATATAAATAGTGTAAGTCGACGAATAACACTTGAAAAATCTGGCTTCAAATCACAGATGAACCTCAATGTTTAATGAAATTAATAACTTTTATTAATCATTTATAGTAATTTTTTTAGATTTCTCTAATATCATGAATAAATATTGTATTTGAGCTATGTTGTAAAAATGTTTAATAAAGAGTGAAATGTAGCTCAAAAACATATGTTTATTAAAAGTCTGTGGAAAATACTTGAACACTTCTGAATTTTTTCTACATAATATTACGTTTTGATTACCACAAAAAAACAATATAAATGAGTACTTATAAATAATTATATAATTTAAAACAATATTGTATACATCTTATAACATGCATTTTAAGCAAGAATGATGTTTAATATTTTATCTTAAATCATTTGCTACATAAAAGTCGAGTAAATAAATTTCGTGATTTAAGATAATATTAAAAGAAAGCTTCCAGTTATTCAGTACAGTAATTAATTTCTCTGAATTCAGGTTGATTAGCACATCACGCTCATTGCGGTAACTCTATTACGCTGCAGATGAATTTATTATATTATAGATCTACCAAATCTCTCACAAAAATATAATAAAAT
This sequence comes from Plectrocnemia conspersa, assembly GCF_051122295.1. Classification (NCBI taxonomy): domain Eukaryota; kingdom Metazoa; phylum Arthropoda; class Insecta; order Trichoptera; family Polycentropodidae; genus Plectrocnemia; species Plectrocnemia conspersa. The sequence goes on from NW_028277177.1 coordinate 17,384,271, forward strand.
TTAAAACAATTCCGGGTACAAATGTTATACATGAATTTTTAAAAGATGCTATATATATTGAGTAGCCAAAAATAATTTAGCCCCGATCGACTTTTTCTCAGAATACGGATTTTGTTACATCAATGCGCATTATTCGTATACATGAACGCTTCTTTAAATTCAGATCCTACTTTAAATTAGCTATTTTATCCTACAACAAGTTTAAATTAGATTTTTCGTACATGAAAGAAGCACAAAAAAATATTTAATTGAAAATACAGAAATTTTAATTTACAGTTAAAAAAGTGAAAATATTCATGTATGAAATACTCTAAGCATGATTTAGTTAGTAGTGCAGGAGAATAATTTGTATGCCAGTATATCCGCTTATGTAGTTATTTTATGTTTTAATCCGCGAAAATAGTAACTAGATTAAAACGTGACAGTTAAATCATACATATTTATTATATTTTTAAATAGTAAATTTTAATAAATATAAAACATTATATTTTTCGCAAAAGTAACATTGCATGCATTAACAAATATTATCTATTCCAAATATAATCAATCATTAGATATTATTAAAAAAGTAAGTAATACATATTTATTTAATAAATACATATCTATTTAAGGAATAACTTAATTATTTTTCTACATTTTTAAAAAAAAATTTTTGACTTGTTTACATTTTTAAGGCTCCGCTTTTATATAAAAATAATTTATAATGTAAACGTAATTGTAGTATATGATTATGACATATTTTTACGTTAAGCGTTTCACGATATTACAGTTAATTACGTTTGCTTGAAAATTCAATTAAACCAGTAATACAATTTATATTTTCGATTTCATTCTGAATTAAACGGTCTGCTTGATTAATTTTCAAGCCATGTCGATACGCTTTGGAGTTCTGCAAAGTTTTGTAAATCGTTATAAGTATGGAGTTTTAAGGTTATACTCGAAAACTTTTAAAGAAAAACATTATTTTGCATCGACGAAGTGTCACATTTGCGAAAGTTGGGTGACAAGAAGTATCAAAGTTTATTATATAAGTAAAAATCTATTATATATTCATCAAATTGAGGACGAGGCCTATGTCAGAAAGTTTTTTTTTCAACCGATTAATTTTGAATTATTAATCTTGTTACATCCTAACTTTTTTATATTTTTTTGCACCTATATTGATATTTTTATTACGGTTAAGATTAACCCGTATTTTAGTGTATTCGTCAAAATTAAATTTATCAATTTACGATGGTTATATATAAAAAATCTCGATTGGATACACAGTACGTGACTTTATTGCCTGTTTTACGCGCTATTTATATCAAATTTCGAAAATACTGCAGTACGCCACTTCCCTTTTTAACATTAACGGTGTATCAGCCTTAAGTATTTTATTTTTTCATCCCGAAATCGTGTAATAGCGTTTCCCGGTAGCTATTCGATACACGTTTGGCTTTCTCGGAAGGGTGGAAATTTACGATTTTGATGGATAAAAAACCTAGACCCTATCTCTTAATTTTTGCCAGACGCATTTTTCGAGTAAAAAATAGATCGGACCTGGATAATCGAAATACGTGACGTCATCCTCTTTTTGTATTCTTACGTATAAAAGGTGAGTGTTTTTCCTGCTTTTTGTTAACTAAGCCTTGGGTTTTACTTTACCTCACCGCTTAATACTTACAAATTGGATGAGGTGGGATATTGCCAAATTATTATCTGACGTTTAATTCTGATAATTTGATAGGCCTTTTTCCTTTTATATGAAGAAGCGAGGTTATCCTTTAATATACGCATCGTAATCCAGAATCCCTTATCGCGTCGGATATAAGCGTATAAAACTTAATTGTGAACATCTGGGATAGAAATTGCTTTTAGCTACGTGCGACATTGTCTAGATTCCTAGCTTTAACTGTTATTTAGCAATGCTTTGTTTTTCTTTTTATCTTGAATATTCCAACTAACTGAACGATATTGTTATAGCAAATGCTCGTTTAATATAGTCATATGACTATTAAACTACAATAACAAGAGTTCAGTTTAATTTTATTTAAAAAATTTAATACATGAAGATAATCGTAAAGTGAATGTAAAAAGTAAAAAAATCTGAAGCATTTCGTTTCAGGATTGACTAATAATATTTTTATATTTTTAGCATAGCTACTATTGATCCTAATACATTTTGTAAACCTACATTTAAAAAATAACATTTCTAGATAATACTTAACATTGTTTTGACCGACTGAGACTAAACTAAATATTACTGCAGTTTCGGTTCATCGATCGTTAAACATCTATCAAGAAATCTTAAAATTTTGAATTGAGCTTAAAAGTGCCAATGGATGCAATTTATTTTACTTTAAGTTCTCAATACTATGCAGTAACATTTTTTTTTGTTTATATGAAATATTAATATTTATAAAAAAAATACGCCGATGCTATCAATGTATAGGCAACAATGCTATAAATTAATAAAAATGCATGCTTGAAAGAATGTGCACGGAATTACAGAATACATTTTAAATATTAAATTTCGAAGCGCAGCTGCAACATCCAAAAACACTAACGAAAATCGCGTCACAAGTATACCACTATTTTATTTAAAAGTACCGCCTTGTGTCATGAAATTTTAAATCAATAAGTGCAATGTAATATTAAATGAAAAATGATTTTTAATTGAATTTCACCATTCTGAGAAATGACAGGTAACTTCTCATCATACCTTTTGAGATGTGCATATCAGGTCAACCGTTAGTAAGATAAATATTTTTGTCTTACAAAATCTATTAAAAACGTCATTAAAAATATAATTTTCTTTAAACATTCCATCCACTTAGTTAAGACAAGACAAACGTGTGTAAGTGAAAGAAGAAATTTCCCCCTCCCGCTGTGACGGCGACGGCACGATTTTATTGCTTTTGGCGTAGATTTTTTACTTCTGAGAAGGGATAACTGTTTTATGCGCTCTCTAGATTGACAAAATTCGGTTTATTAAAAAGTCTTACTATAAACGCTTTATAATCGAGCATTTTAACCGCAAAGGCACGATTTTACTGCTATTGATCTGGACTATAAATTCACTATATGGCAATACTGAGCAACAAAGAAAACAAGACTAATTATCAGATAAATATTATGAGTAGATTTTTTACTAATTTTGAATGCCTGATTAAAATATTTCGTATTAAATGTGATTTCAGAAAATATGTTGCAACAGTGGCTAATTTTTATATTTATTTGTAGCATAGAAAGGGTTAACTCGTACCTATTATTATTTATTAAAGAAATTATATCACATAGTAAAAAATATATAAAGTGCCAATTTTTGTCATGAGGCCCGGAATCATTGTTTTCCCAGGGCCCGGGTTCGCTTGAGTATAATGTATATGTATGTTTTTAAAAAAAATATCATTTGATATGAAACTTATATTTATTATTTTTAATAGTTGACTGTTGACTATAAAACAGTAAATGATTTTAGAAACGCTGTACATATGCAAATATGTCGGATAATTGGCCTTTCGGGATTTCTGCCGTTGGGCAATCAGCGTTTGGGTGTTTGGCTTTCGAGATTAAGAACAAAGCCCTTTTATAATATTCTACGTATTTAAACTATATATGTTGATTTTAATGTTTTGCATCAATTTCCTCTATGATCAGTTAACTATAAAAATAAAAATAAATAAATATATGAGCAAAACCATAACCTCTTTGTTTTTTATAAATAATTGCAGATTTTTTTCGTTCAAAATAAAACACAATATAAAAATACTGTCCTAAGTAATAAAACGATTTGTATATGTTTTTTGCAAGGATGTTGCTGATTTATAACAAAATATAATATTAAGAGAGAAAATTGTTTTGGACCACTATACAATATCGTGTCAACAAACATTCAGCACAGTGTGGTGCATTGTGCTGAATGTTTGTTGACACAAAAATAGCCAGAGCATTTTAACCTTGAAAATGAACTTCAAGTAAAATCTTAATTTATTTTGTGAATAAAGCATCGTTAATGTACTATTATATTAGTGTTAAAAAATAATACCACACTAATTGACAATAGTAACAACTCCCACTATTTGACGAATAAATTCACAACTTACTTATTAAAATCTACTTTATTTCGTTTTAAACAGATTCAGACAAATTTCATGGAAATAAAAATAATAAAATAAAATCTTGAAATGTACATACGCATTGTTATCTTTTTGGGAAATTATCATTGCTAAATATATATTGTTTTATAATTTTAATTACCATCAAAATAAAAAAATAACGATTAAAATCGACCACTTAATATAAGGTAATTAAAATTTAAATCAACTCATTTATTATGTAGAAATATGATTTAACATTAAACATATTTTAATAGCCATCTGCTATAACATTAAAACGTCGATTGCAACTGGTACGATTTGGATAATTGCCAATCATTTCTTTGTGATTGCAAGCTTTTAGAGTCAGCTTCTATTATCTTATCTATGTTAAGCCGAGTTTATATTGCTGCTTTGAGGGAAAATTTTGGTTAAAGCACGTGTGAAAGCAACCGCAAACGTGAACCTTTAATTTGGGCAATTTGTAGGCGAGGGAACCCCTAGATACTCCTTTCTTGATATTACACGTATGTATATACGTAACAAAAGGCTAAATATCGATATAACGCCATTTTTATTATTTTTATAGCCGTTTCTGTATTAAATATATTTTAATCTTTCGATTATATCGCTTAGATTTTATTTTTCATCTTGATAATCTTTTGATGTTGGCAATGGCAAAAAATATTATTTACGTAATAAAGCTTTTCATATTATGAAAGCTATTATGAATAAAAATTACTTATTTTTGGGTGAAATAACACGCTACAATGCAATGGTGGCAAACGTGTGTGGTAATGGCACAGATTTAATCTGGCCACAATTACAATGAAAATCCGCGGAGAGTTTATCTTAAAACATGTCCCGCTAAATTTCCCTATTGTTTATTCTGAGACAAAAAATGTCGCCTTACAAATGCTGGCTTTTGTGATAACTGTTCAGAGAAATTGTGCCTCAAAAGAGTCATAAAGATAATTTTTATTATATTTAATATATAAAAAGACCTTTGATACGCTGCCTTTAAACTACGCTATATTTTTATACATCTATATACAATACACAAAAAAAAACCTTTGAAACTTTCCCTGAAAGTCTGGTTTGCACTTAACTTTTGTTGTCAAGGTTTTTCTTAGATATTATTTTAATGTATATGCATAAGTACATTCGTATGAAAATGTAGACACTAAAGAGAATTACCAAATAAATTATTTATTATCTCTACTATAAAGGATTTTAATTGTTCACAGTTTAATCTGTTGACTCATAAAAGGGGAGATATTTTGTTGACATTCCATTATTCTACTAATCTTTAGTAAACCATAAATGTAATTTATACAATATTTCACTTATAACATTATTTCTAATATAAACCGTAGTAATAAATAAAATAAATATCAACCTTAAATCTTAAACTAAGCTAATTGTGAAAGCACGTGAAACTAGCACTCTTTTTTTTTGTTTATATTAAAAATAATTATTAGAGTGTCTTACAATTTTCTTTGAAATTCTAATATAAGATTATGTGACTCAATAATTTATAATATTATATTGTGCAAACTATATCGTATGAGCTATATAAAATTATAAATAACAAGCTAATTTTAATTATGTTATTATTTCTGATAACGTATTGTTCTTGCTATAATGAGTTATAACAAAAACATAATAAGCTTTCATCCAACTATAACAAAGCACTTTTTTTTAGTTTTTGACCAGTGTTAAAGTATCTTAAATATGGAATTAAATAATTTTAAAATGATTTAGTTAAATATTCAGTAGAAAATTTGTAAAATAAATATCATTTTCTCAGTTTCTTTTCAAAGATTTTTTTACTTTTATTTTGATTTTTAAAATATACTACATATGTAAATTATTGTAAAAATAATTACAGCAGCATACATATACACTAAAACAATAAGAAATTTTGAAGAGCATTTTGCATCCAATGTTTTTTTTAATAATCAAAGGACAAAAAATAAATCAATTACCTATTTAATTTGCTTTAAAAGAAAATATATTAAGCATGCTTATTTTGTGCTATATTACAAAAAAAACAGTAACGAGCAAAAATAAAATATATGGTATTATATATTTAAGTATTACCCATAAGTAATGCTTTTTTTTAACATACACTTTTTGAAAAGAGTTAACATATTAGTAAACACATATTTTGTGTTGTGACCTTAGTTGATATTTTTTAGTGACAAAAAATTCACGTTGCATATTGTATTAATTTTATATAAAAAAAACGACTGTTACAAAAAAATATTTGTCCAATTAACGGCGACATATTGAATGTCAGACAATGTCCAAAATACAATCATTTAAAAAATTTAATCTAGTGTTTTTTTATTTTATATATGAGTCTTAAAGTGAACCACACAACTTGGGAGATTAAATAGTCATACGATCTGAAATTGAAATATATCCAACGATAACCATCGATGAATTATTAAACAAGGTCCGTACATCGTAGTCTACTACCCAAATATGTTTTAAAATATTGCAAAACGCTGAAAAGAGGGTGTTTGAGTCCAAAAATTGTCCAATCACTTCAGAACAATGAGAATCAACACATGTACTGCATTGCGGAAAAATTGCAATTAAAGTAATTTCTCTGAAATAATCTCACTGGGAACGAAAAATGGGTCCTTCACACAAATGTAACTAAGAAAATCAGTGGCTATCTTATTTTATTCAAACGTGACTACAAAAATCAGTAGTTTTCGACTACTACTTATTTCTCTTAATGAAACAATTTTTAAGAAAAAAATATTCAATAAGTAAAATTTTGATTATTACAAAAATAAATATTATATAAAAGGCAGTAGCAATTCATTAAAAATGTGAAAGTATGTTATATAAAATAAATAAAATTATATTATACAAAAAAATCCAAAATACTGAAAAATGCTATTTAAGTTTTATTGATAATAAGATTGTTACTTTTAGGTACTCCTAATTACATAGTTTTGAAAAATAACAACGATTTTTAATTATTATTGCATATCATATTTTAATTAATAATAATAATAATGTCATGCAATAATACAAAAAATGTGAAAATATTTATTATGTTCAAATTAAAGTTCAAATGATAAGAACAAGATTGAGGGACACATCATTTAACTGGCGCAGAATATTTCATTCGTACAAATTCTCTTTTAATGAAAGCTAAAATAACTTTTTCATTTTTTTTACGATTTCATTTGGCTCTCTTCAGATGAGAGTGTGGTTTGCGAAAATCCTAAATAATTCACTTTACTAGATACAATTACGCCAACTTGGTGTTGGTATTATATTTTACGAATGGCATAATATCCAAAGTTGATCGCAGAATTCATTGCATCAACTTAACTCCGGATTTTGATGGATAATGGAAAAAAACAAACATACTCAAATATTTTAATAAAAATTATTTATAATATAAGTATATAACTTCCTACTTTTTAAAATATATTAAATAAAATAAGAAGTAAGATATGATACAAAATAAAAATTATTTATATTATTCGTATTTAACCTTCTATTTTAAAGATCTAATAAATTAAATGAAACTAAGAAATATGTATATTTGGCTTAATTAAGTCCTTTAAATTTAAATTAAAAATCTAATAAAAATAAGGCAGACTTTTGCTGCGGTGAAATTTTCTGGAAAATTAACATTCTTTACACATTTGTTTGCAATTTGTTTTAATGTTCGAAATAAATTAGGACCATCCGTGCATATTATTCGCTGAACCCTAACATTTCCACTGGGTTGTGTGTAATAAAATAAAAATAAACACATTTAATAAAAATTTGCATATATAATTAATGCAAACACATTTTAATAATTTATTTAAGAACACACAAATATAATTATATGCATATTAGACTCAAAAGGGATTAAATCATAGGCGTGAATGAACCGTTTAATCTTAATAGACATATCAATGATATATCGAAGGGATGTTCCTATGGGAATTAAATCTAATAGGGATAAATCAAAATGTTGCGGATTAAGATTAATTCCATAGCGATTCATTCACATGTGTATCATGCTGTAATTGAAACGAATTAAACTTAATTGGTGTATATATAACTTTTATTACTACACCGTGCGAAATAAAAGCTTTTAAATTGAACTCATAATTGATATACTCCAGGGTGAGATATTTTTTTTACAAAGGTATTATATAAACATTGCAAGCTTAGTCATATTTTCTTTTAGCCAATTTATTTACGATCATGAAAGGTCTGAAACAGTGACAATAAGAGAATTAGAGTCTGAGCTTGTTTAACAAAGCGGAAAATATTTCGTATGAGAACTGAAAAACATACTGCTAACGATATGTGTGCGAGCAAGGTCGTTTCCTCATATGTTACCATAATGAAAACATTCTTTGACGAAAATAAGATGATGTACAAGTGCTTAATAAAATATTTACTTAAATAAAATGTTATTGCTAATTTAATTTCATAAATGTATATTCGATGAGAAAATATATATTTATTAAAACTAGATTGAGACTATTGTGACATTAAGAGGTTATCCTAATGCGTCACGATGAGCAAAAAAACAATACATTATATTATTAGAATACGTTTAAAAAAATATAAAATTTAATGATACGAACTGACCCAGCTCCTCTTAGCAGACATTAAATAATATTGTTTCGTGGTAAATGTGAGCAATTTTTTATTTATATCCAGCCTTCCTATTTTAATTATTAATCTATGAAAATATTCCGCCTTTTATGTCTGCAGGTATCTACATACATTATGTATTATGAATATCTAGATGCTACCTTCACATTTAGCAGAAACGGTTCACATTCCACTGAAATATCTACGCACATGGGACTAACCTTTTACAGGCTGGCTCAACGTGTCGTGCTAAAAATGAGTATCGATCTTCAATTAACACGATTCATGACAGAATAAATTTTCAGAATGGACTAAACGTAAAAATTTCGGTCGTAAAGTTGTATGAAAAAAATATATTAAATTTGAATCGAACTGTGGCGAAAAGGAAGTAAAAAAACCGATTTGATTTTATCCCAAATTTTGACAGGCGGTAAGAAGTATTGAAAGAAAGCTAGATGTACGTCTTCGGGATATTTGATATATAATCGATTGATGAAAAAGCTGGCAAGATTATTTAATCGCATGAAAAGACTGGAAATGAAAAACTTTCGGACGATTGCACCAAGGAGGGGCAATTCAGTAATTGTAAGATTAAATTAGTGCAGTAATTAAGGCGGTGAAAATTACAGCAGAGATACTTTTTCGAGAGCTAGTCTTTTATTTTAACTTCGTTACGAATTCCTTTTCCTTCTGCTGCGGAAATCTTGGTCAGGCGTCGTTTAATTAAATGTGTTTTTCATAGTGTTCTCTTAAGCCCAAACAAAAGAGAATTCTTGCAATTATGTCAAAATTTCTATGTTGCTGTACAAACATCATATTTTTATTTTAAAAACCATTTAATACATATCTAAATAAAGTAGTTATATACCGTTAACATATTTTTGTTTAACGCTAAAATCTCTTACCTGGAAACAATTTATTTAAATCTCTTTTGTCGTCTGTTACGTAGCTGTTTATGACAACATTTCAAGTATGTATAAAGCTCAGAATAAACTAATATGTTGAGACTTATTGTAACCAAAATAGAACTAATATTTAATCAGTTCAAATGTATACAAAATACTACAAATATAAAAGGAATTCCTTCAGCTCTTCTTATTAATATTTATTTAATTTTTAGCGTCTGTTAATTTTTCTTTCGAAAATTTCGGGATTGATTTTTTGCCAAAAATAATCAAGTTGGTCTTTATACAAATTTAAATGTTCGATGCTAGTATAAAATTACTAAAAAAAACGCCTGAAAAGCACAGTACTTCATTAGATATAGTAAAAATGTCATGGTACGCGTTAAAACTTACACCAATTGTGCATCGCTTATTGATTTCATGTCCTTTACATAAATATTTTAGTTCAACTCTCGAAATCATGCTCTAAAAAGTCACATCACTGATGGCTATGATTCATTTGAAGAAGAGGGATTTTTATTAGAGAAACAGAATAATTTTTTGTATCCGAAATTTAATAGATCAATATAAGGAAAATATTTAAAAGATCACAGAAATAGTACTAATAATATTCTGGAAGGATTTATATTTATAAAATAAAGTATATAAACAATTCTGATTCAATGAATATTGCAAAAATAATAGTAGTTTCAAAACCTTTTAAATTAGCTGTCGAAGGGCTTAACTTGAGCTTAGCCGATGCAATTTCAAGAGTCACATTTCAGAAATTATCTGCACAAAGCAAAAATAAAAACAAAATGAATTAATATCTTAAAAAACATATAGAGAAATGAAAACAAACAGATTTAACTGATAAATCCCAATTTAATTTATGAGGATTATCATATCCTATATTAAGTAATACTTTAATTGAAAGAATAACTAAAGAACATAAGCAAAATACGCTTCAAATTTTAAAACCACTTAAAACTCCACACGTTAGAATCTCTTTAGTCTTCTAACCCATATTCTCCTGAATTCTTATCTTTTTTTTTAGAATAAATTAAGACCATCGTGGCCTAACAGGTTACCCCAATGCGCCACGATGGTCGAAAACAAATTTTAAATTTACAAAACAAAAAAAAAAACGTATATATACATAAATAGAACAATACTTAAAAATAATAAACATAACAAAAAAATTATAAAATATCAAAATTAAATGATACAAACTGGATCAGCTCCTCGTAGCTAACATTAAACAGGTCAATATGTAATGCCAGCGTATTAAGGAGCCGGATGGCCACAGCTAAAGGCGAGTCGGCAAGTGCGGACGTCCTAGCCCTAACGGCCATCAAAAGAGGACGTGATCGCGATTCTCAAAAATGTTCTGGAGCCCAAAACTTGAATTCCTCGAGAATAGCTGGATTGTCGACAGTGCCTTTTAGTAATTTGAAAAAATGCTTAGCGACATACAACTTTCTGCGAGAACTCAGTGAATCATATCCCAACGCTCCTAAAAAAAAGGCGCTGAATATAATTTTGTAAAGGTATCTTAAATACCTTTTTTGAATTTTTTTCACTAAAAGGGAATATTTGGCTATTCGGGGATTCCAAATTAAAGATCCCGATTCAAGAATGCTACGAACTAAGGTGTCATAAAGGATGCGAATAACATACGGATCGTCAAAGTGAAAGGCATTCCTCATAACAAAGCCGAGCATCTTGGAATATTTATCACAGACGTCGTATATGTGTAGATAAAACCTCCATTTTCTCTCGAAAGTGATTCCGAGATCTTTAGTGGAAGTTTCCCTAGTCAAAATGTTACCACTGAGATGGTAGAAATAAGCTGATGGCGAATGGGATCGAGAAAATGACACAGTATGGCACTTTCCGAGACTAAAGGGCAGATGGTTAATGGAAGCTCATCTCCACAGAGAGTCTAAATCACTTTGTAGAGAGAAGGAGTCCACAACAGATCGAATGCATTAATATAATTTTAAATCATCTGCGTACAGAAGAAAACTTGAATTTGTAATTGCTGTATTTATGTCATTAATAAATAACACAAAAAGCAGAGGGCCCAGATTGGATCCTTGAGGAACCCCCGAAGAGGTAAAATATTCTTTCGACAATCGGCCACCATAGGTTACAAACTGTCTACGATTGCTTAAGTAACTCGAGAATAACCGAGTTAAATTATCCGAGTCACCGAGGTTCGACAATTTTTTTAATAATAACCTATCACAAACTTTGTCAAAGGCTTTCTCAAAATCTGTATACACATCGTCTACTTGAATTCCCGCATCGAGAGAAGTTGTCACCGTTTTGGTGAACGACAGAAGGTTAGTAACAGTGGAACGGGCAGGACGAAACCCGTGCTGTTGGTCTAATAAAACTTGCTGAAAGTGATTGTAGAGATATTTATGAATTATTATTTCAAATAATTTAGCAGGAGCTGACAACACTGCTACTGGTCTATAATTCTTTATATATAATTTGTCACCCTTTTTATGAATAGGGGTGACTTTTGTGCATTTCCATAGGTCAGGAAATGATGATGTCTTGAGAATCAGATCATAAATACATTTTAGAGGAGCAGCGAGACTGACTTCGCAATCCTTCAAAATAAAATCGGGAATTAAATCAGGTCCAGAAGAACGTCCTGTCTTTAATTTATTAAATCCGTATTTAAGATCTGAGTGCTCAGTTTCTTTGATGGTCAGTACTGAAGACCAAGAACATGAAAAAGGAAGCGACTGAGCGGAAGGCGAAAAACATTCTTCGAAAACAGAACGAAATTATCAATTTAACAAAGGAATTTTAAACAGCAGTTACTTGACACAATAACAATTTTATATAGTACACATATTATATTTAAATGTATGTATATAAAAATGCAATTTGGTGATTCCAGAATGAAATCAAATTGCAATCCCAACATCCTGTGATTACAATTCTGTCTCAAGATTGAGTTCTCTACTCAATGCAGGATTGTCAATAAAATAATAAAAAAATATTTTTTTATTTACTAATCTTGTACCTTTACTTTTGTACATACTAACGTGTTCAATAAATAATTTATAATAATCCAACCCTCACCTCGATAAGCTAGGTTAGCTTTAAATGTGGAAACATATGTTTTAATTTATAAATATTATATTTCGAAAATTAACATTTAAAATGTAGAAGGTTATTTTTCCTTCTTATCTTAAATACCTTGTCAACTCGTAAAAAGTTCACGGTCTAAACTTTAACCTATGATATTTTAATGTATGCAAATTTTCTTAGTACGTAACCGAGGACCTGAAATAAAAACCGGATACGTGACTGTCGGTAAAAATAGTATAAACTAGCATTGATTCTGAATCCAGCTGCTACGTGAGATTTTTCGAAATGCAATTTAAGAAAACACGCGAAAATGCAAATTGTCACGTGCGTTCGACGTCTTCATTGTGACATATTTCTTTTACGATCGAGCTGCTTTATAACCTTCGTTGGTTGTAAAAAGGTATAAAATGACACATGCGCACATCCACACACACACAAATGTGACAGTGTTAAGCCCTTCATATACCCTGAATTTGCCGCAGAAATTTTGCTGACAAAATCCTAGGCAGAAGGTTATACATAATACACGTTGAGGTGACTACGCCAGATCGAGTGCGAATGCTTTTATTTATGACCATAAATTACCCGACGCTGGCTAAAATATGTGTTTTTATGTGTTTACACCGAGTGGTTAAAAATTTAGTTGAAATCCTATAAAGAGATTAAATTATTGTTTTATTAATTTTTTTTAAACATTTTATCATCTCTTGGTAATCTTGGAAAGTGTATGAAAACAAGCTTTGTATATGAAAAGAAATAAAAAGTAATATCAAACATTTTCTGAAATGTTTTTGTTTGTATAGAATACGATACTGGAAAGAGATATTACAACCCTTTTCAACATATACCTATTTATAAAATATGAATTTAATTAAAAAATTATCTAAGTTTATAAAAATTTTGTTGAAATAATAAATAAATTATTTTTAATTTAAAGTCTAAAATTAAAACAAAAAAGGAACTCGTGTTAAACGAAACTATGGAATTTTTAGATCCGTTTTTTTACAATAAATACGATATAAACGAATTTACCAAAAAACATTGAACGTTATTTGACCCTTGCTACGCACATAAACAAATTCCTTGCTTTAATACACTGCTTTGAAGTTATGTAAAGAGAATATCTATTACATGTACATATTATACTTGGTAAAGTGTTAGTTACTTATTTAATATATGCTATTTGTATTTAGATTCATGTATTTGTATATAAGTTTAATCAAGAACAGTAATTACACATTTGATTAATGTTGCTGTTTAAATTTAGCCGTTAGGGTAATACTTTTTAACTTAACGGAATTTATTTAACAACAAAATTATTTCAATCACGCGAAACAATCAATTCTGCATTATTTTTTATAAAATACAATAATACTCTAACTGTTGTACTTATTCCATTATTCTACATAATTATTCATTAGAAATCGTTATCTAAAGTAGTGCTTGATGAATCAATCGTTAAAAAAATCTCTATATGAGAACACACAAAAATTATATATTAGCACATTGTTTACAAGATCTTTCTAAAGACGTAACTATAAACATAAACTAATTGTACTACTAATTGTCACCACTACACAACATAATTTTACTAATTGAAACGCGCGGTTCAATGATTCTATGGCATTGTCATGCTCAAGTGAAAGACGATGTTCTTATTTAATCTCACTGAAGGACTGTAAATACTATAGATTAGTTAAGTGATGGCGAACTTAAAAAATACACACGGGGAATTATAGGGACAGAGATTAATAATATGTCCTCATAGCTTGAATTAACCCTTTACTTTGTAAGTACCACCCGTAGTTGTTGTAGCAAAATCAGTCGCAAAGACTTTTTGCCACGTTATTGTATTTATTATTTGATTTATTTGTTTCTTTTGGACTTTCTAAAAACGAAAGTTTTTATCTTGTCCGCAGTATACATACGAATGCGTATCCGAATAAATCAATACAATAAACGGAATCCCGTTTATTGTATTGTTTTTGTTTTTAAAACACAAATGAAAAAACTAAAACTACATCAGAAAGCATCGGTGCATTTAAACAGATACTGAATCCAAAATAATACCTTTCATAGAATCACGTTGCTGATTTTACCGATTTTCGAATGACCGTTACGCAGATATTTATTAGACAATAACAAATATTCTTGTCCCGCCCCAAACCATCGCATTGAAATTATGAAGGTTGTATAAAATAGAGCACGGCCTCACTAAATCGTTTCCTTAAAGGGAGAAGACCCTTAAAAGCCCGAGAAAGCAGCAGCTTTCACATTGGAACAATCTTTGAAATGCGATCTTTGAAACGACTTGAAGACTTTTTGATGCACGTATGCATTGTTCAACAAATTGTATACCATATTTAAAATATTTTTTATCTAAAAATTTGGTACACTTGTAATCTTCATTCGTCAAAGCTGTAAGTAGGAATTATAAAAAAAGGATTTGTAAGAATTCGTAAACAACACACTTATCTCGACCTGCTACATCACTTTATTCTAGACCGCATTTGACACTGACACAGATAAATTGGTATACATATGTATATAAAACGCAAAAACAACCGTTATTGCGAATTACATTATTACTTTCTAACTGAATTATATTAATAAATAAATTTTATTTTCTGTAAGTAAAATATATAGATAATTCGTTTATTTATAAGTTTTCTTGTATACTACATAGATTATTAAACGGATACGATATTGGTTCTAAAATAAATTTAATAACACTAATGGGACATAATTTACTTTGTATGCAAAGATAATTATTATTAATTTTTCTTTTTTCGATTCATACACATAAAAACTCTTTTCCCACATATTTTATTCATAGCAAATAATACACCTAATTTGTTACAATTTCTCAGTTAGTGAATAAAAATAATATGCTTAAAGTACTCAGAAGTATGTGTATATAAAAGATAATATACACATAAATATCAAAAATATGGTTAGAATAGTTCAATGATAATAATATATACTTTTTAATGCTTAAATGAAGATATAATATATTATATCATTTTAAAACTTTGTAAAATACAGATTATAATAAAACATAATTTAATTTATATTTTTATCACACTATGCATTACCTTCATCTGAAAAAGTTTTTATATTCTTACGATAAAAATATTTAACAGTTTAATATAAACTTCATAATTTATATAGTTAAACCGTAAACTAAGTCAGTTACACCCGGATGCTGGAGAATTTATGACGGTTATTACTCTATTACATAATTTTAGTTAATGTCTAAATTGCCAAAACAAAACTTTTTATTCGCTTTCATAGGGGCTTTGCGAAAATAACTATCAAGATCAAAATGTTTTTTTTTTTACTTGTAAAAATTCATAAAATCTCACTGCTCTCGATATCCTTTTTAATCCATCTTCAGCAAAGATATTTCCAATATATTTTTATGTAACATTTCTAGCATAACTCCAGAGTTATATTAAAATTGTAGCTTCCAATCTATTGATAAGAGCGAATCGGGAAGAAAGTGCATCAAATTTCGAATCGTGATCCGAACGATTTTCACTCGGTTCTATCCCATTATTGTGACTCCAAGCAAAAGGAAATATTTCACGCCAAACCATCCGGAAGTGACTGTTATTGCCTTTCGTGATTACGGTCACAAACTTCCGAATACACAAACTCTTACTATGTTTTTTGAAAGAGATATCTATAGTTAAGCATATGAAAAAAAATCAATCAATGATACTTTTTAGTGAGTTTTCTATACAATGTAAATATCCAAATACAATACATTGATTTATTACTGTTAAAATTTTCATATTTTAATAAACAATATAATTTAGAAAAAGCAATCAATATCATAAATAAAATTGATTAAAAAAAAGAGTGCAGAATACATTTATTGATTTTTTTATATAAAAGACAAATATATTTTTTTATTTATCTTAATTAAATTAAGAGCAACGTGACCTGACAGGTTACCCCAATGCGTAACGACGTTCAAAAAACAGTACATAGTATTTTTATAATACTCAAAAAATACAATACAAAGATAAATAAATCACAAAATAACATAATTTGATGATACGAACCGGACCAGCTCCTAGTAACGGACATTTAACAGAGCAATGTGCAATGACAGCGTTTTAAGAAGCTGGATAGTAACAGTCATAGGCGAGTCGATTAGTACGAACGTCCTGGCTCTAACGGACATCAAAAGAGGATGCGATTGTGATTTTTGAAGACGTTCCAAAGCCCAACATTTTAATTGCTCAAGAATAGTTTGATTTTTAACAGCACAATGGATTAAATAAATGCTTAGCGATATATAATACAACTTTCTGCGAGAACTCAGTTTATCGTATTCCAATTCTCTTAAAAGAAAGAGAAAAACCAAATATAATTTTATAAAGGTTGCTCAAGAATCTATTTTATTTTTTTAATAAAAGAGAGTTAATATGATTGGTTATTGTTATAGTCGTTATATATGGTTATTAGATGATTTTAAAACATAGATCCTGATTTACGAATGCTGCAAACTAAAGTGTCATAAAAGGCGCAAATAACTTACATATCATCTAAGTGAAATTAGTTCCTCACAACAAAGCCAAATATATTGAAAGATTTATCGCAGACATTTACATGTAAAGAAAACTTCTACTTGCTTTAAATAGTGATTCGAAGATCTTTAGTAAAAGTTTCCTTAGCCAAAATGCTCCCACCGAGATCATAGAAAAACGGTATCAAGAAAATTCACAATATGGCACTTTCTGACACTAAATGGCAGACGGATGCAGAAAGCCTATTTCCATAGAAAATCTAAATCATTCTGTCGAGAGTAAGAGTGAGCAACAGAACGTGTTAATGGCATAATAAATAAAAATGTTATCAGGTGTGCGACTTTTAGATCGGCAGTTCAAGCGAATTATGTAAATGCATTCCTAAAAATGCACCATAAACAAAGAGCGTTCTATACTTTTATAAATGCCATTGTATTGACAAATTTTGATTACTAGAAGAATGCGAGATGATAATTGTTGCATTACAGTGTTGCTGAATTTCCAGCTGCTCAAACTACGATGGTAACGCAAATAAAAAAACTAATTCCACCATAAATTTCTGCAATATAACTTTCTCAATCTTAAGCAGCGTTTAGTAAAAAATTGTGCATTTCAGAATAGAAAAAAATATATACATATATTTATGTATATTTTACACGCTTTAATATTACAGGGAAACGTGAAATATAACCACACATTATTCTACGAAATATCATCACAAAAACCATACACATTCTGTTGATTCTACGTATGAATTAATATACTGACCTGATAGAAGCTGGTTTATTTATTACAAGCCATATTTTATTGTTTTTGCTTATAAAGATCTATATTATATTGTATACTTAGTGCTCTAAGTTATGAGCAACATAAAGAGGGATGAAGCAGCGAACCTACAATTCAAATAAAATGTTACGTTTATATTTTATATCCTAGCAAAGAATGTATCACTCACTTTAATTGATCTTTCTGTTTTATGGCAAGATTCTCATTGTTTGCAATAAGAACAAATCTTAACATATAAAGTAGTAACCGAGTAACAATGTTTAAAGACTTTATAAAAATAAATAATTAATAGTTGTTAATTTTCATAATAGTTAAGTATTTATTAGACTAAATTCGGTGATGATATAATGTTAAATCCCACAAAAGTGTACTAAAATTTGACGATTTCCAAAAAATATTATTACATTCGCAATATTCCCGGGTTCAGAAGGTAACTTTGCGATAAAAGATATGAGACGTAATACCACCATAAATAGGACAAATTGCGTTTCCTTAATTCACAAATCAAAGATTCTGTCATAAAACCTCGTTCATGACAAACGTTTAATAACAGGATTTATAGTGTTAAAATGCTAATTAAAGTCTAGATGACTCATTATTTTATATATTATGTAACGAAAAGTATTATATATATATATATAGCTTGTTTATAGTAAATATAATTTACTATTTGTTTCAAACTCGCGTAATATTTTTTTCAAGAAACTCGTTCAAAAATGTCAATAAACGTGATATATGCGATTTGGAAAGTCATAAATCTCGCGTTGAACGAGCAAATAAACATTGAACGATCGGTTTTCAAACTTCGATCGTTAATGACTCTCTAAACTACGCAACTTGTGAAGCAATTGTCTTACATGTGTTCATTTTCGATTGTTAATATTCTATATCGGCTTTGGTGCGTTAGAAATTAAGCTTAAATTGAGAGATCGGGGTCTTTGTTCCGAAGCAAAAGAGATTAAACCCTATCTCGTATAATCCATTTACCCATCAGTAAGTATATATACTCACATTTATTAATTTACCATTAGCTTTATTTTATTTGAGTTAAATATGATTAACTACACATATAATAATAAACGAGTTGGGCCACCCTAATGATCGCATTCTTGCAATCACCACACCCAAAATGAGGTAATTTGCCAGTCCACCCCTGAATTTTCGATTTACGATCAATACTTTCCCATATCAGATAGCTGCAATCACGATTGTGGGTTGTATTGGCAAAAAGACGTTTCTTTTTGTCGAAGCATTAATGAATTGGGTTGAAAAGGGCTGACTTTGACCGTGAATTGGCTTTGATTTAATCCCTCTACGAAATATATATATAATAGAGGACATATAACGTAACCATGACGCTTATGTACTAAATAGTTTTATATCTAAATATAAACATTTAGTGGTTCTATTATGCCATTTCTATTTTCCGTTCAAACACTTTAAAGCATTACTTCGCAGCTTTTTACGGTCGTACCAGGAAATCGGCGCCGAAAGCAAATACTTTTAATAAAATATGTATTTATATTCGAGTTCGTCTGCGAGAAGAGATAAAGCTGCTTTAGTATTCGTAAGTAATGAAATAAAATGAACGGTATATTCATTTTAAAAATAAACATGGGTATGCTTTCCATATTTTTATGGCTTTATCTTAACCTACATCTGAAAATTATTTTCGTGACTGCTTAGATTTGCAACCATTGTGGAAATATTCGAGGAATGCATTCTCTCTGTGGCTGTTACAAATATTTATTATTCTTTCAAGTCTCTCTTACAGAGACACGGCTACGATCCTTTGCTGAAAAGTATTACCAGACAAAAATATCGTTGAAATTGAATACTTTGAACCGAATGTACACTTTATGGTCAAAGTTATAAAACGTTTATTATGCGCACTTTAAGTTATACATTAGCACCATTAAAGTAATAAAATATTAAATAAAATTGTTATTCATCAATTCAACAATAAAAATGTATTTATAATAATATGTAAACTCTTTTTTGTGTATGTATGTATGTATGAACATACATATATACAACAAAAATATTATATTATAATGATTTTAATAAATACACTGCTTTTTCTATAGGGTTTTATTATTTAGATATAGTCAAGTTTATTTTTTAATGGTAAAATATTGATATCATATTTTTTCTTATTTTTTGATTGATTATTAAAAAATAATAAATCCTTTTTTATTGTAAAAATATATAAAAGGATTTATCATTATTATATCGTAGTATATATTATTTTTCTGAGATAAACTATTGTAAAAACTCTTTATATTAACTGATGCGCTATTTATATATATAATAAATATACAAATAGTCTTTATGGTATACTGAGATTTTATATCATCGGATAATTTTAATTATAAATTGATTTTTCCTATTTTTATAACAAAAAACATGTTGATACCAATAAACACAAAGCCTGTACATTTATATTGTATTTTAATTACCAAACAGTCATCTACGAAAGTGTATTTTCTTTATGAATTAAGGAATTTCGTTGTTCATTTGCCGAGAATATTTAATTAACGTACATCAAACAAAGATAATTAAATTTTTTTTTTAAAGATAATAAAAAATAACCATGAATATTCAACAATATAAATTGTTGCTTGTGTTTTTATGTTATCACCTAAATCGTGATATATATGTAATGCAAATATCAATAAAAATATAATTTAGAATAAATTACAAATATAATACACCTAATTGGAATGAAGATCACATTGTACGCAATATATAATGCGATTACAAATTAATGTATTGTAGAGGTAACAGATGTTGCATTTTGTGGATGCAACATATCGCTTCCATTACTCACGTAGGAGTTTGATAAAGTTTGCGGTTAACTCTTGAAATTATTTATTAAATTATTGCTTTATTCATAAATAATTACGAGACAATTATTAAATTCGTATCAAAACACAATAATAAAAGCTCACACTTTTGGTTTTATATATAGGCAATAATATTTATATATTTTTTATCAAAAATATTTAATATATATATGAAAATATAAATTGTGTAAATAATCTAATTTTATCGCTCTGTTTGTGTAAAGATTAGCTGTTTGCTTATCAAGTGGTTTGTTTTATGCGATTTAATTACCGTAATTAAAAAACATATAACTCTTAATTTATTTAATGTATTAGGGAATAAATAAATTAATATAATAATATCTAATGTTGTTCTTGAATTACTGAAAAATCAACCCGGTTATTAGCATATTTGAATTATTTGATCAAATCCAATAAAATTGCTTAAAAACAATTTGGATAAAATTGTAAGAATTTCAAAGCACTTTAAATCGTTAGAAAGCATAAACTGGGCAATTTAATTTAATAAAATTTAACTCAATCTTGAAATATCAATTGATTTAATTAAATAATATACAAAACCTTATCGCCCGCCCAATATTTGTGTAAATGGAAATTACGAGAGTTCTCAGAATCCGGCGAAAGTATGAGTGCTTAGTAATTAGGCAGGCTGTTAATTCAGATGCCATTAAAGAATTAAAGGACAATTTTCAACATCTGGTATTGTATAAATAACGTATTAAGGGTATTTTGCATACATAAAGCGAATAAAAGCTAAAAGTTATTGTTAAAATATATATATTTATTATTCTTCAAATACCCTTTCTACGATAACTTTTTTCATGAGAAGGCAATTTACTCTCTTTGGTTCACGTTGACTAATTAAATCGTAAATTGTAATAACATATTTGATTCCGTAATTGGCCCAAGCAGTTCAATGGGTGAGAATATTCGCAATTTGTTTAATCGGGTGAATTTCATTGGTGAGTGAATATCGCTTAAGTTTAAAAGCAAACGCTTATTTTTACGAGAGAGTCAATCAATCGTCAACGTATGTACATCAATATGTTATGCTTCGATCACTTTTTCACAAAAACGTGTTATCTTGTCGTGAAAAATATCCTATAATAATTTATCGAGCATCGAATAAAGACTCGAAAACAATGACAGATAAGTTTCAAGATAACTATTACTGAACAATTTTTAAATATGAATATAATATATTTTCTATATATGAGCAATTTCATAAGACAAGTTAATTTCTGTTTTAATAATTTCCTTTTGCAATAATCATGTTTTTTATGTGAGTTAGTACAATATATACTAATAAAACTTAGACTACATCAAAGTTTTTTTCCCTATTTATTAAATCATTATCTTTATTTTTTATATTAAAAGTTCATGTATTTTTATAATTAATTTTAATACATTTTAAAATATAGCTCACATATATTAAACCCATTTAGTTAGGGTGAGTTTTTACTCACCTCAACATACTGGCAAGTAATCTAAGTAAATACCTGATAATTTGAATATTGGTAAAATAAAAAATAGTAAAAAGATTAAAAAAATAAGACCAATTAACATGTTATCTTGAATAGAAAAATTGATTGAAGAAGTATCAAACAATTAAAGGATTTTTTTATTTCTCAAAACATTCTATATCAACAACAATTGGGATTCAGATAAAAACATTCCACTGAGACCGCATTACAAGTAGTAATAAATGATTAGTTGTTGGTCAAGGATACGAACAAGAATATATAAGAGAAATGATTGCATAGAAGAAAAATTTATAAAAAATGATGTAGATACATATTTTGCTACATCGGAATTAAAAATAGCCTGCACTACACTCTGTTAGAAGTTGTCCGAACCGTAGCTACAACTGAAATCGGCCGAGATCTACGACTTCGAGTAAGCGACCACACTGTCGCAAATTTCATATGCCGTCCGACGGCGGCCGTGAATGACGTATGGACGGCGGCTTCTGTCACGTACAGCCGGCATATTTGCGCGCGATCGAAAAATATGCAAATAATCGCAATTTTTAAATTGTCATACCATTAAAATTACGCTACTGATAATTATAAAAGTTTGTGTGGGCACTCACCAATACAATATCAGTGAAAAATTTTTGGTCGTAAATATTCAATTTACGCAAAATCTTTTTCGGCTTTTGCAAAATGCCATAAGGCATAAAAATAATACGATCACCGCATCTGTGACTATCCTAGAATTTGTCGCTATCGATTCTAAATAAGAATTCGTTATGGTATGACATTTATATAAACCGATCTAGGAAAATACATAAGGATATTCGAAACGATTTTTTCTAACAAAATCAAGTACAACTAATTATTTTTAATTATTTAAATTTATATGAAAAAAAAAATAATTGATATATATAGCGTTCCCACTGCGACAGCGGCGATTTGATCGACATTAACTTTCAATCCTCATACATACTAAAGATATATTACAAGTACCTGGTTTATTTTCAATTCAAGTAATTATATTTAGTCAAATCTAACGAATATGTGCATTAAATCAGAAACAATGATAATTTTTATGAATTGTAAAAGGAAAAACTCACATTTTAGCCTCGGAGCCCGTCGACGAGAATTCAAAATTTGAAGATTTCATTACGAAGATTGTATGATTGTTTATCTAGTTTAATCAATGTATTCTTATAATCATTACACACATTATATATATATATTTCATTTTTATATTCATAACATACCTAGTTAATTTGCAATCCGAATATTTATATTCAATCAAATCGAACAACGTACGTGCCAAAATAATGAAAATTATTGTCGCGTAGCAAAATTATTTACAACTGTTGTCACGTTACTGTCGGCCATCTTGTTTTATATGTTAATGCTTATTTATCATTGGTCAAAACAACAGAATGCATTACCAGCGACTTAAAAATCGACGAAGCAAATTAAATGTTTATTTAAGTATTTTAATAAGTATTTAATAAAAAATAAATATGTACATAGATTTAATTCTACAAATTTGAGAATAGTTAAGTACAAAAAAAAACAGTACGGCCAGGGGAATTATGTACGCAGGTGTGAATTTTTATAATAATAATCCTAGGATAATCCGCAAATATAAAACTATTACCAGTTTTCTAAATATAATAATAAAACACAACAAACACAACATCGGTCCAAAGACGCTGCCCTGAAGCACACCCGACGATGTTCGGTACAGTTTTGAGTGTATCTTTCAGGTAGGATTGGATTATTAAAAATATGTTGTGTAAAAGCAGCCTCTTATTTTGTCAAAATACTGGGTTATATCTAAGAATACAGCTAAGCAAAATTTGCATTATTAGTGTGCTATATTGCTATATTTTGCACATGCTCTATTACCTAAAAATATATTGTGACTTTTATAGTATTCTATTTTTAATATTCATAAGTATATTTTATGCTCATAAAACTTAGGTTAAAGTGAATTAAGTATATATTTCATACATAATAATATATTTAATAAATATAATTGTATGTTTCAACTAATTATGATAATGATTTTATTTACGATACATATTTATTTTGTTAACAAATATGTACCCTAATGAAAAAAACTAATAAAAATTTACGAACGTGTAATTTTACATATAAATTGAGTCATCTCATCTTTGTAGCAAAAAAGTGCAAAATTATTCTGTAGTGCTTGTTAAAGCATTTTTATTTCAACGATGTAAACAATTTAGTTAAAAATATGTGAAATTTTTCAATATTATTAATCAATGAAATTAGGGCGTATTTGATTATAATATCATAATAATTTCTCTATTATTATTTAATACTTGAAATCATTTTATATACTGTTTATTCTGAACTGAAGTGGAGTAAACATCGTATACCGCCACGTTTCTATATTTAACTTAAAGATCGCAACTTTATTAAGGTTTTTATTAAGAAAGTGTATGGAAGGGTTAATTTTTAAATATTTATTACATATATAATTTTGTTAAATTTTCGCAGTAAAATATAAGTTCATATAATGAATTAACGATACATTTAATACTGAAATAGACCATATACTCGTTTGAGCTCACAAAGCACAAATAAAACATTTTTAATTGAAAGGTTGTCTAAATTTATATTTCTTTGAATTTCTCCCCTGTATTAAATTTGATTTAACATCCCGGTTCTTCGCTTAGAGAGTCATTAATTTCTGTTCATTAAGTTCGCTTATGGCACATTTTCTTTTTTGTTCATTAAATTCTTACATGACATTTATTTAATTAGTTTGATGTGTTCCCAACGATCGCTTGTTGTGAACATAACCTAGTTAGCTTCAGTCATAAATCCATACACACTTCATGGTGTATACATACAATGTAAACAAACTCTGCGTTATTTAACACAAGAGTATTTTTAGACTGCCTGCCAATCTCTTTATCATCCTAATTAATCACATAAATAAGCTATTTAAAAATATTATTTTTGCTGTTGCAAGAAAAAGATTTTAATTTTTTTTTAAATTCAAATAAGCAAAATATTCCATTTTATATGTGAAATATAAAAAATATAAATACCATAATGCTCATTTCATTTACCGTTCTTTACAAAAAATACTCACACATCTTACACAAAGATATATTATTTCTCTCGGGAAATAAAATGACAATACTCTATATATAAGAAAAATTGTGAAGTACCATTGTAGAAACTCCACATGACACCACTAAATTAGAGCTTAAAGAAAAAAATCATGCTTTATATTCAACTTCAATGGAAAAATGCAAATGTTTACCATAAAAATGTGTAGGAATACTTATTGTTGAAAAATATTAGCTTTCAATGTTTGTTTGCAAATGTAATTTTATTTTAGATAAAAGTGACTATTTATAACAAATATTCATAAAAATACCAATGAAATCTGTATACATTTTTTACTTAGCGTTACGAAGATTTTATATTTATAGTCAATATGTTTTTCACCAGAATCGACAGGAATTCTGGCCGCTATGTATAATATAATGAATATTTTACATACCAAATGGTAAAATTAAATATCTCCTATGTTATTTTATTATTTCAGCTGTATTATATAACATAATTTTATTTGTGATGTGTTTCCCTTAAAACGAATCTTGCGATTTAGTCACTTCAATCATTTTTACTCTCGGCAAATGTAACTTAATTACACTTCAATGAAATAAGTACATGCTTTAAATGGTACGGTATCGTAAAAGCTTTTAGTTATTCTTAAGGAGAATTAATAGGGTCAAAGTTTTCGAATTTTGTAATTTTCCGGATAGTTTCAAGAATTAATTAAGATCGTCTAGAATAAGTGGTAATTTCCCGATCTGTGTGTGTGTATCAAATCGCCTTTTAAACAACTTTGTACACATGCCAAATAGATCTACCAAAGTTATTGAGTCACTAAGGCGTGTATTGTTATAGTGAAAGCCGCGTCGTTCGTAATTAAATTTAACGTCGAACCGTTAAACGTGTTTATATAGGATAAAATTTAACTAGAACGTCGTTATATGATGTGTATTACATATGAATAAGTGAAAAACAAGGATATTTAAAATGAAGAGAAATCTAAAAATATACAATTGAGATGAATTATACAGTAAGTATGTGTAAAACTTTAATTCGCTCAGATCAGTCCTTTATGTATGAATTATTTAACCACGAACGTGTTCACGTATTAAAAATTTTACATTATTAATCACCAATATGGTTATGATTTGGTTTACATGAATGTTCTCAGAAAGCAGAATAATGTAAGCGATTCAGGGTGGAAATTAAATCAAGCATTACATGCTTTTGATTACGGATTCTGATTAAATTCTTCAAAAGAAAATATATTTATATATATTATGTAACCATATACGTATTACGTCGTTTAAAATTAAATGGCTTATACCAGTTATTTAACCATAATTATATTATAATAAAACACATGTTTATAAATAAATATTTTCAGTGTATTCTAGAAAATACTTACACTTTAAGCTCATGATTACTATTGACTAAAAAAATTACCGATCTCATGTTAAAAAAGATCAATAAAGGGTCAAATATTGGGTATTAATATATAAAGTAAATAACAACCCACAGAGATTATTATTTATGTCAAATTTTTGTTAAAACTTTAATTTTAATACGTAGTGGGGATATGTAACTTTTTTTCAATATAATGTTTTTAATACTAATAATTAATGTCACAGATTTATTTTAATCGATATTTGCCAAAATATTTAATAAAAAAAAAAATATATACAAATATGTATATCAGTTAAAAAAGATATCTGTAAAAATTTAACTAATTTATAATATTGTTATGTTTATAATATATATTAATATAAATTAATTAGATTACTTTAATATTTACAAATATATGTACCCTAAATAAAAATAGAATAATTTGAAAAAATAAATAGATAACATAATTTTATTTTAGGAATTTATAATTATATTTTAAAACTTAATTTTAAAAAATATTTATAATCAAATAAATTATAATGTAAAATATTTAAATGTAATAATAATTGGTATATTATATAAAATAACCAACCATTCTAATATAAAATATAAATATGAAATTTACCTTTACTTTAGAAATAACGTAATAAATTATCCGTTCAACAGTTTAATGTTATAAATCATCTTGATCACTAAATTTTTCACTTTACACAAAAAATTTTATAGATTCGTTAAAAATTTCGTTGGTAGGTGTATACATGTCGGCGATTCCTTGCATACTGACTGTCGAATCTGGAAAGTGGGTGGAACAGGCACACAACGAGAGAGAGAAACGAGCTTTCAGCGGACGGGCTTCCACTTGTTCCAAAATGCGGAAAAGCTGCAAGCGAAAGCTCGTGCTCTCAGCGTTATATTAAAGTGAGAATCTTGATATTAAAATGGAATTATTTTTAACTCAGAATTAACATCATTTTATATTATCGATTTTTTGAGAAAGTTATAAGTAGGTATAATGAGTATTCATCATATTCATAGTCATTTTTTTGATATATAATTTAAAATATATATATATATTTTTATCGAATGTTTCATTGAAAAGAAATATATTTCTAAAAGCTTTAAACATATATTTTTGCTATTTTTAAGTTTGTGAATATGCTATTAAAAACACAATAATTTCATACAAGACATAGTAAAAAACCGCCGTTTTCTATAGGATTTACCAGGTCTCAGTCGCAGCAACATTGCGTTTGTAGTACGTGTTTGAAATGGCGGTGTGCCTAGTACAACTAATAAATTGCATGAAGCTCAGAAGTTTACCCATTAGCAACTATAACCCGTACCTGATACATGGACTAATGCTAGTTGCAACCTCCTACCTGGGCTGTCGTGAGTGACATCTGTGGTTAGGTAAACCGGTGCAAAACGTCAATATAAGACGTAGATGCTAACACTCTTAAAATCTTAATTTACTATTATTTAAATGTAATTAAGTCAAAAAATATACATATTGTATAATATAAGAAAAATATAATGATACAAACTGGACTATTAAATATATAAATATGCAATACCAGCAAATTAAGGAGCTGGATGGCAATAGCCACAATCAAGTCGGCCAGTGTGAACGTCCTGGCTCTAATGTATATCAGGAGAGGACGGTATTGTGACTCTCGAAAATAAAGAACACGAATAACTGACGCATAATTAAAGTGAAATGCGTTGCTCATTTAAAGCTGAGTATATTAAAAGATTTTTTGCAGACATCGTTCACGTGTGGAGAGAATCTCCACTTGCTCTTAAAAGTGTTTTCAAGATTAATCATAGGAATATTTTATTGGTGAATACAATTAATATAAGCTTAACCTAAATCACACAATTTATAAAGTGTCCACAACAGAACAAACATATCAAAATATTTTTTAATCATCGGCATACAAAATAAAATTGGAATTTGTAACTGCCGTATTTATGTAATTAATGAATAACTAGATGATAAAAAGGTCCAGATTAGACCCTTGATGAACTCCCGAAGGAGTGAAATATTATTTTAAAAATCTACCGCCATAAGTTACAAACTGTTTACGATCGCTCAACAAAATAAACTTGCTGAATTCATCGTCGATTTGTTTTTATTTTATTTATTACTTAAACAAAAAAAATGTTCTAAAAAAGTGTTGTTGGGGCAAGAAAATATTCATAATAAAGAGTAGGAGTTAAGTCACTTATTGTCATCAGTGACGTTTTATTTTAAAGCAAAATTTTAAAATTACTTCTTTATTTATAGCATAAATATAGTACTAAATTTCAAGATACCACTTAACATGAAATCAATACCGTAGAAAAAAATGATGGTATTATATATTCTTGCTTTATGATATTTATTTCTTTATAAGGCTTAATTTTGCAAAACTTATATCAGCAGTAACAACCGTAATCGTAGAATACACTTACTTAAAAAATGTTATATTCTTCCGTCATTGGTACGTCTAAGATTATTCGAACCGCAAACTTATAAGTTTGAATACAAACTGTGATATTGTTTTATATAATAATATTTATATTATGTAATAATGTTCCAGAAAAAAAATATTTTTTATAGTATATACAACAATGCTTTCGATCTTCACTGAAATTTATAACGAATAAATTACATTTTAAATGATTTAATTCAGGATTTTTTTTTTAATTCGAGATATATTTATACTCCACTGCCAAATTATGCTCTTTAAGAAATTATCTCCTTAATTATTTATTCCAAAGAGACATTCTTGTTTAACAACAATAAACTAATTTCGAAAATATAATGAAAAAATTGTTACAAAATGCACAATACTTGAATAATGCCAAAAAGAGTCCAACATATGCAAAAAAATATTTGACTTTATGCAGAAAATAAAAAAAAATATTTATCTGCGGCTCTCTCACTCGACATAATTTAATTATTAAGAGATATTTTTATAAAACAACTTATTAATTAATAAATATTTCCACAAATTAAGTTCCAGGTGGCAACATTAATAAGCGTGCTTTTACGGCTTTGTTAAAACGCAAAAAGTCGAGTGAATAATTTTCTTAAAGCTCTCAGTCCCAATCAAAAAGTTAGCCAAATATCACCCCACCTCTGAGATTAAGGGTCCTTCTTAGCATTGTTCCGAATAAGAGTCATGAATAAAGATAAAGGTTAACTATACATATTTATCGTGGATCACGAAAAGGTTCGTTACAAAGCAATCTTATTTATCTGTTCATATACAATATTTATGTTATATATTTAATAATATGAATATTTACAAGAGCATTATATATGTATATAAACAGTGGTAGCTTAATAAATTTCATATATTTATAAAATATTGACTTTTTGTGTTGTTTTACGTATTGATGAATTCGTTAAAAAACAAAATTAAAGGTTATAGGTTTATAGAAATATCACAGAATCAGGTCCGTAGCGTAGGAGGGGAAGAGGGGGACATATGCCTCAGGGCGCAAGATTGAGGGGGCGCCAAAAGTTGGTAATAATCCATATTTAAATAATATATACAAATCTTCCCATATCACTGCTGATTTTTTAACTATTGCAAGTTGTGAGCGATCATTCAAAAAATTAAAGCTTATCATTTTTTCCATCTGCTTAAAGATTTCCCAGTGGATATGGATAATGGTTGGTAACTGTTGTATATTTAATATCATTCAATACTTTTTTTTTCATCTATGATTTGCTTTACAAATATTGTATTACTGTTCAAAGTTTTTAATTTTAATAATACATTAGATTTTTTCTGTCAATTTGTGTCAATAACATTTAAGAAATTTTCACATAATGGATGTGTTTGAAAATTGTGAAAAAAAAATAGAGGGGAGCGCCAAATAACATTTTTGCCTCCAGGCGCAAACTAATCCAGCTACGACACTGCCCAGAATTATTCATCACGAATCGTTAAACCCTCTACGTTTGACAGTTTATTGTGGCATTACTGCCCAAAAAGGCTTTTACCGTAAAAGGCTAACGTTCTAATTTATAAGAGACATATTTTTATTTTATAATAAAATTTACTTGAAAGGAACATTTTAAGCATCTTTAAGAACATAATAAATTTGACTGATAGTGATAGACAGATACAAGTAGAATGCATGTATGTAAAAAAATCAAAAAGTTATTCAGTTTTAAAATAATAACAATATGTGGTTTATGTAATTAGGCTAATTTAAAAAGAAAATTAAAATACAATATAATGTACATTTTAAAAAAAATTTAACTTAAGAAAATGATGAATTTTGTGGGATTTGTGGAATTACTATAGGCAATGTATTCAACAAAAAATTGCAGAGTGCGATAGTATTTTTTCTTTGTTGCAAAAGTGTGTTACAAAAAAGTACAAACCGTTAACTAGTATTATACAATATTCTTTCATATCTCAAAAGGTAATATAAATACAATTTCTTGAGGTTTCAACGATAATAATATAAATTTGAAGTATTCCAATTTACTCAAAATATACATCCCTTGGGTTATTTATTTACAGATCTGAACTTAAACCATTCTCCATAATTTAATTTGGTCTCTATATTTGTATACAAATAATACAATTTAAATGGATTATGTAAATAAGATAATATATGTTTCATGAATATCGCAATATGTACTACATAATAAATACATATTATGTAATATATAATATATTGCAAAATTCGTGGAACAACGCGTATAATTTTAAATTAAGCAACACAATATAACTAATTTGCAAACGCCTAATTAGTTTAGCTTTTGACCTACACCGCCCCAAATTAAATTGGTACTAAATATGTTCATACATATGATGCAATTTTAATTTTCCGAAATATCGCCACATTCTGACAAATGTTAAACAAACAGGTTTTACATGCTTTGGGCAGTTAACTTTTTTAAAACGAGACCCGTGCTAATAGCACCCTGTGACCCAGATCCTTTGAAAATGGGAACAACACAATGGTAAATTTTGGATACAGTCAACACAGACTGAACAATCATGATAATATTAACAATGGTTAATATTACACAAACCACGTTTGTTGTGAACTTGCTTACCCCAAGCACTAAGATTTCCAGTCAACTTAGTAACCTCCTCGAATAATAAACCGAGTAATTCACACATCGTCTGGAAACAAATCAACCCATATTCAAGCGCAATTATTTCATTTAATTAAGTAATAAAGGGACCTTATAGGTTTGTCGTATCTATCAATAAATTTAATATTGCAATTATGCCTTTGAGTGATTTGATAAATACTTTCGAATAAGCTCTTCACGATTTTTTTGTAGTTTTTCGCCGAATGGAAAAACTTTTTTATTTTTATATTTATATATTGCAGAGCTTTTGTGACTGAAATATTATTATATAATTATTACGACTATAAAATGGAATTTATAACAAACACTAAAATACTTAATGTTATATTTTATAATAAACAAACTCACACGTATGTAGTAGCGTTCATCATGGCTGATATTACCTTATTCCAACGATTTTAAGACGCCCTCGAGAATAAGACGCACCCTTATTTTTATTTGTAATTATTATCAATATACGCATTTAAAAAAATATTACACTACCCTAATTATTTAACGGCTTTTGAAGTGATCATAAACATATGAAATTATCGCTGAAAGCGATTATTTATTTTTGGTATATGCACGTGTAAACGCAGTAACAAATAAATTTGTGAGAAACAAATGGCTTTTAAACAGCCGAAACTGAAACTATTTACGTTGTTACATTCTGAATATAGAAAAAAACACTTATTTTAATAAAAATATGTAGGGTTATAATGGAGACATTAAAACATTACCGCCTAATCATCTGTAATTGATATAATAATGATTGACGGGAATTATTGATATCCTCCCTCCATGACAACCACATAATTACCTGAACATCAGTTTAGACCTTGTCTTCTAGTCACTTTAGACAATCACTTGACTTCAAAACTTTGCAATCAGCGCAGCTATTTCTGGGGACCTTTGCTGGTTGCGCCCCGAGATGACCTGGACCTCCCGGATGCATCACGCTGCCACTGAGCTGCACCACAGCCTGGAACAAAAGAGTATCACTTAAAATACGGTTCAAAACAATAATAATTATCAAACGTAACCACTAAATAAGCAAATATCATAACATTATGTAATCGGTGTATAATAAACATTATTTAAAAGGACGGAAATGCGTACCATACCGGCAAACAAAAACTAATAATCTTCAATACTGCTTCAGCTTTTATATATATACTTTATGGAGGCGTAAAAGCCTTCTCAAATATAATATTATTCGAGAGTGATTTAAATAATAACAATAAGCTTTTCATCTTATAATTTATTAAACGTAAATAGTACAAAATTACATAATTTTTATTATATAGAATTCATGGTATATAATATAAGTTTTCCATCGCTTATATACTTGAAAGCTGGACGAATACCACTGCGTAGTTATTCGTGCAACTCTTCCCTTTCATCGCCTCTTTGAGTGAACGGACGCTCGAGATACTCAGCGGATGCTAAAGCGCAGATCTAGGATCAATATTTTTTTTGCTACAAAAGAGTTTGTTCTATAACTCACGACGTTCCAAAACGTTTATTTAATTATTTAATAAAATTAAGATCACAGGTTAACGGAATGTGTCATGATGATCAAAAGCATAAAATGTATTAAAGCAATTAAAAATATCTACACATAAACGTATACATACATATTGTACAAATACATATACACATATAACTAAAAACATCCATAAAGAGTTAAGATCCTCCTGTAAACCCAAACTTGCTATATCTTTCTCAATTATGAATAATGATGAAATAGATAGCTCTCGAACTGACTGTGCTAACGCAAATAAGAATATAGTACTAAAACATTATGAATATTTTTAGGTATTAATAAAAATGGCCATCTATAATTATTATATTACTATTATTTAAAATCTTCGGCTTCACGATTATTTACCATTTGCTTTAAAAAATAATTATAAGTATTAAATTATTAAAAATAATTATAATAAAGGTCACCTGATATTCAACAGCAGAGCAAACTTCTGCACATATTTGGTACGTTGCTTCTTAATAGGGCTTCGAAACAAAATCGAGAAGCGGTTTGGTGTTTTGATTAAAATATAATTCGACGAAATTGGTAATAAATTTAAAATCTGCGCTAACTGTGCTAACTGACAACGATATGTAATATTACACAACGCAAATAAGTTGTTAGAAAATATTAACATCCTAAACTTGAACTTTTAAATAAGGATATAAAAAACAATTAGTTTAAGACAGTAGGTCTAGTTGAGATATTGTACTCTTGTGATGTTATTGCTTATATAATCTTAAAACTCACTGTTTAATTAAAATATC
Organism: Plectrocnemia conspersa; assembly: GCF_051122295.1. Taxonomy (NCBI): domain Eukaryota; kingdom Metazoa; phylum Arthropoda; class Insecta; order Trichoptera; family Polycentropodidae; genus Plectrocnemia; species Plectrocnemia conspersa. Next base: position 17,418,476 of record NW_028277177.1, read on the forward strand.
CATTTAAATCCTTATAGATTAAGAATTCGCGCAATGGGATTATACGATCTCGCTCGTTTCCATAAAGTTGGCTAAACGTTAGATGTAATGTACCTGAATTTCCAGTTAATTATGTTGTGTCTCTGAGAGCGCCGAAGTTTCTTATTTACTGAATCACATGGTACGTTGATGTACAAATCGTGGGTGTAGGTATATCTATGTATTACTATAAATATACTTTGTAGGAAAATGTTAAACTTTATTTGAAATTATTTCGCTTATGGACTTTGAAAGGTACTTTTAACAAACGTTGACGTTACTTGAGCAAACTTTGTTTACTTCACAATATTTTTTTCAACTAATAATAAAATATATTAGATTGACTTTTTAAAAGCAGCTGAAATAATGTTTCTCTATGTATTTTATAAACAGCAGTATGACATTTACTTTCGTTGTATCACTATATAGTTAACGCGCGGCGTGTGAACTATACAATGAAAGTTTAAATGTAACTTTCGCCTTAACCAAAATCTAAAGTTCAACGACCATAATTGATAACACATCAGGGAATATACACAAAAGACGGCTTAGAAAATGAATAATATACATTATAAATACTACTTAAATCGTAGAATATAATTTTATTATATTTAGATAATAAGGACGGAATAGCGTAGTCCATAACGTCCCAGACTAGCAACTTTGAAGTTGCGGGTTCGAGCCCCGGCAGCAGCACTTGAAATTTAAATTATTAAAAAAAGCACCCCCAGATGCAGTGACATCTATTAGTTATAAATTATATTACACTTAATTAACTATAATTATTAATATACGTAGATGTCACCGATACCCAGACATTCAGTCTGGTGGTTAATACTTACTTATAGGTATTTATTATATCTGATTGACTTACCCATTTGGTATAGATTTACCCCGTTGTAACGCATTGGACTTATGCCTATAAGGTTACAATAGAAGATTTAATAAAAATAAATAATAAAACAAAATAAATAAATTACACTGTACAATTTTTACACTGTATGTTATTTAATAAAATTAAATGAATTATCAATCTATATGTAAGTATGTAATATGACACAAATTGGCTATTAAAAATTACAAATAATACCACAACAAAAACTAATTTAATGATTCGTATGTAAAGGTTATAATAATATAAAATAAACGTTATAATAATTAAAATTACATTTTTTATCGAGAATTTTACATCGGGAGCGATACTCCTCTGTATGCGTCGGCGTATCGGTAGGTAAGCAGATTGCATCGCTTGCAGATCGGATATGTTGCGATCGGCGTATCGATATTAGATTTGTTACATCGATCTGAAGTTCAAAATCAAATCATTGGGGCTGATCGGAAAAGATTTTTTCATATCCTCTCGCCGACCAATCAATAGTTTCAGACTCCATAGAGTTGTCTCGTAAATTGCGTGTGACAATACAATGTACTCTGATGTATTTGATTTTCTCACTGTTGATATTCTGTCTTGCTTTGTTCTAAAGTCAGGCCTTTTATATTAACACTTTATGTTACGCTTGACTCATTATATTTTTTTTGTATTTATCCGTTAATTATGTTACGAGCTCAATACACACAAGAGTAAATTTTTAAAGCGATTTAATATCGATTTTTTTTCCTACTTAAAAGTTTATTTTTATCTAAAATCGTATTTAAATGAAATATATATGCTCGATGTAAAAAATGTATCATTAAATATATTGCGTTTTCATTCGCTAGAGTTTCTCAATATGTAATATATTACTTTTAAGTTAGGTAAGCTATAAAGTCATATTTTACTTATTCATACATGTTTTATTACAAGTATTGATAGCTATTATCACTATATATGTATATAAAACATTATAATAATTCTATAAAATATTTGTTTATTGAACGTTTATATATTATAATGTAACGTAAATAAAATACATGTGCATATAGCCAAAAAACGATGATACTTAAATTTTGCTATCTCGTGAACCGTCAATGCTGCAAAAAAATAAAAACACATTGGACACGGCAGCCGTCTAAATTTTACGACTTCATAAATTTAAATGGCTTGAAATGGACTTTCTGTTAATGATTTATTGTTTTTATGTAGTATTAAAATTATTAAAAAATTGATATGTTATTTTTGTCATTTAAATAATTGTGTTTTTGCCACTCCTAAATTGATATGTTATAGCCTAATAATAATTACATGTAGCTCTAAACATAAATATTAAATATTTAAAAATGACATCTATTCATTAAAATTATCTTTTATAACTACTAAACGTAAATGAGCCCTTTTTTATTAAAAAAAATACCAAATGTTACGTATGACTTCAAGATTATCAACCCCCCTTTTATCATATATGTTTTAGCTTACTTTATAATACAATAATATTGAATGTATAAATATCCCATTTCACAACCCTTTATCAAATCTCAGAGACATCTGTGAACTGGGCGAAAAAATAAATAGCTATCGAATAAAATAATAATGTAATAATATGTAACATATTTATTTAAAATCGTTTTTCTATTAATTTATATTATTTGAATAAACGTAATAATATTATTGCACTATAATAAATATAGTATCTCCCCCTCCCCTCAAATTAATTGATTAAATAATCTTCTAATAACTTAAACAAGTCATATTAAAGTACATTAGTATTTATTTATTATTATTTGTATTTTAAATCAACTGACAGCTTTATATTTTTATGAGCATGGCCAATAATCCTCGTGTTATAGCCATATCTAAATCGAAGAATAAAATACTGTCATTCCTTTGACAGTTCTTGTATATCTGCTATAAGATCGAAGCCAAAGAATAATTAATATTTGTGAGATTAGTCGTGTTATTATTAGCAAAACAATTTAAAATAAATCTCTTATTCGAAATTGACAAAAGTAGTAGCTTCATTTATGGGAAACATTGACTAGAAATACATAACCTCGAAATGGCAGAGGCTTTGGACACCTATTCTGATTTAGATTTATCAGATGTAGAAGACGATAATGATTTAAGTGAACTAAGTAAAAAATTTAGAGCTGCAGCCGATTATATGAAGAATTTGGTTGGCAGATTAAACCCTGAGAAATTATTGCAAATCTATTCATATTATAAACAAGGAAATGAAGGACCTTGCAATATTCCGCGTCCTAAATGGTACGAAATTCAGGCGAAGCAAAAATGGGACGCTTGGAATTCCTTAGGAGATATATCTCCTGAAGTCGCAAAGGAAAAATATATAAAAATCATAAGCGAATTGGAGCCCAACTGGGACAAAGACATCAAAGACAAGGATTCGTCGAAAGCCAAGAAAAATTCAAACAATTGGGTCACCGTCTCCAGTTTATGTAACAATGAAACTGATGAATTAAGCAGCGGAGCAAAGACTATTTTCGATTTTTGCAAAGAGAACAACGTGTGGCAAGTGCAATCAATTTTGAACACTGAGCCTAGTTTGCTGAACTCGCTGGACGAACAAGGTCTCGGTCTCTTACATTGGGCTGCGGACAGAGGCTACATCGACATGATCAAAATGTTAATACAGGCGAACTGTCAACTAGATTTAAAAGATGAAACTGGACAGACAGCTTTGCATTATGCGGCCAGCTGCGGACATAAAGAATGCGTCAAAATGTTATTAGATATTGGAATTGATAAACTTGTGAAGGATGAGGACGGTTGTACAGCTGTGGATATCACAAGTGATGAACATATTAAAAAAATGTTAGCATAATAGATATTAGCTTTATTTAATAAACACATAATATAAAAGCATTTGTTTTATTTTCTATTATATGACTTGTTTAAATAATAATAATACTTGGTTAGGAAAATGTTTTAAATTATTTAGACAATACTTAAAATTGGTTATATGTATGTTGGTCAGTAAAATTAAAATATGCAGTTCAGCCAAGATGAGCAAAAGATGATGCGTTCCATTAACCTAGAAGTATTATATCAAACACGTCCCAGCTGATGGGTGGTAAATTTGCGAAAATAGCTCATAATTATTTTCCATATCTTTTTTTGGCTAAAATGTAAACAAATTATGAAGGGGTGCAGCTATCTGGAGAGGCGCAGTATCATTCAAAGTTGTCTTCTGTGAAATGGTAAATCGGGACATTTAAAAAAAATCAATAGACTTAATTAGTTTTATCAAGTGGTATTTACTTATTTTGATAAAACTATTAGCAAACATATTGACCTAGTTAATAACCGTAAATATCCATCCTAATAATTACAATACAAGCAAAATATATAGTAATTTACTATTTGAACTTCATACGATTTTGTTTTAAATGTATCAGGTTGTCCCATTAGTATTTGCGTTTTTTTCTTACATTTGCAAAAATGTATAACTTTTTATAAATTAACTATAATTTCATTATTCTTTCGATGTTTGCTAACAGTAGTTTTATCAATGATGCTATTTAGTAACAAGATATTTTTTTCGGTATTTTCAACCCTAAATCAACAATGGCAGTGGATATAAAATAATATCAGTTAAGCTATATTATGCTTTATGAGATTCAACTCGGTCATAATGCAACAATCACAGTTACAAAATCGCATTGGCAGTGATGCTATTAAATTTAGAAAGTGTCAAATGTGGTTCTAAAAATTTCGTTCCGAGAGTTTTGATATTGAATATATACGTAAGGGTGGGTAATCCATAGGGGTTGTTAGTGATGATATAAGGGCTACCAGCAAAGCAGGTCCGAGATTAACGATACAGAAGCTAGCACAAAAGCTCAACGTGTCGCCTACATCAGATCACAGACATTTAAAAAGCTAGGTGCTAATTTGTAGAATATGTTATTTCATAATTTGTCCGAGGAAAACATCGCGCAGCGAATCTCAATATGCCAATAATTAATGATTCTAGAACAGAAATATTTATTTTTGAGTTGAAATATTACTGAAGATGAGAAGTGGATCCTTTAACACACGCCATGAAAATCAGTGGTTAGATGTCAATCAACTTTCAATTTCAACCCTGAGAACAGAATTACACTCCAATAATATAATTCTATGCATTTGGTGGGATATAAAGGACCTAATTCATTATGAGTTATTCACTTTTAAGGGAAAAAAACAGTATGTTAGTGTGTCCAAAAGACGATGCAATTGACCCGGCCACATCTTTATCTGCGATTCGCCAAAGCTGTCTCAAACCAGTATATAAAATATGTGACACTTGGTCGCAGACAGGCGGAGGAAGACGCTTCAGAGACTACATTAGAATCACAGCACGAGACATCAGCGGTTCGCCCAGCATCATCACGACATATCACAGCTGGCAATAATTCAACTTGACATTTCAGCAAAGACTCTCTGACTTTCAGAACCAGTCATTTTAACTCCACCACCTAATAACTGCAGCTACATTTCCATATGCTTAATATAATAAACTGTTACCATCTTTTTGCCTTCTATTTTATCGGCAATGTCACACCAATGTAGGTTGAATTATTGTAAAGTAATATAATATACTTAGTTGTGAAGTAATTCGCAGCTACTACTTAATCGTTCCGAAAGATAATTATCATACCGCTATAACAATGACGTCAAAGTGTCATTTAATGATAATTAGATTTCATTTATTATCGAAGCGTGGGATTTAAATATACGTTGATGGATATTCTAAATTGACAATTTTAATTTATTAAATAATATGTTGGCGAAATGCATTCAGGACGAATCTATAAATGCGACAAAGTGAATGTAAACCCTACCGCTCTCTATTGCGAAATTTACGGTGTGATCCAAAAATGTTTTCATAGAAAAGAAGCCCCAAGGGCGGTAGGATATACCCAAAATGTTTTTCTAGAGACGTTATTGCGACATTTAAAAGAAAACTCGTCTTCCACAAATTTTGCAAAGCATCCAGAAACCCGCTCGCTTAAACAGAGTTTTGAACCTTACGGAACCAACCATGATGATCTCGCGCCACCAAGATGTAAAAATTATGATGAGATTCAGAGAATATAAAAAAAATATTATCAATGATTCCGGAAGTTTTGGATATTCGTCAGCTTTGAGCAGTGCCCACAATCTGTACAGACAAATCCGATGGAATTTTTTTTTATGATTATAAGGATATCGCTGATGCTTTCGTCGAGAATTTTTACTCTGTCAATGGCAAAAAAATGTATATTTCTTACAAAATAGTTACAGGAAAAATCAGTTTTTAATATGAAAAAAAATGCTCATTATGATTATTATATTGTGTTATATTGGTTTGAGAATCTCTGGTAAAAGGAGAGCAAAGCATTTCGAATTCATGGTGTGTTAACCCATTTTATCTCAGTTTTGGTTCGCACGGGAAGTGAGCGTCTCCTGTTTTACATTCCAAATTTTAGTGTTGATTTTATCTGCAGGTTATTTCGCGTTCGTTAAATTAAAAGGTTAAATTCATTGTTACATCTGATGCTATTGATGAGTATATGATATTAATTTATTTTAAATATGCATGTAAATCTGATGAGTTATTGGCTTATGTAAATCTGACGAGTCGAGATTTTTTATATTGCAAATAATGCAGGATTTAAATACTGTTTTACTTATGACGAAATATATTCGTGAGAATGTGATAATAATGTTAATGTATAAATGAGTGTGTGTAGCATAATTTCTTGGTGTTTATTCCGGAAACATGTCCTTGACACTATCCTGCTCGCTTAAAAAAGGCGTGTTACTTTTAAAATATACGTACACATGTGTACTGCGTAAAAATGTAAACTTGGCAACGAACCGTTATAGAAATCTCTTGCATTAAATCACTAAAAATAATTACTACTCCTGAAATAACTTCTTCCCGATTCTGAATCACAAATAGTGCCATACAAATTAAAACTGGAATCAATATAATACAAGTCACATTAACTTACCTTCAAGTAAAATGTAAAAGAACTATTACGTGTTATTTGTTATTAAATATGTGTATTTCAACCTTTATTTTTAAAGATAACTCGACATTTTCATCACAAAATTATATTTTTGAGTGATTTTTATTTGAATTATAATACAGTTTTGAATAGGATGTGTCTTATAATAAAACAAACTTACACGAAATTCTTATTTTGGTGAAAATCAAAATAGAATACATTCGGAAAACAGACCAACAGTGTCACTCAGGTAATTTAACTATATCGAGTTATTGTCAGTCACGTGACCTCTTGATCGATTGTTTTATATACTTTTCTTGTGACACATCTGCAATTCAAGTCGTGCAGAAGTTTATTTTTACAAGTATATTTTTATATTCGTCCGATTTTAAAAAAACTAGTCTTAAAAGTGATCATTTTCTCTAAATTTTTATATATAGTGTATTAAATAAATTATTGATATTGAT